>NC_086194.1:86292602-86614685 GCF_035770615.1 Melospiza melodia melodia
GGTTCATATGAGAGAAAGTGCTGCCCATTTAACAACTTTCACTGATTCCACCAGAACTTACTGTATTAATACAGGCACCTGAAAGGTAATTGAAAAAAAATGGGCTTTAAATTCTGCTTTGAAGACCAGTGTGCTTGGTTACACAACGTGTAATAACCAAGTTTCTTCTACTTGGAGCATTAGGCAGTTATAAAAGACTCTAATGACATCATAAACCTTGCCAGTGTTTGATAATTTCTTAAGGGATTTGATAGAGGAAGCAGAAAGTTACAGAAATCTCAGTTTTACTTCTTAGGTTCCTAACCTCAGCAGAGAAGTCATGTGGAAGAAACTAATGTGAGTCACCAGATGAAAGAAGGCAAGTAAATACATTTTAAGGTATTTTATTAGATTTTATTTTAATTTAAAAGTAAGTCAGCTTCAGGAAGCTCTGGCTGAAGACTGAGCATCCAAGGGTAAGAACACTACTAAGCTTTAGTGTTTTGTAATAAAATCTCTAATTTCATGCTGTGTTCAAGCCAGCAGTTACTACCTGAATGAGCTTCCAAATTCAGTGGGTTGGGCAGCAAGGGCTCCATGCACGTGTGGCAATCTGCTGTTGAAAAATGCAAAAAGATCTGCTCTATCCCAGCCATGGTCCATTCCCCACCTGCCCCCAAGGTGATCCCTGAGCCAGGGATGATGCACTCACTACCTGCAAGGAGGGGTTTTCCCCACACACTGCAATCCTTCCCCAAGCCTCTCCAGCATCACATACATCCCATCACTTGCACACAAGAAACATGTGTTGAAGGCTTGAAAATTCTGCATGGCCTCTTTTCCTTTAGGAACAATAGAGTCACTGTTTACTAGAGAATGACTTAACAGTGCTGCTTTAGCAGGATGCTGCTGGCCCTACTTCCTTCGGATGTAAAGGATGATTCCTTCCTTAGGAGCTAGGAAGGATGAAGCTATTACTCATCTAATGACAGTAAGTAGTCATTTCTGCTATATAGCATGTCCTGCCCTACCAGGGAAAACATAAATATGTACTGAAGAACCAAGTTCTGCCCCCAGAGTTACAGTAATTTAACTCCAGTGGGGAATAAGCATGCCCAAGAAAAACTCAGAAGGGGATTTTTTCCTTCACCTTTTCTCACACATGAAATATATGCATGTATAGCAATATCCCTGGTTTGTTGTTCTGGTATTTGTTTTCCATTACGCAGTATGAAACTTGCTTTAGCAAATATGTTTTGTGGGTTGTCATCCATAGCTTGTTAACCACTATATTCATTTAGGGACTACACATATGCTTTTTCAAATATAGACATAAGGGGAAGTGAAAATCATGCCAGAGAGCATTGGTTAGTTCCCAGGAAAGACAGCATCTAGAATTTGGCAGCCTTTAGACATGAGAAAAGTACAAACACAGTCAGACGCAAAAATTTCAAGTCATTTGTGTGGACCTTTTTTTTTTATCTTGGTGATCCCAACTTCTACAACTATTAATAGCCTAAATCAGTCTTATTTCTGAATGCAAAATACATATCATGGTTTCCTCATGTTGCAATGTACTAGAAAATGACATTTGCAAAACACCCTCCCCACAGTTCCGAGTCCTCCCAGAACCTTATTTTTGCTGGATATTTGACAAAAAATACTGTTTTAATTTACCATATTGCTACCAAATCTCTTACAGATGGACAGTAGGGTTGTTAAACAGAAAATAATGAGTTTTCACTGGCTCACCAATAAAGCAGAAAAGGAAAGTGATCACAGCAAATCACCAGAACACACTGAGACCTGGTCACTACCACCCAGCAGAAAGTGGCACAGCAATCCCCAAGGCCAGGCTAAAATTATTTCAATTACCTTCACACATGAAGCAACAGAGGTCATGGATCCTCCCAAGAGACACAGTCAGCAAAGCCTTCTGCACTTCATGAAGCCTGGCTCCCTGCTTGGACAGGGATCAGCCTCCCTGCATGGCACCTGCCTTGGGTGCAAGCCCCCAAAACAATCCTTATTCTCCAGCATGGTGTCCCTGGGTGGCAGCTACCATCAGTGAGCAAGGAATCTGTACCTTACATTCATGCACAGCAAATAATGAGCTCTACTAAACCCCTGTGCTAGCAATGAGGCTCGCTAATTGGGAAAACACACCCATTCCAAGCTGTCTGTTTGGCTTACTGTTTTCTTATAGCCAAGATGGAAGAATCTTATCTTAAGCTTGCAGCATTTTTCTTTCAAATAAAAAGATACTGTTGGTTCTGTTAAATAAGCCAAAACAAAAGGAACAAAACAAAACAAAATGAAACAAGAAAAAAAAAGAACAACCAAAGAATACCCTTAAAAAGCCCCCAAATCCCCATCATCAGCAGAAGTATCTAAGTGCAGATAACAAGAGGAAGCTGATGTCAAACATCCCCTACAAACACTCCCTCCAGAGGGCTGTTCTCCCTGCAGTACTAAATTCCAGCCTGTCCTAGGAGCTGTCTGGCTCCCTTCCTCACGAGTGCTTCACTCCCAAAGTGTGGAGTTAGTCAGAAGCAGATCTGTGCTGAAGAACATCATGGGGCAGGGGAGACAGGCACTGCAGTGAGGCTGAAGGCAGAGCCTCCTCTCAACCCCAACTGCTCTGAGCTGCTGCTGCTCTCACTGTGAGGAAGACATGGCCATCACTTGGTGGTCATCCATGCACTGCCCTCTCTTTTCTTCTCTGGGAATGGCCCTGTGCCCACTCTGGCTTGTTTGCCAGTCCACTTGGTAAGAGACAATGTTTAAAGAGAAGTCTGAGTGCTGGAACATGACACTGATGAGAGCACAGGTTTGGTAGCCATCACCAAAGGTCAATTTGTTCTCTACTGATGCATCTACTTAACACTTGAGTGGGATGGCCCTACACAAGGTTGAGCCTAAGGTATTTAATACATTGCAACTGCAAAGGACATCTGTAGAAATAGCATATTTTTATCACCATTTAAGAAGAAAAAGCTATTTATATTGACATTATAAGGAGGCCTTTTTGGGTTACAAAAAAACTCAAGCAAAACCTTCAATTATGTTCAACGTTTTAAATTCAAAATTAGGAGTTTATTCTGCAAACTGTGATTGCACTGTGAAAGGGGAATAAAACCATTCTGTGTGCTTCCTTAAGGTTTAAGAAAGTAATTAAATACTTCATGTTTATAATATTTTATTCACCTCAGCTCCTGAAAAATATTTAGACACATAGGGGGCCCATTCAAAATTTTGATCTAGTTTACTTGAAAACTATTTAAAGGAAATATTAACTGATACATACATTGCTGAATCCCTCTGCCAACACTTGCTGATTATCCCAGCAGTTTCCCCTGCTATTGCTATATGAAAGAAACAGCCAGCTAATTCATTAACCAGGAGGTGCTGATTACATACATATTGTTAGCAAAAGCAAAAACTATACTTTTTTCCCCTTCTCTCAGTTACAGTAATTTTAGGTGCTTGCAAAACAAGCAGAGAGAAAACATTCAGCCTGAAACCCAATAAATACTTAAATAATACTTGGGCATTGCCTCCTTAGGAACCCAAATAAGACACGGAGAGCATTTGTACACTCAAACCCTAGCTAAGCACAGCTAGGAGCTATTCTCACTTAATTATTCTATTTAAAAAATGGGTAAATGTCAACAGACACAGAACACTTGGGTTTGTTCCAGAACTGGAATATTCCCTAACTTTACATTTATACATCCTTTAAATTCAATTTAATTTCAAATGCATTAAAAAAAAAAAAAACAAAAAAAACAAAAAAACCAAAACAAAACAAAACTTTTTTTTGCATGGTCCAACTACAGATGATGTGGTTATACACATAAAGAATGGATGCTGCCTTCTAATAAAATGATTCAACTGGTTATTTTCAATTTTACAGTCCAGTTAAGGAAGGCCCCAAAACCATGAAAAATTACTTGGAATTTTTATCAGCACTTCCTGCCCATATATATTTATGAATACCAAAATTTGTAGTTACAATAGACTCTCCAGTTGTTTTCAGTAATTCATCACTGTGATGGCCAGAGCCCCCAAAAATTACTAACTGTAGAACAGGCTAGTAGCCCAAGACTATTCAGAAGCCCAAGCCCAAGTCTGTCATGGATTTAATGCATCAGGTTTTGTCCCCAAGTAAAAGTAATAGTTCATGTTAATGTCATACATAATCACAATAAAGTGTTACTGCTCTAGAAGACAAAGTGCTACCTGATACAATAAAGTGCTTCTAGTGCATGATATAAGTGAAATATTATAAGGTAAAACACTGGAATTTTAAGGATGCTCTTCAGCATCAAGACCTGTTCACAAATAGATTTAAGGATATGATAGGATCACCAGGATCAGAATCTTGGTTGCCACATAACTGAAAACAAAACAGGAAAAAAGGAGCTTAAAAAAAAAATCAACAGAAACACGATCTGAAATTTTATTTCTTTAACTCTAGGTAAGATTTCTCCTTAGAAAGGGAGATTATAAAGGCAAAAGGCATCTGTACAGAGCCAGTTTCTCAGATTTTTGTAGCTATAACATACCTTGGCCAAAATCGTAGAGAAACAGGTTGAATAGAACATATAGCAACAGTCTCTATGTAATTTGGTTTATGCTTTGCATTTTTTGTTTGTGCTAACTCAGTAATCAAGGACTTAAACCACCACCTGGCTGAAACAAAACTAGCTTTTGCCTGAAGTTCTTCCAGCATCTCTAGTCACTTTGCAAGGTCACGCTGAGGAGTAGTGATATCAAATGCCAGGAAAAGCAAGACTTTTTTCCAAGCAGGCAATGTCCAGTGCCTCCCTGGCACAGGGCAGACAAAACAAAGGCAAAGACAATCCATGACTCTGGGAAACGTCTGATTTCACTTATTTAGCCCTCCAAAAGAAAACACCGAGACCCATTACTTTAATTGAGGAGAATTTTATGCAGCATCTTACTTCATCAGATAATGTTCAGGATGGCAAGGCAGTATTTTCACCATTGCCAACTTCTGATGTATTTCAGCAGCTCTTTTCCTTCTTTCCCTGATAAGCCAAAACATTCTACTTAATAATATTATTTTGCATAATCTTGGGCGGAATACTAACTACAAAAGTCAGGTGGATTTACCTTCACAGAGCCCAACAGCTAATGGCAGTAACTTTTCAGAGTCAATGACAAATATATTATGTGTTTTATAGTTCCTACAGCATAAGGTTGGTAACTCATGCAGTATTTTCAGAAAAAGCTTTCCCTTACCAGTCTGGTCAAAAATCACATTGATTGGCATTAGGTTCACAAAGGGTAAAACTGAGTAATTTTTGTACAAGAAGGATGTCTAGTGCAGTAGCTCAATACTGCTTCTAGCACTTGTCATGTGATGGTTGCTGAGGGAATGGGTCGCAATACCTCAATTCAATGAGCTGCTGAAGGCGTGCCCCAGCTCCCGCCTGCAATAAGGTACCTTTATTCCCTTCTCAATATCTCGCACAACAGCTGGATATCCATGCCCAGTATTATTCTGTGCAATGTCCTGGGTTATACCACAAATGGCTTACGTAACACAGCTAAACCAAACTGCTCTGAGGGCAGCGATGAATGGGGACTCTGTTGTTGCAGCCCTTGCCAACTGCGTGCATCACTCTCGGTTCCGCTCGCGCCGAGCGGGGACAAAGGCTATATTCTCTCCTTTATGGCAGCACAGCACAGTGATGATGCTGTAAATTAAAGAAAGCACAACATGCTGACAACAGACTCATTACTACCTTCTTACTCTCAGTTCCAATACATAAATATACCATAGAGTTCCTCACATTGTGCTGAAAATAATGGGAAAGGGGAATAAATGTGGGACAGCCTTTGCACAGCTCAAAAACATAGATCCCACTTCCTCCATCTGGATCTAATTTTGTTGGGTGTTTTTGCACCAACCATCTATCCTCATTCTTACCTTTTCTTCTGCATATTTTCAGAGCATATCAGTAATTTAAAAAACAATCTTCTCTGGAACAGGAAAATCTATACTCCTATGAGAAACTCCACCACAGCGTGTTGTAATGTCATATCTCTATTTTCACTTCAGGCAAACAGAAAAAAAAAAGTTTGAGGAAACATCTAAGAAAATTTCTTTCTTAACTCGATGTAGAGTTTCCCATAGAGGTAAGTAAATTACACAGTTCTGATTGCTCCACAACCCCTTGTTCTGTTGTCCACTTTTCCTTTCCCCCCCATATGTATATATATCTGACCTGGGCTGTCTGGCTGCTAGGTGTGAGCTCAATATCATCAGGATATTGAAGGTAACCTAAACGGAGACTTCAGAAAACGCATATCTAATAATAAAGCTGTTTGCAGAAAACTGGGAATTCCAGAGAATATTACAAGCCTAGAAGGATTAAGTATGCATACAGAAAAACCAGACTCAATTCTGATGTCCCCAGAGAAAACACTTCTGTATCAATACTGTGCTTGCCTTAGGAACAACGAAATGCTCATCAGCATACTTACTGTCTCTAAAATAAACCCAAAGCAATGCAAACCATCCCCCCCAAAAAACCCAAACAAACAAACAAAAACCCACAACAAACCATGTACAAATGTTTGGCTATTTTAGGAAGTTTTATCAGGATTTCGCCCAGTACCATTACAGTACCATTAAGAACTACAGTGATCAAAGACTAAAGGGTACCTGACCATGCCCAACACAGCCACCAGTGCCTCTGGCTGAACAGCCTCAGTTATACCTAGCCTAGACAAGCCACTGGTTAAAAAAAAACAACCCAAAACCACCCTGGAATTGTTCATAATATGACATTTCATAGAGATTACTACATTACAATTTCCATAATGTTTAGAAATCAGATTCAAAATTGGAGAAACAGTGAATGTAATCCTCCTGCCAGGAATAAAAAACAAAAAAATACCCTGAAAGTTCTCAGGTTAACAGCACCCTGAAAAATTCCTCTGTACATTTGGGATATATTCTCATGCAAACAGAAATACAAATTAAAACAGTCACTAACAGGAAACATATTTTCCTTTTTCTGTGTTTCCAAAGGAAGTAGAGAATTTGGTGCAAATGTTACCCTTTTCTCAAAGGTGGATTTCTACACAAGTTAAGGCAAGCAAAAAGTCACTATGTGAAAGCTTCACAACACAGAGGAAACATGCAGCCCATCATAGTCTATGACAATAATTAAAATACTCTCCCAAAAAAAATCCTGAAAATAAGCTTAGGAAGAGTTCAACCATTATTAACAGCTTAGACTTTAAATACAGGCTGAAAAATATAGCTACTCATGGGGACATGTTGGGCTAAAACAGCTACTGGTCTAAGTAGTGCCCAATGCTAGTTTTAAACCGGATTTGTTGGAGAAGAAAACACAGTCCTGAGCTGACTCTGTGACACAGACCTGAGTGCCAAAGGGCAGTGCTGACAGGTCTACAAGGATCTTTTGTTCACTTTCAGGGCTGAAACTGTATCAGCTGTGGCAAAAATCAAGACAAAACCCCAAAAGGGTTGCTGACCTCTTCCACATTGCTTCCAATTACATATTGTACTTTAAAGCATTCTTACAGAGGTACTGGAGAAATCAATCCAGTGACAGCCTGACCCTAATCGACTTCTTTGCCAAATAAATAAGTAAATGTGAGTAAAGCCTGAGCAGCTTGTACTTGCTGCATGCAGCCACAGCAAACAGGTTCCCTATACCACTCACCTGGTTCTGCAGGGATTTAATCGGGAGAGGGTGTACTTTGACATGAAATTCCACAATCACTGAACCAGGATTTTCCCCAGGGAACATAGTGTATGGCAGGAGCAGGTAAAAGAAAAATTAAGGATTTTGATGTTGCACAAACATGCTTATTTACCTACTGGACATGAGCACTGAGAAACACCCAGACTCATAAGTCTACTAACTTCCATGCAGAACTTAACACTTCAAATTAGCAACCACTCAAAAATATGCTATGTTTAAACATCCCAAAACCAAAGCATTTTGGGTTCCCTTATACAAGATTTTCTACTATTTTAGAAGACACATTGTCTGCCCTGTAAAGTTCCTCTACTCCCTTTGGTTTTTTCCCTTTTGAATTTCCCTTTTACTTACTGAGAATGTTTTGAGGTAGGTTTTTTTGGGGGTTTTCTTTTTAAATATTTACTGAAATACTCCATTAGAAAAGGGCAGCACTAATACAAAACTATTTTTTTAAATCAAGTCACACATTTCAATACCATGTAATTACCTTGATAAGAAGTCTGGCAACTTCTGTTTACATGCCTTAACTTGCTCCTTTGTGTTCTGTAAGATAGTTTGAAGTCATTAACTGGAAGTTACAGTATCCTCTCTGGTAAACAAAAGGAGCCTTCATCCTGCACCCACAGTCATTTTGTGTCATTAATCTGTTGCATGATTCAAGCACATCTGGATTTCTGGTAAGAGCTTATGGCCAGTAATAAAAACTATACATAACCTAACTCAGTTTGGACTCCTGCATTCAACTGTCAGCAGAAGCTCTCCCCTTGGTTGTAGCTGTATTGCTCAACATGCAGTGTGCAAGAATTGTTGTGGAAACATTTGGTATTTTTAGGCCTGGCCTCTCAATGGGAACTCCACACTGAAAATAAAGGTATCGTTTATACACTCAAACCCCTTACTGAATCCTCTGTTACAAATTTACATATGCGGGGGGAGGGTGAATTGCTCAGTTATAAGCTGGAATTTACAAATGTTTCTAAGCACCTGCTGAAAATAACTACGAATTACGCTCTTGACATGAGTACATGCTTTTCATTTTCTGCAGAGAAAAAGACTCAGCCTGATACAGGACAAGAGTACATGTAAAATGCATCAATATTGAATGAAAACCCACAAATCTGCTTTTCTGATTTCTAGTTCTTGTCTTAGTCGCTTAAATATGTTCTTTTAATCTAATTTTTAAGGTAAGATACTCTATATATTATTTCTTTTGAGAAAAAGGAAAAGAAGAGCAAACAATGTCTAAAAATATTTCCATGGGCATTAATCATGAATAGAAAGGGATAATCACGAAGAAGCAAAGATGACTCAGCTGGAATATTGGAATATTTACCCCTATCCTTCTCTCAGCTGCATGCTCCACCATTAGTGTCAGATAAAGAGAGTTATGGACAAAGCTTTTGTTTGAAAATGTATTTATTCACTTAACTGCAAACTACTTTTCTTTGGTGACTGTATGGAAGATTTTGACCCTGAGCTTGGAAGCATTTCTGTACTTCAGCACCACAGGAGTGCAGTTATTAGGAAGGGGATGAAGCAACCACCACTACTTGGAAGGGAATTTCTGTAGCAATGCCTCAGCTCCAGTTTCTGAAGAAAATGGGTGGGGTGATTGGATGTGCTTCTGGAAAAAGCGCATGTTTTTTTCCAATGAGCTTTTTACTTAGAAGGCTGCATTGTTATTTTAATGAATATTTAGAATAGCTAGCAAGAGCTCCAAAAGAAGCTAAGCAATGTGTGGACCCAGCAGTTTTACCAAGGGACCAAAGAAGCAACTTACCAGGAGTGAGACATCCTTTTCTCCATGCGTTGGCAGACTCCTGGATGATTTGCACACGACAAAAAAATTGACGACGCGAAAAGCAGCAGTGTGGCTTCACGCACCCACGCTGCAGCATCATTAGCCCTCTACAACTTCTAAACACTAAGTAAGCAGATCTGCAGTTCTAACATTGGGATTTACATATGAAGCAGAAGGAACAAACCAGGCTCTTTAAAATTCATTTGCCAAACACATTTTTCTCACTTGGCCACACATGAGGGATAAACCCATGTCAATTTTCACCAATGCAGCATTGCACCAAGGTCCTCGGCACTCCTGAGCACACAGTGGTGGAGAATAAGTTTTCCTCCCTCTGGGCAGCCAAAAGTCTATTCCCTCTATCTTCCCATGAGGATCTCATTCCCATGATTCATGTTTTATGGTTCATAGGTTAGTGCAGTTCCACAGGCATGAAGTCAGCTGCTTCACGGAGGTTGCATACAGATGAGAATTCCACAGCCTGTACATAACTGGGGCCAGGCTCCACTGAACCTGCTGGTGATTCAAAATCAAGAGTATGTGCCCTACTCCACTGCACAGGCTGGCTCTACAGAGTTCTTCACGTTCAGCAGCATACCTGCCATATTCACAGCAACAGCCCAGCGAAACAGAAGACACAAACACAGTTGCAGGGACACAGAGAAGGACTTGGCCACTACTGAAGGAAATTAATTCTCAGCAGCAAGATATCCAGATGTTAATTACTTCTCAGGATGAATGAAAGTCTAACTGTATCTTCAGGCACTTCATTTCAGTAATTCATTCACCACAGAGAGCTTCCTTCAGATAAAACTCCTAAGAGGAAAGTGCAGACTGGGCAGCTGGTGATGCTGTTCAGTCATGTCCCACTGGCAGTGTAAGGCAAGAGCCCCTGCACAAACACATCTATATTTCATTAATCTATACCCTATAGTAGTAGGCACAAATACATGAGTGGGTGGCTCTTGTAAAGAGAACCACAGAGCTCAAACATTTTAGGAAAGGATCTGTTGGAAAACACTGGGTCATCAGCAACCACTGCTACCCAGGCCAACCAGGAAAGACCCAGCTTCATTTCCCAGCATGACCCTAACTGACCATTCCAAGGTGCCTACACACCTTGGTTAAGCTGTCTCTTAATTCTTCTGTGCCTCCGCTTCTTTGCTTCATGGTAGCTGAAACAGCAATATCTTATTTTCAAAGGTCTGTTGAAAGAAATGCAGCTAAAATTATGGAAACCCCAATGACAGTTGGTGAAAAATGTGAAAAGCAGAAGGGGAGGATAAAAAAAAAGAAAATTATGAAAAAAATAAGCCAGTAATATCAGTTATAGACTTGCTCACCATGAGAGGAGGGTGATTGTTCCATTTGTCGCTTGCATATGTTTACTTTCTATTCCTTCCCAGTCCTCAAAACCTCTGCCAGCTCAACAACAGAAGTCCTTCTGTGTAAACAGAAGTCTTTGCTCTACAAGCCCAGGTAGAAGACTAATAAGAAACCTTGCAGAGGATATCAAACCTAATGCAACAGAAATACAGCAGGTGGAGGGGAGAAAAGGTTTGTGTCATCAGAAGGTACAGAAAGGATATTGAGTTTGCTTTGGAAGAAGGAAGAGTCAAGTCATCCTATGCAGGAATTCTCTGTCCAACTCATGAGCACAGTATATTGTCTTTCCTTTCAGGTAGTCACATTCAGAGGAAGAGGAGCCATGGCTTTTCAGAAGTGTCCCACCTTCCTGATGTTATCCCTGTGTGAATATCCCCTATCAAAGTTAAATCACTCTAAAATTTCTTTGCAAACAGCTCAATCCTTGTGCAAGATGTGTTTTTAAAGAGGCATCATTTAAAAGGCAAAGGGTAAGAAGCAAACAACATAAAAACAGAGTCACGGGAAAGCAAAGGAGGGGAGGAAGGGAGAGAAAGGATTCTGTTTTGCCTTTCTACAGAAATTGTTTTGATACAGTATCCCTGTTGCATGAATTTTCCATATGCCTGTGTCAGATCTACTATTTCAAGCCACAGAGCTGTCAGATGCTTGTTTTTTATGGCATGCTTACGTGGCAGGCCAACCTTTCTGTTGAATCAGGCAGCTTTTCACAAAGTTGGGATCTTCTTTAACCCAGAAAGATGTGCATGCTCCTTTGGACACAAAGCACCAGCTTTGCAGTTGAAGTGATTTGGCAAAGCAAACCACCATCTCTGGTCGCTAACAACTGTCATCAGAATCAGTGCTTTGGCATGGAAAAAAAACACATTATGAGCAACAGAAAGAACTATTCTCTACACATATATGAAGCAATGGAAATGCAGATTTAGATGATCAGATGCTATCATACTTTGGCAATTCTTAAAATAATAGAGAAAAAACTTACAAACTTTTGTACCAGCTCAACTTGCTTTGTGTTTAACAAAATGAGGAGCAGGAGAAATTTAGTTCATGAACAAAAAGTCTCAATACTTAATTTAAAACTTAGTTTTGTAACTTAAATGACACAAACATTTCTTCCTTTAGTCATATCTGATTATGAAACTCCATAATCCCACAACCCAAGTGAAAATATCAGTCACATCAATATCACTTTACAAGTGCACATTCTTCACCTTACATCCCCAGCATTTAGCATCTGAAAGATAATCTCCATTCTCCATGCCTCATATTTTGCTAAAATAAAATGGCATATTTAAATACAGCCTAAATGCTAATCAGGATATAAACATTTAAATAACAGAATGCAGATCCGTTAATCAAAACTGATTACCAGCTTGCTTTCCATTTACTGGGGGCTCTTCTGTAAAATACCGCCTTAGTTACTGTTGCCAAAATTGTGTTTTTAAAGCCTCTTGGAGAAAAAAGCTGATTACTTACAACATTGGCTCAAGAGACACATTTTAGGACAATGTTTCCTAGAAATGTGAGACAGCAATTTACTTGCAGGTAACCACTACATAAATGTGCATTTGCATTAACCCTTTTCTGTTATCTTAACACCAGGCTTTGTCTCCTCTTTCCCTTTTCCTCATAAGATTTTAAAATATTTCATATTTCTGAATGCCCTTGCAGAACTACGTGGTTAGCCAGAAACTTTCAGTTCTGGAAAACACTGACCACTACATCCTTTTCAGGCCAACAGTTCCCACTTGTATGAAATTAATACTCAGATTCTCACCTGTTTGCAAGTACTTTTTAACAGTTTTTATAAATTAATACATCCAACTACAGAAGGCCAATGCTGGTGAGCTAGGACCATCACTGGCCTTGCTGTGCAAATTGATTTTGCAATCAGACTGAAAATCAGAAATTCACAAGCAGCATCTATAATATTTTACCACTTGACTATAGGCAATACTAAGGTCTACAGGAAAATATATTCTAATGGCTTCAATCTACCTTTACCCCTGAGGCTACAAAGTGACACAAGAAAGGAGTCTGCCAGGCATGTGGGGCACATCAGCCTGCTTGGCACACTCATGCTTCCTTTGACTGAAGAGATCTACTGGAAAATCTCATCAGTGCTTTGCTAAAGCATGGACATTGAACATTCAAAAGAAAAGCTGCTAGAATGTCAATCTCCTACAAATGGGAAAACAGAGAGAACTGCTCTGCCAATCATCCTCTCCTTCCCCTTCCCCAAAAAAGAACAAAAGAACTAAAATTACTGTAAAAGTTGGGAAAATATTCCAATATTAACCCGTTTGGGGTTTTTTTTTTTTGCACTTTCAAGCAGTCCTAGATGTGTTTATACAGATCTATGAGAAATGCAGCCATATGCACACTTTCTCTTTCATCTTGGAGACACTGTTAGTAGAAACACTGCCTAAATAATGGGGTCAGTTTTCAGATATACTGAAAATCCATTACTTGTCCTTGCTTCCCAAGCACGTTACATATAGGTATCCCATCCTTCAAACTTGGCTTCTCCACAGCCAACTTCTTGTTCTGCTTTTTCAAAGCACTTTACACATATTACTCCTGAAGAACATGCTTTAACTGGATTTTTTTTTATCTACAACTTTGTTCAAGGAGAAAACTGAAATGTGTGAGATGTTCTCACTACCAAAGGTTTTTCAGGTTTTGAAACAGAAGGAAAAATCTGGCAGATAAGATCACACTATGAATTTTTCTGTTTCCTAGATGCCCATTAGACTGTTTGTCATACTTGCATTAGCAGGCAAAATCATAGAAAAGAAAAAAAGCACAGAAGAAGAAGAAAAAAAGAAGCTGTTAAAAAAATAAAGGAGAACATGCTCTTTATTTATTTTTGAAAAGGCATGATAAAAGTCAGCCATAAGATACTGGGGAAACATTAATAATTAAAATGTGTTCAAAATGTGTTTTTTGCCAAGCCCACATCCCACCTGGGTGCCTATGAAAATGTCCCACAAGCTCTGGAATGTGCCCCAACTGTGTTGTGTGTGATGCCCTCTCACTCTAGGACAGGATTCTAGCCAATTAATGGGTCTAAGAGAGAGAAGATTGTCCCTTTCAACAGAGAGGCAGACCCACATTTTAGAGCCAAACAAGACAAACTGGTATGCTTTCTTCCACTGCAGCAATGGATTTCATGTACATGAACAGGGATGGCAGCCAGGTTCTGCAGCAATTCTGGTACCAGACCTTGCTGAAAGGGCACTAAGGACCAACTGCATTTCATAAGTCTGACAAAAGGAAAACCACCTGGTATGAGAACAGCAATTTCTCCTGGTATCTCCAAAAGTTACATCATCATTTCAGAATTTTAAGAAAGAAAAGGAAAAAAAGCATGTAAGGAAAACACTATTCTGAACATACTAACGGATGCATACATCTGGATATAGCACATGTAGGCAGTGTTCTAAAATAAATGTAATATTTTATTGTCACAGAAATGTACGTTGTTTAAAATAAAGAAAAAAAAAAAAAAACAAACAGGAGAAGATAAAATTAAATGTTCCATAAACTGTTAACACAAAAAATGGTACTATCACACCTTCTAACAAATATATGCAATACTTGAGAAAATTGTGAACTACATAAAGATATGTTTGAAAATGACTAAATCATTCTTGCAATAAAGTTTAGTACTTTCACAGTTCCTAATCTGCCTCTTGGCCACAAAAGCACTGCCCTTACACTCTTTTACAATTCCAGGCATTAAACTATGCCATGTACATATCTTGCTCTGCCTCTTGACAGTGGAGAATTACAGGAACACTTGGATATATTAGGTATTCTTCTAATAAAATTATACTAATATAGTATTTGAAACACTATTAATACATACACCATTGTGTTTTCTCCATGGACCTGTGACAGAAATACTTATTTCTGTAAGAAATCCTAAAGCAGGGAGGAAGGTAAAATCCATACATCTACTATGAGACATCACTTCAAAAAGCATGGTGGCTAGAGATTCCTTACAGTAATGGAACACAAATCCACCACAGCAATTATATTTTAAGTGCCACTTCCATACACTTTTTTTCTTTTACCTGGCTCTGTATTCTGCCTGCATTGCAACCTTTAGGGTAAGAACAAGCCTGCAATCTCTCATCTGACTTAACAGAGCTCAGTAGTTAAAAACAATGCCATTCAATATTAACTTACCCTACTTCCCAGCCCCCAAAATTAGGCCAAAAATCAGAGGAAATCATGCGGTGTGCTCTGGATATTCCATGACTACCACTGCTGGCAGGGAGTAAGCCACATATTTCATAGGTAACTAGGAACACACACACAGTTGTTTTGTAGCGACACTACACCAAGGGCTCCTGCTGAACTGCTGCTTTTCCTCCCTGCAGCTCATTCCAAACCTTTCCCAGTTTTAGCTCAGGAGGTCTATCCTGGAATTTACAAAGGGCACTTGCTGGGAACTTATCTTTAAAACACACAGGAATTCAGCAGGAAGAAAGTTCATGGGTATTTAAAATATGAACATGCATTCTCTACTTTCTGTTGGTAATCAAAGATGTTAAATCCAGTTTACTGGACTGGCCACATGCATACGATAAAGATTAAATTTTCAATTACAGATACTTTTTCAACTTTGCCTTAGCAAAATCCTCCTTCTGCTTTTCAAAACCTGTGGATCCTGACAAAGAGATTTCTTCTTCAGCCCTCCATTAAAGGTCGTACAGGAATTGCTAAGCCATCACAGTCTCTGAGCAGCCTCATTCTGAGAGAAGCTTTAAAGGCATTTATAAAGCTTTTATTTAAAAACAAACAGCACTGCCTCACCTACTGAACTAGAGCTTCCCTACTTCCCCCATAAATGCTTTACTGAAGGCTCCAAAAATCTGCCATCGTATTTTCCCCCCTCCTTCCTCTACATGTAAATATTCTGAGTTATGATACATTTAAAAAAGTGGTAGGAAAGATTGCAGTTTGCCCAACACATGTGATTTGGAAACCTAAAGTCCACTTTATTCATCTGTTTTAACACAGCAAGGAAAATCTTACTTTTCCAACTAAGAGCCCCAGTTTCTCTCTCCATAATCTCATAAGCCATTTCTGAACTAAAATGCCTAACACAGAAGTCCAACATACCAAAGAATGAACCAGCCTAGGAACTCTGTACTGGTATAACCAGCTCTTTAAAAATGTGTGGCTCTAGGAAGTCTCCTTTATGTTTTCCAGCATAAATATTTACAGCAGTTTGCAATTTGAAATCAAAATATCTGATTGTAAGAAGAAACTCAGAATACATACCATGAAGGGGAACAATTCCTGCATTAAAAACCAAAACAGAACAAGATAATTCTCAAAACAGTCTTTTGCAAAGTTTCCTGAATACATTAAGGTGGGCTCTGAGTGATTGTTTTGAAGATAGCAACTGACTGTGGTTAGAAAAAAACCAGTTCTCATCTTCTCAACAATTTTTCAAAGGGTTGTGTCAAACAGATGCTCCCACCTAACATACAGGCAACTGCGTTACTGAGCTCCCTGCCCAAGGTCCTGCATGCCTGTCTGGCCAGCTAAAGACTGGGAGTTCTTTCCACAGATAAGAATCCTCACCTGGAGCAGCAGGCAAGTACTTGGAACACAAGCCCTTTCAATCACAGTAATGCTGGCTTTATTATTTGTTATTTGTTACTTATTCCTCTGGTATTTTTATTAAGGAAAATTAACTAGAAGTATTTTTAAATGGTAACAATGTTCTTGGATAGTTTATTGGGCTGGATATAAGACATGGCAGTAACACTACCACAACTGTAAAGCCCAGTGGACTGAAGACTTCAAAGTTTGAAAATACTGATAGGAGTCAACTGACAAATTTGCATAGTTCTGAAGCCCTAAAAAGTCAATTGTGAAAACACCAGACCACAAGCCTTTGCCTTTTTCAAAACAGCCATTTAAGGTTAGTTGACCATAAATCTGCAAGAAGGCTCTCTTAACCAAGGTTCTCTGGAATTTTGCTATTTACATGTTTCTTTCAGATGGTTACATATTAGTGGTGGCTGTTGGATTTTTCATTTGTTTGTTTTGGTTTTTTACACACAAACACACACACACCCTCCTGCCATTTAAAGTTACCTTAAATACACACAGCAACCCAAATATGGATTCTGAGATGCGAGGATTTAAACCCCAGAAAACTGAACAAAAAACCATTTCTCCTAAATGCCCATAAGAAAGCTTGGTTCTTAGAAAATGTAATTGTTTCTGGTCTAAAATGACTGGTCTTAGTTTCATCCCAAGGTCAACTGCCTGCTGTAATACAAATACTTGCAAGAACAACTGCTGAAATCTTACTTTTTGTTTCTCTTTCCACAGCTACCATTTTCTTCATGACCTTCCTAACATGCTGGAGTTCGTGCTTCAGCAAATGTCAAATTCTGTAGCATTTCTTACTCCACGCTCAATTAGCAATAAAGAAGATACAGATGTAAAGGTGATGCAGATTTAAAGATGTGCACTGTTTCCACTTCACTGAATTCTGAAAGAAATCTAAACTGGCTTACACATAGCTTTCAAGACCCAGTCCTCTGCTACTTTTTTGTTTCCACAGGAATTCAATTTTTTTGACATTACCCTTTCCAGCTCAAGACTGGTATCTAACTGCAATTATAATGGTTTTCTATTCCATAAAAATACAATTTGTTGTTTCCTGAAAGCAAAAGAGCAGAACTAAGCTCCTTCCTCCATTCTTTTATTTTTTATTAACATTCTAGCAGGTATTTATTTGCAATCCTGTTAGCTGGAATACCATTCTTACACCTTCCTCCTTCACATTATTTTAACTCCCTCTGAGAGCACCTATTTTCACCATGGTCTACATCCAGCAGATTCTCTTTGTATTATTCCAATTCTCTTTTCCCAATATTTAGCATGAATATGCAAAAATCTATACATACTCAGAACTGTCGGTGCCAGCTATAATCAAGTTTAGTTTTCTGGGCCTCCTTATTAATTTCATAAATCTCAGCTGATTTTTTTCATTCTGAATGAAAGTTCTATGCCAAATTTTACAGTGTTTTATTTTATTTTTCATTAAGGTGTCAGCTGAGACCAGTTCAGTTTCCTGCTGGCTTACCAGTACAATGGAATTCCTAAAGTCATCCATTAGGAACCTGCATCACTTGTGAAGTTTGGAAATTCGTCAGTAGAAGGAGGGTTCTGGAAAGCAAAGCAAAGCAAGCAGAAACAGGGAACACACCTTTTGTTATCCTCATGAAAATCTAGACCTGCTTTTGGGCAATTAAAGAAGCTTTAAAAAGCCTGCTGCTCACAGATGGCAAATAGAGGCTTACAACATAATTTCACCATGAGTTCAAGCAAGAGGCTCAGGGCAACTCCTGCCTCTGCACTGTCTCTCCCTGTCTGTCACTGCCACCAGCTCCAGCAAGGGTGTACAGCATCAGGGAACAACCAACCCAGCCCAAAAAGCCAACCCAGATGATGCAGGCATAACTTGCCCTGGGTGCCACTACTTCCATGGTGGGGCCAGCAAACAGACAAGCGAGAAGGGCAACAAGCATCTGAGGTGGGCAGGAGGCAGGACCACTACACCACCTCCTCTTCCAGCAGCAATGGCTTAAACCAGGCTCAAAACCAACTGGGAAATGACATTAAAGGAGTTCCTCTCTAGAGACCCTTCCTGCCAGTGAGTATTCCCTCCTGGCTTCAGGGGCTTTCTCAGCAACAGTGTGAAACTCTGACACATGATGAGGAACACTCACTGACGGGAGAGATTCCTTTCTCCAGAGCCCTGTGCCAGGTCCAGGCAGGGCACACCAGCACAGGCTGCCCAACTCACACAACAGAAACCTGCGCTGCAGCTTGAGATCCCAAAACATCGATGACTCATAGAAGAACTTTGTGGTTAGATATGGTGGAATGTCTTGGGCTTTTAGTTTGGTATTTCAGAAGCTAGGAAGTAAGCTTTAAGAATACCTTCTAAATGTTAAGACTGTGAGGTGAAGCAGCAAGAAGTTGGAGGATGCCAAAAGCAAGGGTGTTTATGCAAACGAAGCCAGTTGCAAACTGAGCTGTGCTCACTGCTTGGCTCTGTTTACTACCAGTTTCTTCATCATCTTTTCCGTTATTTAGCCACCAAGTGTCTGCTTCACAACACCAACAACTTCATCTTCTGAGTCATTAAAAGCTGATGTGGAACTGGTATCTTCAGTTTACAGCAGAAAACAGAGGCAGAGAGAGATTAAGAGACAGAGAGAGATTAAAAGATATGCCAAAATTGCTGGCTAATTTTGATCTTCAGCTTAGATCACCTAGACCTTGATTTTTTCTTTTTTTTACTGTACCTTGCACTTTTGCAGTATTTTGCACCAAACTGTCACTATAGTCAAACAACTATTTTTGCATAAACTCAGAACTTGTGCCTGGGTATCTCAAGGCAAAGTGCAGCACTCACCATTAGTGGGTGGCTGCAAAGGTTTCTCTGCAAAGGAATCTCTCAGTCTCAACACAAGAAACTCACTGGTAGATGCAGAAATTCAATAGAACTGTCTTAAAGCAACAGTGACCAGTGTTACCCACACTACTGTACCCTGCCCTTTTGCAATCCACTCTCAACAGGCCTTTGTCCATCAACTGTGGCTACTGACAAAAGATCCCAACCATCCTGGCAGTGAATAGGTCTACACCCTGCTGAAAACACAAGATCAAATTTGGGAACATGGCACAATGAGACAGAAACAATAGAGGTGATTGGAAAAGGTGGCAAATTGCAGCTTTAAACATAGCCTTTCTGACACCATGGAGTATGTGGGACAGTTTATTGCATTTAGACATCATTCACATTACAATAAAATTTAAGGTCTGCAGGCACATTGATATCTAATTTGCAAGATGCTGGACCATACACACCGTAAGACACAGACTAAAGATCCTACACCTTTAACCAGTAAAACAAAAAAAAAGGCAAAAAAAGAAACACTATCCTTCCACATCCCAAAAGAGAAACTCAAGACACACAGGAAGAGAGTACTTCTGTGGTCAACAGGAGATCTGTCTATTCACTGCATTACAGGTGGATCTGCTGGTACTCCAGTGGGTGATAAATCAAGAGCCATGCATTCTCTCTACCTTCATGAGAGATGTCTGGAGCATGAGAGATGTCTGGAGCACAGATTTGGCTTGTAGAAGAAATTATACAAAACTATCTGACATACAGAAACAAAAACTGCTGCCAAATCGTGGGATATTTTCTGTAGCAAAGTCATCAAGTCAAAACTCTTCTTGTTCCAACTGTGTCTCACCCTTGCTCCACAAACTTAGGCAAGACACATATGCAACACCTTCACAGATGCCCACAAGTAAGCTACAGAGTGCAGACCACCAGCACTTCTGGTGTACTAATACTGCACCAGCAGCCCCTCTGGAACATCTGGGCATCACTTTTGTCTCAGAAACAATACAAAGACCCAAAAGTCAAGTGTGCTTTTACACTTCTTTTGACTCAAGCAAGCACAAATTCTAGAAGCAAGCCTTGAGAAAGCTCAATATTTTTATTAAGGCATTTGATGAAAATCATGCATAAAGTACAGCACACAAATCTATTCATAACTTAGACTACAAAACCAACACTAATAAGGAATATCAATCTGTCAGCTTTCAACACAGACAGACCTATTTCAGCACTAAAAGCACATTACAATCTTAAAACAACACAGAGAGACTTTGTTAACTCACTCTTGAGAAGCAGAAGATGCCCAGCTCTTCTGGACATTTTAAAGCCATTACATACACAGCTTTTCAGCAAACTTAAGCATGATTTTTAGATTATTGCAAAGCTATCAACCTATTCAGCAAAGTTACTCATATTATACTTGCATTTCCTTATCAAATGCAAAGCACTAGAAGATTTGGAAGCGGCTGTTGAACATTATGGGCCTGTCTGCCATTGTTTCCAAAGAGAAATACTTGATTGAGAAGGAAAAACAGCAACAACTTGTCTTCTGAAAAAATAACAGAAAGCTTATCAAGAAAGAGACAAAATTCAAAATATTTGTTACAGTTTTGTTTTGGTGAATCACAGCACTGTGCTAAACAGGGTACACATAACAAAACTTTTCATTTTAAACTCTGCAATTGGGAACTCCTAAGTAAACAAAAACATGAGCCGTTTTTCCTTCTATATCCTCACAACCATCTGACAACAAACCAAGCCCACTCAGCCCTGCTAAAAGCATGATTCTCTAATGTAACTGTACTTCTGGGAATACATTACAGATTCTGTGAAATGTTTTGTTACATGTGTGGATCAATTGGCCATGTAAATACAGAGTGCAGCCACATGCAAAGGAGTCTTTTTGTTAGTTTTAGTGAACTAAAACAGTAAAGAAAAATAAGAAAATGAGACCTCTGGGTGTCTGAGCAAGACAGGTATTTTCCTCTTTTGCAAATATTGCCCTTTTTGTTTTCTGAAGGAGGAATCATGCTTTTGATTAGCAACACAATACACACCCTTAATATTTAAAAGACTAGGACAACATCAGGAACACCTGCTTATGAACTTGGCTCCAGTCACATCACTAATGGACAACCCATACCAGGCTTTTCCCAGCCATACCTTTGGCCTTCACCTCTGAAACCACTAAACACTCCCCAGAACTTCCATGCACCCAATCCACGTCTTTCTTTGAGACATACAAAACTGTAATTTCTCTCAAATTTTAGCCACTCAGCCCCACTGCTGGGGATGACAACTACTTGTAAGTTGGTCAGGAGACTCAGCCTGACACTGCATGACTCCCCTTACCAATGCAGCCCACTGGTGATGGCAATGTGTTTCACATTAGGGAGGCATTTGCAGCGAAGAGCAGGGAAGGCTGATATGACAAAACAACCTCATGAAACAAGGGCAGCACAGCACAGCACATGCCTTATTGCTACCTTCAGATTCAACATGCTCTCTTTCAGATGCAAACAGGCATCAAAGCCATGTCACTAATACACTCATGAAAACAAATGGTGAACTAATTAGATTAGTTTTTATTTGCAAAATAATGTTTCCCATACCCCATCTTGCTTATATAGGTTTCTTCTCCTGTGGTAAAATCAGGTCAGTATAGCACTATATTCAATCATCTATAAGCAGACAGCGAAATCTTCAGAATATAAGGATCTTCACTGATCCTAACACTTTAGGGCAGCTGCTTTTCTGCCAAAGGCTGTCAGATTTCACAGAATATACAAAATGAGCAAAACCAAGCCACGACAGAAAACAAAGAGCCTTAAGGTTTCCTAACAAAATCTTAAATTTAGCTCTCTATATTAAACAATGTTACTTTATTTTCCCCAGACAATAAGGTTGCTTACGGTAAACACAGCCAATATTAAAACCTTCAAAACTTATTCCTACATTGCAGCAAACCTCAAATTAACTAATGGGAGTGTGTGGGGGGGATCTCTATGGTGGTTTTTCTCCTGTGTCTTTTCTTGGCAGGAAGGGAGAGAAGGATTGTGTTGGGGTTTTTTTTAAGGGAAAATACTTTACGTTCTTGAACGTGGTTATTTATTCTCCAGGCTGATTTGGACTGCAAGTGCAACCCAAATAACTCATCTAATGCACAACAGCATAGAGAGAGTCTCAAGGGTTCTTCTACAGTGATCTCCAAAAAAGTTAAACATTGATGGGCTCTGAGCAAGTCTAGTTAAAGCTGTTGGCAACTTGATTGCTATGGGGCAATGAGAGGAGCTGGCAGCAGGGAAGGAGAAGCCGGGTAAGGCCATGGAGTGCTCTTTGTACATAGTACAAAAGGTGACAATCAGGTTTAGACAATGTAAAAATAGCTTTTAACCTAAAAACCTGTAAAAATACAGGTTACTTAATCTTACATCTTTGTTTTTCAAATGTTACAGAACATATTGTTTTAATTGCCAAGGTTGCTGAGTTTCACCTTTGACCATATACATTTATGCTTTTTTGCACACTTAGTTGTCATCCATACCAATTACCATGGATTAAACCACATGCTAAACCACCCTTTTTTTAAAGTTTTAATGGTTAGTTAATAGCGTCAATTTAAGATGTGTCTAACTTTGCATATGCACAAATAAGCTGACAGAAAACAGACCTGTGAAACCTTTCAGTTTCCCCAAGTTCCAGCACAAACTGAGAGTTCAAAGCAAGTATTTTCTGCAATGCTCTCAGGGACTGGTAAGGAGACTAAAGAAAGTGAAATCCAGTTTTCTTCATTATCTGGACTAGAAATGGAAATTGTGTACAACTAATGAGAAGTAAACTGATTTTTCTAATCACTTCACCTCTAACAACACATGACAGTAGCAATATCTGCTCACAAGGTGTTGAAGTTTACAGCAACCTGTGTAGTTTTGACAATCATTGAGCTGTTCCAACACAATTTCTAACTATGGGCTTGCTGTATACACTGCTATTTCCCTTCCCAACATTTAATGCATCTCAATTCATTCAAGAACTCCATACAACTATTTTTCCATTAGTTGTAGAAAAATAGGAACTGATGAAAACTGCTGTAACAGGGTTGATAAAAGCTAAATGACTGGAGAAATTATGCAAGGAAAAAAGGCAACTAATTTCTTACACAATTAAAGAGTTTAATTAGATTATTTATTTGAATAGAGAGCTTTACAATAGATTTAACTCCTATTAAGTTTCAAGCAACACAAGAGTAGATATCAGAGTACTAAAATTAGATCAGTCTCATATTTGATCAGAAAACATAAGCTCAGTTATGTCAGCAACTTGGTAAGCAGCAATATTGAAAACTCAGCTCTGATTTATTACTTCACATTCTGTAAGAAGGAGAAATGTAAAATTCCTGTGAGAGAGGTTTATCCATCATAGCAAAATGCTACTCAGCACTTCCTGAATAAAGACACTGCAAAAATGTCTTCTCCAGCAGAGACTGTTAGTGGTAGCAATGACAACAGTCTGCAAACATGAGGTCCCAGATACAGCTGTATGCACAAGCCCTTGAGAGACTCTCAACTGTAAACTAACTGAGACACATAAGAATGTTTGCTGTGTTTTGACATAAAAAAGTTAAAACCAGAATCAAATGCTGTTCCTGCCCCTAAAGCTTTATGTTGATGCTCGTGGTTTTGTGATAGTTTTTTTCCTCTGAAGGGATGCTTGCATACTGCAACTGTAAAATTAACCTGAAAAAAGCTGATGACAGCTACATGTAAGGGTGCAGGTGGAAGCATGTCCTGCCAAGAGCTGGGCAAAAGGGCGGGGATGGAAGCGTGTTCTCCCTCAACATGGATGTCTGCTCTTCAACTGACCTGCATTTCCCCCTCATTTAATTCCTCTAGGGCCACTTCTACCAAGGCAGTAACAAATATCCATAGGATCAGATTCCTCACATTCACATGGGATTGGGAAATTGCACTGGGATTTTGTTCTAGGAAATGCCAGGACATGTAAGCTTGCCAGTTTGCAGAGCAGCTTTCTCACCTGCTTGCCCCCTACAGCCAAGCTACCATGTGGCTGTGCAAAGGCAGGAGAGCAAGGAGACCAAGGTCAAACCTAGCAGTGCTCAAGGTAGCATGGGTGACAGGTGATAGACAAATAGAGAGAAGCCATGCATGGGAGGAGGTTTGGATCCCCTCAAAAGCAAGCTGAACTGACAACTATTAAAGAAAAACAACTACCGGCTGCAGGACGTCAAGTTCTGCCATGTCACACCCATTTCCCACCTCCCCCTGTATTTCAACCGTAAATTCTCTGATAAGGAAACTGCTTCTTCCTTTGCATTTTCAAAGTTCATGCTGGCTATTGCTGCAAGCTGGAGAATATCAAGAATGCTGTCAAGTACACAGACTGGAGCATTAAGGACATGTTCCAGTTATTTCTCTGTGGAAATTAGAGCGGTCTCACAGACAACTCCTAAAACTTGCTTACAAGCTACTTTTGGAACAAAACCAACTTCTTAAATACATATTCCTTTAACCTCGTAATTGAAACTGCAACCAAGTTTCCCAAGAGCTTTTCCTTCTCAACTGAGAGCTACATACCTCTCAGATTTCTGGGATGTATCTGCTTTGTCCGAGGCATTTTCCTCTAATCTCATGCACCACTTTCTCCTCTCAGAAACGGAAAGTACAGCAAGCAGAGAGATGGCAGCTCCATAAACTTGTCAAAGGGCTCAGTTAATCCGTATGCTAAAAAAACAGAGAGAAAGTTATGAGATGTAGGCATCAATAAGAAAAACAAAGATACCTATCTGATCCCTTTCATCCTCAAATGACTATGGAAATTAGCAAGAAATATTTCTGCACCTATGATTTGCTAAGGGAACTTTCCTGTCTGACAGCCCAGGAGCCACCCTGGCAGTCACACTCCGACCACCAGAGTTACACTGCTGGGACCGAATTCTCTTCACAGCAGGCTTGACTCCCTCCACGCTCGCACACAAGATTTCCTTGCCGGCTCAACCCACGTTTCCCACAGCAGAGTCACAGACCCCTGGTCCCTTTAAGTAATTTTTTCACGGTGCAAGAACAGAGTAACAGCCCAAGCTGGTGCCTCAGAGGAGGGATCCTCAAGGATCCCCTGGGCTGCTACTTTTAAGTCTGCTGCTGATCCCAGACTTATGCGTGCCAGAGTCGGGGGTCTTCCAGCCGAGTCCCGGGTTCCCGCTGTGTCCCCGTCCCCTGGCAGGGCCACAGATCCTGGTGCCCTTTGTTGTGCAAAGTGTCGGCACCACTTCCCGGCCTCTTGCCCCGGGCTCCCGCCACCCAGAGCTGAACCTGCAGCTCCCAGGGCGGCTGCACAACCTGCACGGAACGGATTCCTCAACAGGTTCTATGGAGGCAAGCGTTCCAGCACCTTAGGAGAACCACGGGAGGCTGAAACTCCTTTCAGGATTACTCAGGAAGCATGAGAAAACGAAAACACTTTTCCACATTGGTCAGCTGTTTTCTAGCCAGAAAACATCTTCCAGCAACCCTCCTCTCATGCAAATAAATCCAAAAAGTTAAACAAAATTTGGCATCTGGCTTTCAGATACACATCTTCAGCTTCGGGTGGGGGAAGTACAGAGGGGAGGGCAAGCACACAAAGCATCGTCCGATTTGTAACATTACCTACAGAATCCTTACAGGCAGCATGTAAGTTTGGAAGAATTCTCCATGGGATATTTCTGCTGAAATATCAGTGTACAGCCGAGGCTCACACTAGCTCTTGACCTACCTGCACTTTCTTACTTTTCAAACATTCTTAGGAATCGCTAACAGTTCAATGAGTGTTTTGTTCACTTTCTGATACAGGATGTGAAATCTCTCAAAGACCTATGGGAAACTACGTACACACAAGAACCTAAAGAAGAAAATAACTGGTGCAACTACACTCTTCCATCTAAACAAAATTTAAAAATAACAAGTTTCTGCTCTTTTTAAAATAATTCTACTTCATGTTAACAAATTTTTCTTTTTAGCAAACATTAGAATTTTTTTTTAACTGTATGAACTTTGGAATGGCTCCTAATATAGGCAAATTGATTAAGGACAGCTGTTTGAAGCAGGAAGGATGTAGAGTTCTTAGCATTCGTTGTAAGTATTAATTTAGGGGCACTTACATTGTTTTTCAAGGCAACATGTTTCTGAGAAAATTTAATTCAAACTCAATTAAAATAGACTACTTGCAACCACCCCTTCAGTCTACATACTGTTAAGGAATATAATCATTAATTTTTAATGTTTCTTTTGTCTGTTGCTGCACAAAAAGACCCAAACAGGAGAAAAAAAAAATTACTGCAACTGACACAAAGGAAAGCTGGAAAATGTTATTCTGACTGAATGATTCTTCACTAGGGTATTACCGCACGTTGAAGGAAAAAGACGGAAAAAATCCGAAACAGAGCACACCGCCTGTCAAGCTGTTAACTCATATCAGTTTATCTTCAAGCATAACAGAAATATTTAGAAATCAAATAAAACCTTATGGTAACAGGTCCATTTTCCAGGTCTTAGGTGCAAACTGGAAATGGAGAAAAGTGGCTGGATGGCTTGAAGCGACCAGCACTCCCTGAGCCCCAGTCCCCACCTTTCCTCCGGCTCGACTGGGAAAGTCCTTGGGGCTGGGCTGAGGTTTTTAAAGACGCTAATAAACACCGCCACTTCTTTACACAAGTTATTCGGAGCGAGAGTTTGAAATCCCCCGGTGTCTCCGTAAATCGGGAGCCCCTTCCCGACGCTTCCCTGCAGCACAAATGACATCCTACTGACGCTTCAATGCCACCAAGCTTCCCCGCTCGCCAGCAGGACCCTCTCCTTCGGGGAAGAGATGGCCGTGTGAGAGACACGGCGGAAACACCGGGCAGGACCCACGCCAAAAGTCATTCCCTCTCTCGCTTGAGCAAGGAGAAAAAAAAAAAAAAAAAAAAAGGCGGGGGGAGAGGGAGAAGAGAGGGAGAAACGGGCCTTTGCGATCGCAGCGGTCACATCCCCCCGTACCCACCCAAAAATGGGGGAGCGGGGCGGGAGGCAGCCCACCGCGGGGCCCGGGGAGCCGCGGGTATGTGCGAGCGGCACTGCGAGGGGAAGGGAAGGGGAAGGGAGGGAGGCAAAAAATCCATGAATGAATAAAGAGGGAGGAGCCTGGGAAAACCCCTCTGCAACGCCGCACCGAACAAAGCGCTGCACACATGCCGCGGGAGGGTGGGGGGGAAGGGGGACAGAGGGACGGGGGGCGGCCGCGGCCCGGCACCCGGCGGGGACGGCGCCGGGGCCGAGAGGAGCCGGGCCGGGGCTGCGCGCCTCCCAGTGCCCCCGAAACCCCGGCTGCAGACCCGGGGCGGAGGGGGGGACGCCCGGACAAACCCACCGGGAGCCGGGGCGCACCGGCACCCCCGGGGGCAGCGCGGGCGCAGCCGGAGCGCGGAGTCCCCGCGCGTCCCGGAGGGGCCGCGGCGGAGCGCGGTGGGCTGAGGGGGGGATCGGGGCCTGCGGTCCTCCCCGTCCCCGCCCGCCCGTCCCCCCCCGCCACCGGCGGAGGACACATTGTGTTGTGGCTGCCGCAGCTCCACGCCGAGGGGGGCGGCTGTCCCGCCCCGCACCCTCGTCCCCGCAGCGCCTCCCGAGCCCCCTCCCGCCCCCCGCGGGGCCCGCTGCAAACCTGGCGGAGGGGCCGGCGCGGCGGCTGATGGCGGCGGCAGCGGCGGGGAGCGCGGCGACCCCTGCGCGGCGGCGGCGGCGGCGGGAGGGAGAGAGAGGGAGGGAGGGAGAAAGAGCGGGGGGAGCGGGGGGGCCGGGAGCCTCCTTCACTTGACAACCTCAAACACAAACATGACCCAGCGCCGCCGCCGCCACAGCCGCCACCGCGCCCGCACACACACGCACACGCACACACAGAGCCCGGCAGCGGCACCCACCCCTCCTCCATGCACCGTCCCCCCGGGCCGGCCAAGGCGCCGCCCCGCGGCACGGCCCCGCTCCGCAGCCCCCCGGCCCCCGGCCGCGCCCGCCCCCCGCGGCAGCAGACCCCTCCTCCGGGAGCCCCATCCCCCACGTCCCACTCGGGAGCCCCCATCGCGGCCCTGCCCCTCGGCCGTGGGGCGGTGGACGGGGGGGGACACAATGCGGGGGAACGGGGGGCGGGGGAGTGGGAGCCTCCCCTGGCAGGCGGGAGAGGCGGGGCGGGCCCGGCGGGGGAGGGAGGGAGGACGGGCGGGCGGGCTCGGCGCATCCGCCGGGGTCCCCTCGGGGAGAGCCGCGTTCCCCGCCGGGCCCGCCTCGCCCCTCCCCCCGGCGCCCCGGTCACCGTCGGGGGGAGCGCGGGGGGGCGGGGGGTGTTTTACCTTCTCTCACTTTCTATTGCAGGAAGCGCGGCCGGAGCAGTGACGTCACCGGGTCTCCCGGTCCCGCCCCCTCCCCGGGTCGGGGGAGGGGTCACCGAGGGGGTTTCCTCGCGGCCCGGTGGGGGAGGCACGGCCGGGGGGGGCAGCCGCTGCTGCCGCCGCCCCGCTGCCTCCTCCCCCTCTTCTTTCTCCTCCTCCTCCTTCTTCTTCTCACCGGTGGGACTGCCCGGGCGCCGCCGCCCCGGCCCCTACTCCTGCCCCGAGGCGGGGGGGCACCTCGCCGCCGCGGCTCCCGGGGGTCTCCTCAGGGGGGGTCCCCGCTCGGCGCGGCACGAGGCAGCGCCTCCCCCCGACGGCCGAAGCCGCCGCCGCCGCTCGGGGCGCTGCACGGTGCGCGTCGCGCTCCCCCCTGGCAGGGCCCGGCCCCTGGGGCACCGGCACGGCCGGGCGCGCACACACACAGACACACACACACGGACGGACACGCAGAGAGACCGCGCTGACGCGGAGATCCCGGAGGTTCCTCCCTGCCGCCCGCCCGGACGGGCTTCCCCGCGCCCCCGCCCGCCCGGCCCGCCGCGCCCCGGCGCCGCCGGGGAAACTCACCGCCGCGCCGCGCATCCCGCCGCGGCTACAACTTTCCATCCCGGGCGGCAGCCGGCGGCGGCAGCGAGCCCCTCCGCCGCTGGAAGTGGGCGGGGGAGGAAATACGAGGAGGAGGCGCGTCGTGCTCTCCGCCGCGGCGCCCCTTTTTTGGCCCGGGACGCGGGTTTTGCCGGTGGGGGCTGTGCTGCCGCGGTTGGTTTCCTGCATCAGCTGCGGGGGTGTGTGTGCACAGCACACGTGTGTGTCTGTGTGTGTGTGAGCTCTCCGTGCCGGGTCAGCCTGCCCGCCCCAGGGCTGCCCTCCCCTTCTCCCGCACCGCTGGCAAGAGAGCGCTGGGCCGCCCTCCAAAAGGCGAGGGGGCCCGGGCTGGGCTTTGCGTCCTTAGGAGGGGAATTTGGCATTTTTTTGTCACCTAAACTCCCCGACAAAGCAGTGTTGGCAGCTTTTCATTGCCACTCGGGTTTTCGATTGGGTTTTGCTTTTGAATCCAGTACATGATGTCTTTAGCAAACAAACCCAAATAAATGTTTCTTGCATCACCTCCGTGTTCTCCCTCTTCCCGTGCCTGCACTCCCCTGGCAGTCTGTGTGCTCAGCTGTGAGCACCTTGGCCCTGATATGTCCTTCCCTTCGGAGTTCAGTGTCCGGACCAGATCCTGCCTTAAGCGAACAGGACCACCATTCTCAAGAATTTTCAAGGTTTTTACAGGGAGTTCTTTCAACCTACATTTAATCATGTTTGTAAGGCAGATGAGTATTTTAATCCCCATTTCACAGGGGAGAAACCAAGCTGGAAGATGCAGAGTAGCTTGCTGCATAGCTGTGGACTGACATGACACCACTTCTGCCTGAGCTTTTGGCCACAGGCACTGTCTCTGGGCTATTTTTCCTCTTGAGTTCACTTAAATTATACCTTGAGAACACTTCCAGCTTACAGTGGTGGCAGGTTCTCTGCTGTGGGTAACCTGTCCTATGTCCTGCCCAGAGGCAACACGGGAGGCAAATGTAAGTGAAATCCCTGGCCAGTTTGCAACTGGTGGTTAGGGCAAGAGATAGTATTCATCGCTGAACTGGAGATTCATGGAAAAGTCAGACCCTCAAAGAGTATCTTCAGGAGAAATGTGTTCTGTTGCTCCTATTGGACAAGCAAATGATGATTCTTTATTGTTAGAGACAGTGCTTGTCTTCTCCCTTGTCTGTCCCCCCCCCCTCCCTTGCCTTGTTCTTCCTTTGTCTGGTTTTTAGACTTGGGACTCTGACTTGCTACAGAACAGAGTTACTGTTATCCTAAACACATCAGCATGAATATGATCCTACAGGTGCCATAAGCTTAAATTAGTGTACCAAGTCTGACCAGTGAGGATCACGCAACTTCTGAAGCTAGGTCTGAGCCTCTACTTGTTCTGCTCAGCTGTCCCTTGAAGTCTGTCCTGCAGGCCTCTGGGACACAAAGCATCTAGATCCTTCTTTGCTACTCATTGTCTGAAAGCCTCAGATCGTGATCAGCAGTCATCAGGAGAAAGTGTCAGACACTGGCCCTTCCTCACAAGATGCTGTAGGAAGAAGGAGCCATCACAGCTGCTGCTGGTGCCAAAGGGAATTCTAGGTCACTCATCTTTTCACAAGGACCTGAGTAAGTTCAAAATAGATGCTCCAGCCTGCAAGTTGAAATGAGACCATAGCAGACCCCCTGCAGCCTGCAGGAAAGGTTTCTTCTGCTAGAAGTAGTCAAACTTCCTCCCACCCGTGAGTGAAAATCCAGCCCTCTCACCACACCTATGTTCACAGGAATATAAGTGCCCTTCAAGCACAACTGTCTTAACAAGAAAGACTCAATGAGGTGTCAAAGAGGAGACAGGTCCTCAGGGGTGTGTATCATATGGTGGCAGCTGATCCTCCCCTGAACATAAAACCAGTCATCCCAAAGTCAGTTTGGGTCAGAGGACAAAACCAAGAACTGAAAGTCTGGCCCCTTGGGGTTATTTCCAGGGCCATCTGAAAAAGCAGCCCAAGAGGCAGCTGCGAGCTGGGGACTCTCCTCAGCCTGTTCCCCTCCAGCGAGCACAGCTAAGGGCCAAAGGGCTGCCTTGAGCACAGTTCAGTGTCGTTCCGGCAGGCTGCCCCCTGGCCAGGTAAAAAATGCAGTCCTAAGGGCTTTGAAAAGGCAGCATACCAAGCTGTTTATCCCAGGCAGACCACTTCATCTTTTTTTGTCTGTTTTTCCATCAGTAAAAAGGAAGTGCTTACCCACTCAGTAAAGCACTTTGGGAAAAATACTGTGGATGATTGCTAGTAGGAGGCACAGAGTAATCTTCTCAAACCTGCAAATGAGGGAAATTCTTTAAAACTTTTCCGTGAGATTTAAAACACCACATCAATATGCACATAGGAAAAAAAAAAACCCACACCACCTTCACTGCAGAATTTAGATACTTTTAAAATTTCACCTAAAAGGAGTCCTGCAGGATATAGATCCTCTTTAAATGACTATGTGTATAGCTGAACAGGGAAGATTATTGAGGTTTTCTTCTCTCTAAAACTCCGCTGTATTTTCAGGAGGACACCTATTTTTAAACATCCTCTAGTTTTACTCTTGAAACCTCGTTCAGAAACTGGTTTTCTGAAATGGCTCACAGGTATTTTATGTATAAATATATACACATACACACATTAGGCTCTCAAGAAACCACGATACATTAGGTAGTCTTGAATAATTCATTGTTAAGCACCCCATAATAAATCTCTAGTTGAACAGTATGTGATTTTGATAGAATTCTTGGGATAAATTGAATATGAAGCACTGTGGTAAATTTAACTATGCTGAGCGTCAAATGTGAAAACTTTACATTGTACATTACATCCTGACGTGCAACTGAGAATCATTATTATTAAGGCTTCGGGGAATTTTCAAGGGAACTTCTGAAGTTCTGAAAAGAAAAAGAACAAGACTGAGTGCTGTTCTCTATAGAAGTTGAGATTTTCTCAGAGAAGGGAAATTCCATAAGTAGTCTGGATTGAATTAACATAAAGGTTTCACTAAAAGAACTGCTGTCTATTAGCTTATGCTCTGAGGCTTCTCATTGAGCACTACATATAAAAGTCAGAGGATCTTGGCTTACCTGGTACCAGCGTGTGCTTAGAGCTTTTCTAGGGCTTGCCACTCCTGCACCAGGGCTGGAGAGATAGGGCAGCAACTGCTGATGTGAGGAGAGGTCATTTCCCCTTTTCTGTAGCAGTAGCTGTCACCCCAGATACTCACAGCTCTCCCTTGTCAGCAGCAGCCAGACGCTTTCCTGGAGCTAGGCAAAGGCAACAGCACAGGGACCTGGTCATGCACTGCTCCTCACAGCCTGCAGCTCCAAACAAGAAGCTGGTCTTCGTTGGGATACTTTGCATGGCAATATCCTTCATCTCCCCCCTTCTCAGGATGTCCTGAGGATGGGTTGCTTTTCATTGTCCCATAAGTGGGCTCAGTTCTTTCTGATTTGGAAAAACTGGCATTAAATAATGCAAACTGTTCCATCGAAGAATTTTGGCACAATCTTCCTTTTTATTTATGCATATACACTGCAGCTCTGTGTGGTGGTACCTGGTACCTGGTAGTCATGTGGCCAGGAAAAGGTACAAATCTGTCCAGCTTCAGGTTAATCACCTGATATAGGGCACAGTTCACTGACAGAGCTTCACCTTTTTTCCAGGTATTATTAACCAAACATTTCAATGAACTTCAACATCACTGATACCATATCTACTTATTTATACCATGTTCATCTTAATTCTATCAGAGCATCTCAGACAAGAATACCTGTGTTTAAGAGGCCATGCTAAAATCTCTTTTGGTGACTTTTTGTCCTTCTCCCTCTTTGGAAGAGTCCCAGCTGCTGGGGTGCTTCCCCAGGGGTAATCACAGGACAGCTCATGGAGGCGGGGGAAGAAATCCTAATTTAACCCTACTTTTACCACCACCACCACCACCACAGCCTGACATCAGCCTTCTGTCCTCCCAGCACACGAGGCCTCATGTGGCTGGTCACAGGACAGAGATCAGGCAAGAGACCAGCCACAGGCAATGAGAAGAATGCCTTCTGACAGAGTCCCTGTGATCTGTCCTTCAGTACTGCCAGCCCTGGTGACACCAGTGCCGGGCCCACACCTGGTTTGTTTGCCGGGCCCACACACATTCTGCAGCATCCTTCCTGCAGAGACACCTGCACAGGCCAAGAGAAGGGAGGCACCCTCAGCACTTCCCAGGCTGGCCCCACTCCCTGTCTGGCCAAACCATTTATGATGGCATGCCAAAGTCTAAGGAGGAAAACAAAAAATGATTGAAATTGTACTGGTTGAACCACTGTTGCCTTTTTGTCCAAGAGGAAGCCCCAGTGGCGGGCAGATGGTGTGGCCCTGCTGCTGACCTGCCCTTAGCAGGATAAGGAGCAGGCTGGACCACTGGCAAGCTGTGAATGCCTCATACTCAGCACACCACACATCCAGCAGGGTTTTGTGGGATGTGATATGAAGCACTTATAGGAGGGAGATAATTGCCACACAGAATTATGAGCTCTGGAATGGAGGATTTGGGAGAAGGCAAAGGCTCATCTGAAGTGCAGGGTATGATACCATTTGGATTATATAAAGGACTGGGCCCGCACAGACTCCCCACCTTCTCCCAGAGATGGAGCTCACCCAAGGCCCTGAGCAGAGTCTTGTGTCCAAACATGAGGCAAGTTTGAGCTTGGGCCGGTGCTCTGAAATTAGTGTAGATGTACCCATGAAAAGCAAGTCCCAGAGCTTTTGGCTTTCCACTGAAAATTGTTTCTGTCTTTTCACAAAGAGCTGCTTCTCTATAGGTCAGCAGGCTCTGCCCTTTCACAGCCCTTTTACTCCCTTCCACCCTGGTATTTTTGCTTCTGAGTTAGACAGGTTTCTGAACTTTTTCATGAAGTTGCTCATATTTTCCACTGCATCTCCTTTCTACCTCGCCCCACCAGTTCACTCTGATTTTTCTTTCTCAGTAGCTCTAGGTTCTGAACTGTTCATTTAAATATGGTGTGGCTTGCCAGCATTTTTTCCTAAGCCTTTTATTTTATCAGTTAAAGAAACAGGAGACACATGAGGCACTTAACACAAGTGCACCTTGCCAAGATGCCTCCAGTGATATGCTTTTTCTCTAGGTTTGACCACAAACATTTTAACATATCTGAATGATTAAAAAGCATTCCAACCCATGCTTTCTTCCCCAAGTATTTTTGCCATTCAGTGGCCCTCTAGTATTGTTTGCCACAGACATGTGTGGGAGAGTTCTTTTAAATATCACTTTTTGAGCACGTTAAGTTAGCTTAGCAGCTCAAAGGTTGCAGGGTTAAGAGGAAATAAGCAAAACAGAGTTCTTTTCTGTGGAAATGTTTTTCCTTGCCTCCTTCCCAGCGCAGATATGAAGAGAAGAAATCCACAAAGGAGAAAATAATCCCCATTCTATTGAAAAGTCTCAAATATATTAAAATTTATTTGATGACTGAAATGTTTACTTTGTAGGCATATTGCAGATCACTAGGTACAGATCAACAACAAAGCTTCAAGTTCTTTTAGCCTTTATGTTCCTCAGAACTGTGAAGTGGCATTCAAATAGTACACAGAATATTTGCAGTGGTGCATCACAAACCACACAGCTCACCTTTGTAAGCCATGCTCTATCATTTAAAGATGTTCAGTCATCCTTAAATCCAAATGGCTACAACAATAATTAAACGTATGGCTTTGCTTTGAATTATTGTGGTTCTATGTAATTTCCCTGTTTATGGGGTCTCCTGAAAAATCATTTTCTCTAGTTGTGGCCAGTGAATTTATAAATCTTTTTAGTCTAAGGCTAAGAAGGTCAAGCTCCAGTGCTGAGGAGTGTAGAAAATTTTAAAAACACACTGTAGGAAACAAATGCAAGTAGAAAACACAGCACTTGGAATCTTGCAGCTGCCCCAAAATTTCACAAGGCCAACACTGTAAAAGCCATGGATCTCATTATCCAAAAGTCCTATCACAGCAGTATGACTGCATCCTTTACCCATTTTCACACATGGATAAACAATTACCCACGTAGCGTACAAGACAGAGGAAAGACAGATGAAGGAGAACTACAGTGATATGAATAAGAAACATGGGTCAAGGCTGGCTTCTCACTGCAGTAAGGACAGAAATAATTGGGGCTTGGTTTTTCATGGATTAGCTGATGGCAGCTGATGGCTGCAACACCCAGTCCTGTTTGCCCCTGACCCGAGCTGTTCCTCCAGTCTGGCTTGGCAGCCTCCACACCGACTTCTTCAGCTCCAGCTGCACATTGCACCCCTTCCAGAAAGCTGTGCCATGGCTTCATCACATTCCAGGTGAAGCTCCTTTTCATCAAAAAGGAGTAAGACATTTCACAACTGACTCTATCTTCTGTTTAAACACTTGAAAGGCAACATCAAAACATGTTCTAGGGTGCAGCAGCAGGTCTCAAAGCTGTTTGTCTGTTGGCTTAAGAAGTGGTACAACAGAAACAGCACACTATTTCCTTCAGAGGTGAATCATTCCCCAGCCTTGTCTTTATAGCAAGTGGTAAGGCCTTTTTTAAGTCACAAAAATGTGGTTTATATATTATTTTGACCAAACTGTGGAACAACCATTCTGGTGAATTAAATGTGCCTACATTTGTGGAAAGTAGAATCTGACACTGATGTACTGTTAAGCTTGCAGATAAGCTCATGGAAACACAAGAAAAAGCAGAAGTTAAGATATTGAATACTCCACTGGCTTAAATTGTCAAAGTTCCTTCAAAATACTTAGATTATATTATTGCCATATAAATGCTACAGGAGGAGCAGCCAGTCAGCCCATAAACCCCAAAAATGGTGTGCACTCACTTCTTAAAAATACTGGGTTTTTCTACTTGTCCAGAAGAAATCCAGTTTGGAGGCCAGGCCAGTTGAGATAAAGAAAAACCAAGCCACATGAGGCAGATGCTGGACACAGATAGGAGACAAGCCTGTGAAGAACAGCTCAGCTCCCCAAAGGCTTCAGGCACCAGAGTGCAGTGAGGGGGAAGAGTGCACAGCACAGCTGTGAGTCCCTCTAAGGAGAGGCATTTCCTTTGTGGAGTAATTTTTCCTGCGCCTATCTTCAGGAAAGAATTTGTGTGTCTGTTAAAAGTCCCACTAATGCACTCTCAGAAAACCAGAGCATGTGCTTAAGGGGTTCTTGTATCAAGTTTTACAGGCATCATTTGAGCATGTGTATTATCCCCTTGGCTTAGTGGGACCATGCATTCCTGGAGTCCCTGATGATCTTACTGTAGCCTCCACAGTAAACTCAAATGAAAAAGGAAAGTGAATTTTACTAAATCAAGAAAGTTCAAAATTGAAACATTACTAAACCCCTCCTCCCCCACCTAAGGTTCCATTTTGGGGTATCTGATTCTGTGAACAGCTTGCACAACGAGGCACCGAGGTCAACGGGGCTAACAAACCACAGGTTGTGCTTTCTGTTGAGTCAGAGGCTTTGCTGGCAAACATTCAAAGCCAATTCTGCAATGATCCACCATGCATGTTCTTATTATCAAGACAGTAGTGCCATTCTGGTGTAATGTTTTAGAGATCTTTCTCTGCTAAAAAAACATATCCGTGCATTACTTTTTGTTGTCTCTTAAACAGAAATACACAAAGCTGTAAAAACACTTCTAATTATGTTTAAAAACCAATCACATTAAAACCAAAGCTGATGCCAAGAACATATTATTCACACAAACCGAGAGATGCAGAAACACTTCACTCCACTGCTAGGGACTGCAGGATAAAGTAAACAGGATAATTCAATCTGGTTTATGGAGGCCAAAGTCATGGCACCTACCTTTGTATCTCCCCTTTTTGTCCCACAGGCTGCATACAAACTTTTTAATATACCCTTTCCACTACACATTCTTTTTAACTTCTTCATTCTCTACTCCAATTCCCAGGGCCTGTCTTCCTGCTGTGTTTTGTCTCTTTATCCAGTTGTTCTCCACACTACTCCTCTCCCAGTTTCAAAGCACCTTTTTCCTACCCAGACTGTGTGAGGAGACACTGTGTTCCATCTTTTTTTTTTCTCAATCTGGATGTATCTTGAGAAGTTGCAGGTTCGGAAAGGAAGGATTGAAGCTTCCTTCACTCATTTCTCTATCATCTTCCCTCTGGACTGACCATTTGGTGGATACCTGTTAAGCATCTCCCAGTGGAAGCACAGAGAAGACATGGAAATACAAATAGTGGCTTCTTGTTTTCAAATTTGGGACCTGCTGCCCAGCTCTGTTACTACTGAGGCCAAAAACATTCCTTGATATTGTGGGGTTGGTTGAATGCAGTGACAAAAAGTGATCAAAGGGTGATTCTGGAAGCTTACTGCAGAATCCCAGTCCCCTTGTTCTGTAAAACACACATGGATGAGTCTGAGAGATAAGAAGTACCGAGTGTGACCTGAACACTGAGCTCCGGAAACACAAGAGGCATGCCAGTGCACATTTCTTACCTAGGCAAGCAAGGCTTTGCAGTCAAGTGAAACATTGAATAGAGGATTATCTATATTTGTGGGCAAAGTCCTTTAGCTAAATCTGAACCACAGATCTTCACATCTGAAAATAAAACCATTATCTAGATTTTCCTCCCGTGGTGCAGATAATACAGCAATGCTGCCAGAGACTTCTATTCCATATCACTGCCTTCTGCTGTATATTCTGCTGCTTTCCTGCTTCCAGGGGAAGAGTAGACAGTTAACAACAGCTCCTTTCTCCTTAGGCAAAAAGATGGCTTCAGTTACAGCACTTCTGTAGAGTGGGTAGGAGCCACCACCTTCTGTCACTGTGACAGCACAGCACCTCACCTCTGTGCACTCACACACACGCTTGATGAAAGAAGAAGAGAGAGCAGCAAATCCAGGTCTTTTCTCCAAGGGATGGCAAGCCAGGAACTGAGCTGACCCCATCGCCTTCCCCTCAGCCTCAAGTGACCCAAGCAGGATGGGCTCAGAGATAGCAACCGAGAGTCCAGACCATAAGGGAAAAGCATGCTGACAGGGCAGATCCAAGATCAAACCAGGAAGGCAGAACCAGGAAGCCAGTTCATAAGTCAGGTCCAGTGACAGTAGGGCCATGATGATGGGACAGTGGCCAGTTTAGGCTGGGAAACCAGTCCAAACAATGAGTTCCAGAGAAAAGGTCTCCATAGCAAGCCCTAGACAGGCTGAGTTGGAGACCAAAATACCCCCAACAAACTCAAGCGGAGGCTGACAGTCCTCAGCTGAACTAAAAAGGGGCTCTGCTCACTTTTAAGGTGGTTGGGTGGAGGTCTCAGCTGGGGCTGGCCAGGTTTATTGAGAACTGTTAAGTGTTCTTGGGACTCTGATGGAGAGAATGAGCAAAAGAAACTGCAAAACATACACACACATATATACATATATATTTATACACACACAACCTATATGTTACTATGTTAATTCTCTGTTTCTCTAAGCCTCCCTCTCCATTTCCGAACATCTTGTTTATGATTTTAGAACCTCTAAGGCGTGGAATAGACCTTAACTCTAAAAATCTATCTGATGTCACAAAGCAAGCAAAAGATTAGGAAGTTAAAGAAAGACACAGATGCAATAAAGGGATTGCAAGTACTTTAAGGAAAAAGTTTCAAGCTCCAGATAATATGGCCTGCATTCCAATTTGCATCCAGGCTACTTTAAAATCTATTCAAGGGCTTCCTAGTTTGCTTGTCTACAAATCATTATAAACCTGGAAAGAATTGTTCTTGCACTTCCAACATCCTTCCACATCCTTTCTTTTTTTTTTTTTAATTTGCTTTACTGATTTGTACTTTTACCACTACCTGTTGTGCTCACTTTTAGACTGTTTTCCCCAAATTGATTCTCCCTTTGATCTTTCTGTTCCATAAGGATAATAACTTCTCCAAGGTCCTCTCTGTTTTTTATGGTCTTTAGTGGCACCTGTACTCCTTCCTAAGTTAAAAATAAACTGAAAAATTAGTGCTGCTTGCCTTGTCCCTGCTCTCTAGTAGATACTAGTGAGTATCTGGCACATCAGTCAGGTTATTCCAAGCAGTGTGCAGACAGACTTGAATGCAAACACACACAGGGCTGGGCTTGCAAGTGCTGGATTTCCTGGAACAAGATTATATTCTAATTATCCTGCAGTAAGACATTTCAGGGCTGTTGAAAAAAAGTGTACAAAATATGAAACAATGATTCTTATTAATATCTTACTTTACCTCATGTCTCAGCTTAATTTGGTTTTCTCTGTGTTTACAGTCTGATTTTATTTGATAATTATTCCTGGCCAAATTATCTGAAACAATTTTTAAAGCATTTAGTTTTGCAAATGTTCCCATACAAATGCAAATCCCTTAATAGAGTTCAGTTATTATGTTTATTCTTCCCTCTTCATTGCAAGTTTGTGTAATTAGGTTTTAATTTAGTTTATGTTGGAAGTTTTGAATATTTAAAATCCTGTCCATGTGCTACCATTACCTCAAATGGACCATGTTGAAGTCAGATGGATTTCCAGGCTGTGGATAGATGTCTTCTTCTTGTGTTACTTTTCCAGCTGTGATTGTGTGCGTCCGAGTCCCACCTGAAGTTCAAAGCTCCTTCTGTGCCAGCAGAAGGGGTTGGGTGGACACTCCTTGAGCTGCTCCACTGCACATGGGCTAGTTCAGACTGCCTTCTTCAGTGGTTTGAGATAACTGAGCTCATTCTGTAACGAAGCAAATGGTGTATGTAAACACATTTCCACCTGCTGGCTGATCAGTGGGAATGGAGATCTCTGTGCTTGAACAGTCACCAGTCCCTCTCAGAGGCACCATCTTCTACCAGCAGAGACAGCCCCACAGTAAACACGTGCTTATGACCTGGCTTAGCTAAAACCTGGAAAACAAGGATGCTGCAAAAGCTGCATTACCTTTGGAAAGAGACGGGGGATGACCAAGAACAGTGCATGGTACTGCAGTGCAGTGCAGTGCAGGACACCACGAGCGACTGCGCGGGCCATTTCCCACTGGCTTGTTCTGGAAAATGCAGGTGTGGAGCCAGCACACAGCAAACCCTCCCAGATTGCACAAATGACTCAACAGAATGTCAAAACCATTTCTGTGGAAGAGTTATTCAAGGATGATTCATGACCACCGTCAGGAGGAGATTATCCAGGGAGAGGACAAGGACAGTTTCAGCTTCTCAAATTGCTTCAGAGAAAATGCATCTGATTCACACTAAGCTCTGGCCACCACAACTGCCCATCATGCCCTGATCTCTAGAGACTGGCAGCTGCTTACTTGATGGAGGAGGTCTGAAATATTTTAGAAACTACAGAGCAGCCCATAAGGCTGGAACCAACAGTTTCTCACAAGGGAGATTTGGGCAGGGACTGCAGCTACCTGCATCCAGGAACACTCTCACATACTGGAGAGATGCAGTGAGGGCTCCTCTTCTCACCTAATGAGCGTGTTTTATCAGAAGAGGAGCCTCACATCTGAGAGAGTAAAGATGAGGACAGTGAAAAGAGAAAACCAAACTTGATAGAAAGAGCATTACACATGCACATTTGAGCCCAGGCAGCTTCTTGCACCCTTTTCCATCTCTGTAATTATGGAGAGGCTGCCAGGATCCAGCCTTCAATAAAAGGCATCTGTTCCTGAAGTGAAAACCAGCACTTAGTTGCTAACAGCACACAGTAACTCTACACATCAGTGCAGAGCAGGAAATGAAAAATGCCTTTTCTAACTATGTTATAATGGCAATTTTAGGTAGATGGAACATTAGCAGCAGATGCCAAGCTGGAAGCTGGCCACACCATTGGCTTTTCAGCAGCAGCTTTGGTCTTTGGAAGCTTTTCACAGGCTGACAATGCTTCAGAAGAGTCTACTTTTGTCTGGGATTACAAAAATCAATTGCATCACTTGTACATAGCATGAATGGTTACCATGTGGACAGCCTCTTCAACCAACTGGCATTTATTCTAGGTTATCACATCAAGAGTGCCACAGGAAGCTTTCTCCACCTTTGTGGTGCAGTTTGTCAGAAGATTATTTCCATTTTTAAACTCAGTTTTTCTCATTCAAAGAAGAATAGATTATTTTTCTCCCAAAGGGCAAAAATTAGTTCCCTCAGGAAAGGTTTGTGTGGAAAAGTGGTAAAGTGTCTTTTAAGGCATTTCAAGGCTTATGCACAACACTCATGTCACTGTAGTGGTGCACCTCTTGTCTTTTAAATCTCTATAAAATGGGTCTTGAGCTCCAACTACCTTTCAATCCTTCTTTCAGTGCAGAAAACTGTACCAGGTGGTGGGAATGATAGTTCTGCCAATGTCAAGCCTCCTTGCCATTGGTAAATCCTTTTCAATCAAAACAGATGCATTTCATACATGAATATCACTCAAGGTACACCAGAGCACAGGGGCAGGTTTCCCAGCTCAGCCCACGTATCTTCACTACAGTCTTTTGGAATAGCAGAGACAAACCAAAATGTCCTGAAAACCATCTGGTTCCACTCTGGGGGAGTTGCCTGACTTGCTAATATGAAGTTAGCAGAGCACCTTATATATCCTTTTAACTTCTCAGAGGATGACATGACGATTAAGACTCGGGCATCCTCACCACTAGTCGATGCTTGGTTGCTGCCCTCAGCCTATTTGCTTCTCTTTTCAAAGTACTCTTGGGACCACTGGCTGACACAAATCAAAGAAGCTTTCAGACTCCACCTTCAGTTAGGAAACTTGTTTTGTCCACTTCTGGCCTAAGATTTAGGTTATGGGTATGGTTTAAAAAAACATTTCCCTTTTCAACTTCCCCCATCACCACCCCCCAGCCCAGTTATGCCATGTATCTAATGCAGAGACTTGGGACACACTACTTAGCAACTCTGTAGTGAATCAAACATGTTACACAATGGTTTGATTAAAGGAATCATTCCTTTTCAACTGAGACACCGTTATGTCATGGATCTGCACAAAACACTTTCCAAAAGATCCTTAGTTCAGCAGTCCAGAGCAGCTGTTAATATTTAAGGAGCACCAGAAGTTAGTAAGTGTCTCTGAAATACCTATGGGATTTAAATGTTCTCTGTGAGGTCTACTTGATAGACTCATTGTAATTTTGACTGGGCCATAGGACTGATTCATCTGCCCCTTGAGTATTTCCTAGTGCACAGCAAAGGAAAGGTAGCAAAAATATATTTCCATACATATGCATGGCACACATTTACCTTATGTAACATGTATTTCCATGTGTACTGACATATAAAAATGTGCTCAGAATACATTTCACACTGTAAAGTTCACCACTTAGCAGTTGGGAAACACCATAAGAAATGTCACCTGTGCAGCATAGCTTAGTCCTGTGCAGTGAGTACTGGAGCCCAGCATTGTGTTGTGCTCCTTTGCTGTGCGTGAAGGCCAACCCATGCTCTGTGTGTTGCTGAGGGGGGGACCCCAGTGAAACAGGATCAGATGTGTTTTGATCACAGCTCATCCCAAGAAAGAGTCACTGCCCTGGCGCTAGCACCAGCTGCTCATCACCCCTTCTCTACCAGGGACATAATCACACTTTCTGATCTGCCAGCACAGCTCCATCTGTAGTCATTTCCTAACTCAAATTCTGTCAAATGATCCAGTTTTTTGGGGAGGCAGCACGGGGGTGTGTGTGCTTTTAAATGGCAGTCAAAGCAGTGCCCACGCTGAGGCAGATCATTTTTGCAAAGCCAAGGAACAGTGAGATGTGCTCTTCTACCAGCAGACCTGAGAGGTCAGCAACCCGTGAGACAGGATCTGCTGCAGCCAGAAAATTGCGTGTGATTGCACCATTAATGAGCTCCTGTTCAATATTCCTTTTTACCATCTTGCTCAAGGCATGGTACCAAACCTTAGTAATGGTGCCACTCAAACCCTGTGGTGGAGACAGAATTACTAATATCCATAACACCCGCCACTCTAATATCACAAATACCCATTTGTTCATTAATTTTAAATGCCCAGTTTGATTTTTTTTTTCTTTCAGAAGCTTTAGCATTACATAGCACTTTACTTGACAAGGGAACAACTTACGTTGACTTTTGCTGCAAACATAAGCAGCAGCACCTGAAATCTGGAATGCAGTACATAAGAAACACACTTGCTTAAATAAGCTGTCAAACTGTCAAAGCTTGATTAACATCTTATAGGAATTAGAGCAGAACCAAGATACAGCTCTGACAATCTCTAGTCTCTATCCTCAGTTCTTTGTATCATGCAATACCCAATTGACAGTTTCTACATAGAGTGAGGAATGGGACCCTGGGTATGTCCCAGAGCAGATCCATCCTGTGTCTTCAGCAAAGAAGTGTCCTGAGGGGAAAAGTGTGTATGATGATGCAGTTAAAATTGTAGGTCTCAGGGCTGACAGCATTTTGCAGCCTTAATTCTAGCATTGCCCAAAAAGTAAGGACTTGATATTTTTAAACATTAGCAGGAAAAAAAAAAAAAGGCCATTATTTCCTAGGTTTATAAAAACACACTGAAAGCGCAGAAATGTGCTTCTGTTTTCTCAGTACCCCAGCACACAGGAGCCTTCATACTGTCCTTGAAGGCATCACCTACTTTAACTAAAGGACAATTTTCATTAGTGTTTGACCATGGCCTGGTGTATCTGACAGGCTCTCACCTGCCATGCACGTTTGTGTATGTGAGTGTGTACACCACAAACACATACACACTTTGCCAGTGGGTTTCAGTGCTGTTTGCTGACACTGTATGAACCAAAGAAATATATGCTGCAAGAGACACACAGAGTCATGGAATCACAGAATTGCTTGGTATGAAAGGACCACAGAGATTATCTGGCTCCAACCCTGTTGCTAAGGGCAGGGACATCTTTCACTGGACCAGGTTGATCAGAGCCCCATCCAGCCCGGCCTTGAACACTTGCAGGAATGGGGCAGCCACTACTTCTCTGGGCAACCTGTTCCAGTGCATCACCACCCTCACAGTCAAGAATTTTTCCCTAATATCAGATCTTTCAATCTGAATCTATTCTCCCTTGTCCTGTCACTACATGCCCTTATAAAAAGTCCCTCTCCATCTTTCTTGTAGTTTCCCTTCAAGTACTGGAAGGCCACAATTAGGTCATCCTGAACCCTTCTCTTTTCCAGGCTGAGTAAACACACCTCTCTCAACCTTTCCTCATAGGAGAGGTACTCCAACCCTCTAATCATCCTGGTGACCTCCTCTGGACTCACTCCAGCAGGTCCATGTCCTTCCTTTGCTGGGGACCCCAGAGCTGGGTGCCAGTGTTCCTGGTGGGGTCTCAGAAGAGCGAGCAGAGGAGCAGAATCCCCTCCCTTGCCCTGCTGGCCACACTGCTTTGGATGCAGCCCAGGACATACTTGGCTTTCTGGGCTGGAAGCACACATTGTTGGCTCATGTCCAGCCTCTCATCCACCTGCACCCCACATCCTCCTCAGCAGGGCTGCTCTTGACCTGTTCATCCCCCAGCTTATCAGGGGTTGTCCCACCTCATATGCAGGACTTTGCTCTTTATCTTGTTAAATGTCATGAGATTTCCATGGGTCACTTCTCGAGCATGCCCAGGTCCCTCTGGATGGCATCCTGTCCTCCAGGCATGTCAAGTGCACCACTCAGCTTGGTGTTGTCTGCAGATTGGCTGAACATGCACTCAATCCCTTTGTCTGTGTCTTTAATGAAGTTATGAAATACCTCTGGTCCCAGTACAGGCCCCTGAGGGACAGCATTTATCACTGATGTCCATTGAGACACATGCTCTTCTGCTTTTCCTTCCCAAGCTTGACTGATCTGTCACACCTCACTATGATGCTTCTGCTTTGATTCTTTTCCTTTGGCTCTCCTCAGGCCTATCCATTTCTCCTTGTCAGCTGAATCCTTTCCTTCCTTTGTCCCTTCCTCCTCTGAGCTGGGAATCCCTATCTGAGGCTCTATGCCAAACCACACTTTGCCCCACCTGAGTCTCTTCCTCCCCTCAGTCCTTCTGCTTCACAAGCATCCTCTTGCTCTACAGGCTTCCTGCCCCTGATGAATGCTCTGCCTCTGCTGCCTTGCCCAGACAGTCCCAGCTCTACTCCAAAGATTCCTCCTAAAAAGCTCCTCAGCCCACCAGGGTGCCTCTGTAGACCCTGCATCCAGCTCCAGTCTTCTGCCTTTTCTTATCCTGACTACTTTCCCTTGTCCCATGGTCATACTGATTTTCCAAAGTCTTGCATTGTTGAGCCAGTTCTGACTCTACTCGCTCATCTTCCATACTCATCCTGCTTTTCCATTTCCTTTTCAAGCTTCCTTTTAGCTTCCTCTGTCTCATTATCACTTATACCCTGCTTCCCAGACTGCTCTTCCACAACTTCTCCTCCCTCTTGGAGCTACCAACTGCTTGGCTGGTAGCATGTGGATGGATTATCGAAGATGGAAAGAAGGGCACCCAGTCTAGTTTTGTCCCTTTCAACCCAAGGCCTGAGTGGGTGCTGCTGCTGGCTCTGTCCTTACAGACACCTTGACATGATCTCAGACACCTTAAGTACCTTTGCATGTCAGCTGCACAAATAAAGTCTCTTGATTGCTTACAACTTGAGAGCTTAAGCTCCGGTCCTCAGGGAATGGCAGGCCAGACCTTGGGGGTCAGAGATCTGGCACTTACACCACTATCAAAATAGCCAGGACTATCTTTATCCTTCTAATACATTACTATAAAACCTATATTGAATATCGGGATCAGTTACCTGCATGTACTTACATTAAACATTACAAAATATGGTTCAAAATCCATTCAATCTAATTAGACCAAAAAATACCTGCCCCAAGAAACTAACCAGGAAAAAAACCCTCCAAACCCAGATGGAAGTGCTATTGCCTTAGTATAATTTACTAGTTCTGGACACACTCTGGGAATGCTGATAGCTTGCTCTGCAAAGGCCATTTACACCATGCTTTGAAAATCCCGTGAGGTTCCCTCCTGAGCAGGTACTGAGGACCTGGAAGGACGCAGTCGTGAGCTCCTAGCAGAGAACTCTCACACACTTCCATCATTTGGGATGGAGCACACACTGCACTGATCCTCTGCATTCACCTTCCCTCCACCACTCCTGCTGAGCTAGCAGAACAATCCAGGTAACTCAGGACTTCCCAGCCAGTGAGGGGCCAAGTGAATATGCTCTGCTGGTGTCTGTGGCCTTGTTCTCGGGAGCTGGCAGTCAGAAGAAGCAGCAGGAGCATGGGGACCTGGGGCACAGGAAAGCAGCAAAGACTCTGTCTGGCAAGATGAAATGGGAAATTTCACCTGATGTGGGCAAAGGTGGAAGCTATCTGCTGGGGACAAGGGCCAGGAGCAACAGTGCTAAGAGGCTGGCTCCAAAAACGTTGGTAACCAGTGGCCTAGAGACACTGGCAGCTTGCAGTAATTAATGTATTCCATTACCTCATGATTTTATGCTTCAGATGCAGATTAATAACACTCATTCAAAGAAAGAATGACATCATCTGCATAAAATCCTTTCCAGTGTCATACAGTACTCTCTTGCTCTCTGATTATTGCTCGTCTACTGGATTAGTGATGGTGTTTCAGATTTTGTTTTACAATTAAAAAAATGTAAGTCCCTCAATCCTCTATTCAAGCCCATTTTGTAAGAATCTTCTTAATGGAGAAAAGGACATTGTATCCAAATATATATTTTCTGTCTCCTCCACCTCCTCATTCCGACAGGAAACTTTCTGCAGAGGTTTCGTGTGTCTTCGCAAACTGAAAGGAGGTTGTAGTGAGTGGGAGTCAGGAGTCAGCTGTGTCACAAGTACCAACCAATAGGGCAATAGGAAATGGCCTCAAGTTGTGTCAGAGGAGGTTTAGATTGGATATCAGGACCTTGCCCAGGGAAGTGGTTGAGTCGCCATCCCTGGAGATATTTAAAAGAAGTGTAGATGTGGCACCTGAGGGCATGGTTTAGAGGAGGACTCACTTGTGGTGGGTGAATGGTTGAGCTCAATGATCTTAAAGGTTTTTTCCAACTTAAATGATTCTATGATTCAGCCTTCATCCCAGCAGGGTCATCTGGGGGCAGTTTGCATACTTGTGGGATTTTTTTTTTGAGGAAAAACAGTCATTAGACTCCTACACACCATTCTGCGTAGGCAGCACAATCTAGCTCTGCAATTTTTTGATGTCATTGCCTTATTAAAAATAAATAATCTCTAAAGATAACAGGGTAAAGGAAATAAGCCAGACAATATTCCTTTGGACAGAAAGTCTCTCATATGCCCATATGATACAACCTGATATCAAAGTACTACTTGAATTTCAGAGAAATATGGTTTTTCTTCAGCATTTTCACAAAGCTTCCATTAAACACCAATTGAGTCCACACGCATGTGGCAGAAGGAGAAATACCCGAGAGTGCATATAAAAATAATTGAGTGAAACAAATACTAAATACTTTACTGCTTTATTTGTCTATTCATTTTTCAATAAATTTCTAATCTGAAACCTGCAATTAAGATGTTGTGCTATTGGAAACAATAGGCTGGGTCAATATAGCTGTCAATTCCCACAGAAGGTGCTGGGAAACATTCTGTAAAACTCTGTCTACACTATGCAAAAAGGAAATCACAGCTGCAGCTAAGCAAGCCACATAATAATAATTTCCCTGAAGTCATCTGCTTGAATTTTCAAATGAATTCACCATGAGCAGGCTCAAGTTCAAATAACATTCCTTTTCCAGCAGCTTTCTCTCAGTTCCATAGCCCAGACCCTTGTGGAAAGGATACTTCCAGGACCTTAGAGCTGGGAAGATTTTCTTGTGTCTGATTATTGTTCCCTGCTTGGGCTTGCAGAACACACTGCATCTGAATTCGTATAAATAACAAAGCCCTGTCTTTAAAAGGAAGAGCCAAGGAAGGAAGGGGTAAGGCAATTCTTTCCATTAATTCCTCTAAAAAGATACTGTCTGTTCAGAAACACCTCGCTGCCAGCTTGAACTTTTCTTAACTAACCCAGTCTTTTCATGCCAGTGATCTTCCCACTGTTTACCCAGTATTTATCCACCACTCCCATAATCTCTCCCAGCATTGGTTTTGAAAAGGTAAACAAGCTAACTCTTCTGGTATCCTCCAGAAAGTTTCTAGGTAGTCCAATACAGAAAGTTTCTAGATGGTCCAACAAACAAACAAACAAACAAACAAACAAAGCAAGCCCCCAACCTTAACAAAACCAAAACAAACTAACCAACTGAACAAAAAAAAAAATCACAAAAGCAGACCTGTATCCAGGCCTACATATGGAGGTTTCCATCAAATGTCTGTCACCTTGCAAATATCATATAAAATCTCAGTACTGTTCTGTGTTTTTGCAAGAAAACAGACTAGCCCCAATGTTCCAGAGGGAGGGAAAGGACTGTATCGTTTAAACCCCTGGCTGAACATAACCCTGTGCATCTTAGGCCTGTTTTTCAGAAATGTTAAACAGCACCGGCCCTCCTCAACTTCAGATGGAGTTGAAGATGCTCAGATAAGGCCCTTAAAATCTTAAAATCACAGTGTGGCTCTTGAGGTAGGTGTAGAATGTGTCTGTGTTCACACAATAGTCTGATACAGCATCTCATGCCCTCAGGTACATTTACAGCTGAGAATGGTGGCAAGCTCTCACACCCTTAGAAACCCTTTTGCTCTTCCAATCGCTTCAACTTGGCCCTCCCATTCTCCAAGTGAATCACAAGTGGTCAAAAACTCTCTGAAGGAAGTGTTCTCTGCCCATTTGAGAAAGCTGACTCATCCACACAAAATCCTCTGAAGAGACTGATTACAGAAAATGTCCAATTGTTGATGCTATGTGACCCTCTTGCTTTCAGAGATCTTTCCTGGGACTTGTGCTTGGGTAATGGATAGATGGATGAAATCTGCATACTGTAGGTGAAAGAGAGGTGAAGCTCTGTCTTTGGTAAGGGATTAGATGGGTCACTGACACTTTCAACAGATTTAGATAATGCAATAGATATGGTAAAGATATGCAATAGATATGATAAAGAAAATAGTGCAAAGAGTATAATTTTTACTGCTTGTTATTAATGTTGGAAGAAAGAAGGGGTAGGGCTCACAAAAGGGAGAGGAAAACTATTGGCCCATGTTGTAGGGTCAGGTCCAGAGATAAGAGGCTCTGCATTTCTCAGAGTAAGACCCCAGAAAGCTCTCAAAAATGTTCAGCAGGATTAGAAAACTGAGGCATAGTATGGCACACAGACATGTTATTGTTTTGCCTAGATCTGTATTTCTCTTGTGCTGCCTAAAATAGTGTTGAGGGAGCTGTAAGGGGGAGGATTGGGATGTGGTTGGAAACCTCATGCAAATGCTGCAGTATTCACTTCAGCTATCATGTGTCCCCGAGGAGGTAGCCTGCCAGAATATCCACAGAGCTGGTGCTCTGGGAAAGAGTTTGATTAAGCCATCAGGGAGTCTCTGAGACCTGAGACCAGTCCCAGGGTCTGCATCAGCAGGAGCAAACCATTACACGGAGGTCAAGTTCACTCTGACTAAAGATCTGAGTTGGCACCAAAGGCAAATCAACTACAAAGCTTTTGCTCATACACTTGGCACTCAGCTCCAAAACTCCTGAATACCAAGGCTGACTGAATTCCAAGGTCCCAGATCTCATAAGGGGATGCTCAGAGAGGGTCTGCGCTTTGGGAACCTTTTGAGAAATCCAAAGTCGTGAAGCAAAGACATGCAGCAGACTGGACCAAGTCACACAAGGAGGAGGGAGGGAAGGGCTACAGCACCAAGATCTCCAGAGATCACCATGTGGAATGCTGGTGAATGATGAATTGAATCACCAATTTGCAGCCTTGCAGCTGCCTGGGAAAATGGGAGATGCTGTGATTTTCAAGCTCACTGGTCCCAGTCCTGCCAGTCACATGGAAAGCCCTCGGATGAGAAACTGAGGGTTTCCAGCACCCTCCCTTGTTCATCAGCCTGCCAGAAATGCAGTGACCCAAGGGTTTTCCCTTTAATGGAAAAATGTTGGAATTTAGGTTTCATTCCAATTTGAAACAAAACCAGATTTTGCAATATCAAAATCCTCCACAAAACGAAATGACTTTTCATAGCACAGCTTTACTGATTGATGCAGACTGCATGTAACTGAGAAGAGCCTGATAAGTGGGTGTTTCAATCAGAATTTCCTGGTCTGTCACTTCCACTACAGAACAATCCACTACAGAACTGATGGCTGCAGTTTTGCAGGAAGGTGGTGAGAAAGCAGATTAGGGCACAGCATCGGTGCAATGTCACACAGTGTCTGGGTGCTGCTGCTGGTGTGACAGCTTCTCAGGAAAGGTCCTTTCACACGCTGCACCTTCCCTTTTTGGTGCTGCTGACATGCCTAGACTGTGGTGAGAGCCTTTTCCTCATGGACACAGGCACAGTTACCTGGCTCTCTTGGCTTAGAGGTGTTCACACTGCAGGTAGCACAGCTACAGCAATCGGGGTTAGCTGAGCTCACCAGTAAAAGTAACTGATTTAAGGTGAATAAACAGGAAAATAAACTGGCAATGGAGGAGCTCTGTAGATGAGGGAACGCTGCATCAGATGTTTTTGCACAGAAATGACTTCTGTTTATCACCATTAAGCTCACACACATGGCTTCAGTTTTTACAGCAGTTGCCCAACTTACCTGCTGCGTGTGGATGATAAGATACTCAACTGTGAGGAGGATTCAATTATTCTACTCCGCAGTTAGTTTGGTAAATTCGCTTGATAGTCTGGTTTGAGCGACACAGTGTTATTAATATCTGCAGGAGGCACAGGAGAATGCTGCAGAGTAATATATCTGAAATGAAGGCTCTAAGACATGATTGAGACAATAAAACTTCTCCCTTGTACAAGATGATTACTTTAAACTCACTTCTCTTTAAATATCAAAAAGCTGGTGCCACAAAGATGGGTTAAAAATACTTATTTTTACTATTTCTTTTACTGGAAGAAGATTAGAAAAGAATAAGCACAGACTTTAAATGACGCTTACCAGAAAATACAGCTTACAAAACAAAGAAACAGACTTGTATTGCTTTTTTCATCTCTTCACCTCTGGAACAAATCCTGAGTTTAGCTGCATGTATATGTTGTCCTTTCTGCTGTAGGTGTTGCTTTTTTGCTGACCTTTTTCATGTTATTAATTTGTTTACCTCCAGCAGTTATAACAAAGTGGACAGCCTTCTTCCCCAAAAGAAGCGTAGAAATGGGTCCCCCTTGAAGGAATTTCCCACCTAAGGAAACTGAGGCACAACCTGTTCCTTCAAGCTACCCAAAAACAGGGAGCACAGATTTCCCATGGGTTTTATTTAAGCCATTTAAATTGTTTAAATAATAAAATAAATGAATAACATTATTCTTGAGACACCCAATGACAAGATGTCCCAGATGGTCTAAATTCTGTCTGTCTGTAGGAGTTTATAAGTATGGCACTCCACTCCCCTCCAAAATCTGATTTTCTGGATGCAGTTTTACAATGAAAACCCCAGCTCTGCAGCCCATACTTACAGCAAGCACTTGCACTGGACCTCTGCACTGTAGCACCCAGCTTGCACCAGTATGGCCAAGGCAAGTGAAAATATGCTCCCAGGAAGGTTTTCTGCAGACAGAAAAGGAGAAATCTGTATTGAACAAAATAAGCAAGAAAGTACGTTCAGTACTTAAAAATCAATATTCTCTGGGAACTTCACCTCCTCCTTAAGGTATCTAATTACTTTTGAACCTCCATTCACAGTGACATGTAGTGTTGAAGGGGGGAAAGCTAATGGGAACTGTTTGTCTTCCTTTATCCTGCAGAAATGTCAGGTTTAAGAGTTGTATTTGTTACAAGCACACTCTTTCCTTTGGGAAACATTACATATTTAATCCACTTAGTATCTTGCTACCAAGACAGGTGCTGTTTGGAGCAATATGTATCTTTTCAGCGCAGTCTGGGATCTCAGTTTACCAATAAATAAATTACAAAAAATTCAAGAGAGTTTTTCTCTTTGGCCAGGGTTGTAAGGCACACAAAATCCAGGCCTGGTTGTAGCACAACCTCTTCTTCTACTCTACCAGAATACACAACCATTGCAAAAAAAAAAAAAAAAAAAGAAAAGAAAAAAAAGAAAAAAAAGAAGCACAGTGATTAACACAGTGAGCTCATTTGAAAAATATCTGAAAAGTTTCTAGGAGCATTTCCACTGACCTGCTCTTTCATACCAGACATCTTTTGTTCCCCTCCTCTTTAGGCTGCAAGCTGTCTGTGAGTACTTACATGTGAGCGATAGTTTACACTGGAACAGTAACATTTCTCTGGGGACTTTCAGGTGTATGCACAAGGTGTGGAGGTTTTTATTTTGTCCAAAGAGGAGCTCTTCCAGGACAGGCCAATTGCTTTAATCAAGGAGAAGGAAATGCAGCTACCCATTCTTTTTCAATTTTTCCCCTCTTTTCTATTATTTTGTTTCAAATTAACTTTGCACTGAATGCTAAGCAAAATAAACATGTCCCATGGAATTTTAATGAATGAAAGAGTAAATTCCATAACTTTACAAAAGAGGTAAATAAACTGAGAATCCTCTCTGGTGTGCTGGTGGAAATGTGGAGTAGCCCAGATGAAATTATTAAGTAATTACACATAAAGGAATAAGTATGAATTAAAAATTCATTCACGGTGCTAGAAAGGATCAAAGAAGAGGAACGATCAGGTAGGAGTAGGGATGATGGTACACAGACTTTGTCATGGCAGCATAAGAATGAAACATAGACAAAGGGAATCAGTCACCCTCACTCACACAGAGGGCTGCTGCAATACTGGAGAGTATGTTGTTACTTGGGTGAAATGCTCGGCATTGCCTTATGGGGTGTGCATGCCTGCAAAGTTCAAATATTCTGTGTGAGACCTATCTGGCCTGGAGGGAAATTCCTGCTGCCCCTATATTTAACTTGCATTACAGAAGGCAAATAAAATTCCCCTTGGAGTTAACTGTCTCAGTAACAAGTGCCCAAAATTAGCAGGCAGCCTTTTTTTTCTTTTTTAAAGAGTCTAGAGCAATCCATAGAAATTTTACTTGATTAAATAATGTTTACCCTATGCTAAAGTGGGATGCCTCCTGAGAGGAGCCTGGCTTGTGGCAGGGAAGGGGTTGTGAAGGGCATCTGGACCCTCACAAATGACCACCCCCTCTGGATCAAGCAGTGTGGCCAGGCAAGGGCAGGTGCCATGCTGGAAGTGGTCTGGGACATGCTTCCAACTGCATCACTTCCTGCAGCATGGGAAGGTGCTCGTGCCTGTGTCTTGTCTCTCTAGCAGCATCCCTGGACACCTAACCCATCCAAGGATGGGCTGAATGGGGCTCTGAGCAACCTTATACAGCGGATGGTGTCCCTAGCCAAGGCAGGGTGTTTGAGCTAGATGTCTTTAAGGTCCCCTCCAGCCCAAAGATTCTGTGACTCCATCAAGAGGTTTCGCACCAGGGACATGCGAAGAGGTGGCGTGCCTGGCTGGGGCAGGGTAAGGGTGGAGATGTGCAGCAGCAGGAAGGTGTCAGCAGCATTTGCAGGGCAACGCCAGCAGCTAAATCTCAACACCAGCCTTGGGAGCACAGCTGAAGCTCCCCACAGCCACTTATGAGGGACAGACTGCAGCTCTTTCTTGTCACCTCTTCTGCCCCCTCCTTTAGAGGCAAGCCATGTGCTCACCAATTCCTTTGGCAGTTGTGGAGCTGTTGGAGGTGACAGCACAGGAGAGGATGTTTTATGCTCCCAGGTTTTGCTGTGCTGCACCTCAGCTACACTGACACCACCAAACTACAAAACTGATGAAGTGAGCAGGGACTTCTGGAGATCATCCAGTCCAACTTCCCTTCTCAAAGTAGGGACAACTATGAGTAGCTTTTGAGAGCCATTTTTAGCTGGGTTTGGAAGCATAGAGATTTCACAACCTCCCTGGACACCTATCCCAGTGTTCCACATTTGGAGTGAAGGCTTAAACCTATATTTCAGTGTGTGCCCATTCTCTCTTGTCCTGTCACTGGGCAACACTGTAAAGAACATTTACATCACTTTACACTGAAGAAAGTCACTTCACATCTTTCCTTCAGATATTTATGCACACAAGGCCCATCTCGAGCCTTCTCTTCTCAGCATGAAACAGTCTCATCTTTTTGAGGACAGAATACAGCTGCAGGGCATGGCCATACAACCACACTGGTCAGTCAACAGCTTATGGACAACCACCCCTTTTTATACCTTTGCCCTCCTATTTTCCCACTTTTGTTCCTGCTAAAATCATCTAACTCCCTCCCTTGTACCATCTATCACATAACCTAACACACTAATATTGTTGTAGAAGGCTCTCAGATTGATTGAGCACACTTTTGCCCTTCTGAAGTCCATGATGGCTCCTAGCCACCTACTTGTTCTTCATATGCTTGGAAACCATCTCCTGGATGAGTTTTCCCATCATCTTCCTGGGGATCCAAGTGAGGCTGACTGGCCTGTAATTCCCCAGATCCTCCTTCCTGAAGACAGGGAGGGAATTTTATTTTTTCTTCCACTCCTAAGTTACCTCTCCCAAAAGTTAGGGCCTTTCAAAGGTTGTCAAGAGCAGTCTCACAATTTGTCAGCCAGCTCCCTCAGTGCCTGTGAGGGCACCCTGCCAGCTCCCATGGGCTCAAGCATGTCCAGTTTGTTTAAATGCTCCCTAACCCAGTCCTCTGGCACTGAGAGCACATCTCCCTTGCTCTGGGCTTTTCTCAGGGCCCCTGGATTGCTGAAGTCCAGTCTTACAGTAAAATCCAATGGGAAGAAGGCATTGACCTTTTCTATGCCCTTTGCCACCAAGCCTCCTGCCCTTCTGCCCCATACAGCACCAAGCCCATATTTTCCCTAGTTTTCCTTTTCCTATGAATGTGCCCAGGGAAGCTGTTCTTGTTAACCTTTACTGCCCCTTAAAGATTCAGCTCCATATGGGCTGACTTTTCTTTCCCCAGTCATGCACTCTCAGTGTCTGTGTATTCCTCCTGAATCACCTGCTCCCACTTTTCCCATACTTCCTTTTTGCATTTTAATTTGGTAAGGAGCTCCTTGTTCATCCATGCTCATCTCCTGCTGCCTTTGCTTGATATCCTGCTCATTGGGATGGACCATTCCGGTGCTGGCAACAGATGACCTCTGAAAATCAATCAGCTCTCCTGGACCACTTTTCTCTCCAAGGGTGTTTCCTGTAGGATTCTTCCAAGCAGATCAAAGTCGAAAGCCTGCTCTCCTGAAGACCAGCACTGTCATGTTGCTTTGAGCCTTGTTTCCTTCCCTCAGGATCCTCAACTCCAGCATATCAAATGCTGAGGAGCAGACAAGCACCTTGTTCCCAGCTTGGGTTCTGACATAAGATGCATATGAAAAGTCAATTCTTCATGTGCTTGAACGAGGAAAAAGATTGAGTCTAAAAATAATAATAATAAAAATGATAGATCTTCCTTTGGAAATGTTGGCTGAAACATTTGTTGTTGTCTCTTTTTTTGTTCCCAAATGGCTTTTATGAGAATATTTCTTAGTGCTTTTACATAACATTTTATATTGTGTTAAATCACTGACCAGATTTCTTTGAAGAGAATTCTTGAGGGGCTTTTGCAATGCTAGGAAAAGAAGAAAAAAAGGAAAGCATATCCTTTTATTTCTTTCCAATTGGAAAAAGTCAACCCAAATCAACAGGGAAATGGTTTAATTTCAGGCTCCTAGAGAGATACTAGAAACACTGGCAAGGAGGAGAAAAAATAATTTTAAAAGGTACAGCTGATACTTCATGTTCATTCTGAATGTTTTGTATTGTTTTCCTTGTCTACTAAAATGGTGTCAACAATTGTTTTAAAGACACAGATTTAAAATCTCCTGCTCAATCAGATCCATAGCCTTTGTTTGCAAAGAAGAAAAGGCCAGTGTTCCTGAGAGGCAACACAGCATGATGAATTCAGACTGCTACCACTGCCCTGCTTTTTGACAGACACAGCTGAACCAGGGAATTTTTTATTTCTTTTGATGAGGGTAAGAATGATCTCATTAAGGTTTTTCTGTTCACTGTTTATGGTTTTTAAACTAGATACATCTAATGGCAAGCTATTTAAATTCGACTTCATATAAAATTTGTGCAAAATAATCTGATACTAGATAAAGAATGTACATCATAAATATGGCAACAAAAGTCTGTAAAAGCACACAAAGCAGTTAGTGTGGCTAAAAGGTTTACAGAGGTTGCTGGCACACGTGGCAAATTTTGGAATCTGTGAACACTGGTGGAAGGAGGTTTCATCTCAAATGGTAAAACCTGCATGTTAACTATCACCAGGCAGATTTTCCATTCTGTCTTGTAGCCTTTGGGAGCAACAGTGTGGAAGATGGAAGTATACTATTGCCCTTTCCATGGGCGTGGATGTGATGGACATTAAATCACCAATTTGTGGGTGGTGCTCATTTTGGCACCCCAAGGAAAACCATCTCTGTCTGCTCTGGCCCCTGACTGAACCATTTTTATTTCCTGCTTTCCAAGACTCCTGTGCAAATAATTTTCATTTTAAGACCAGAATGAAAATAATTTAAGAAATACTTAGTACTCAATATCTTTACAGAAATAAATAGCTTTTCTTTTCTCAAGAAAGCTCAACAGCTTCTCTATGGGGGAATTACTGACTGCCAAACTTTCTTCTGATCATTGCCTCAGTTTGGCATCTTCACTTGAATGTCTCACAAGATGAGTACTGGTCCATAACAAACACTCTTGACTGCGTTTCTAATTGAAATCCTTAGCATTTTTTGAGTTCTGTAATAAAAAAAATAAATATAATACAAATCAGGCTGAAAATTTGGGGGATTTTTGATATCTAAAAGTAACTCCTAAACTTGAGAGAAAGAGTTGTTGTTATTCACTGTATAAGCCACTGGAGCACATTCCAGCACAGATAAACGAAGTCTCTGCTGCATTAAACATAGATAGCAAAACAAAAAGAAGTCTGCTTACAAATCCAGGGAGATTTTTGTGCATAAAAGCAAAGCTGCTGAAGTTCTAATAGGATTAAAAATTAGAAAAATATGCAATTGCAACCTAGTATTTCATAAAAAACAATTTAAAATTATTCCACCCTTTTTTTAATACTGGTGCCTATTAAAACACAGACATATTCATGTGGCTTTCAAATGCATTCCAGTAGAGTGTAAACTGACAAGTCACTGCATTTCATCACACAATAGTCAGAAGCAAAAATTGATGTCGCATTCTAAGCACTCATTAAATGCAGAAATATGCACTGAGGATGTAAATGTTGTATAGATTCTCGGGGAAGTTTATAATTTATGTTCAAAACTAAGATTCATATTAAATACCCAGCTTCAAATCTCCTTGGACAGTGTCTCTCCATAGATTTCTAAAAGTGTACATTTATGGAGTAAACAGAATATTTAATGGCTGCTAGCAGTATATCAGATTTGTTATGCTTATGGCAGCTGTGGTCATCAAATATTCATGCTGATGGTTCTTATGCAATGCTGACAGCTTTCTAACTTGTGAAATAAGTAATGGGTGAGTGGGAATTGATGAGATAAGTAGACTGCTTTATCTAAGAAGGGTGACCAAGCTTTTCTGTGGCAGAAAGAAGATTAAGAGTTGCATTCTCAGAGGAAGAGGAAAAATCTGAAGGTGTATTTCTTTAGATTACAAACCAGACACATCTCTTGATCTTGCCATATGTTTTCTTATTCTTCTCACTCTAACTGTCCTTTTCAGCCCCTGGGATTTATTTGTTGGTGTCAGGGTCAAGTAGTGGGAAAATGGCTCATGAGTTTCTGCTACCAGACAGGCTGAGCTGAGGTACTGGGTCGTTTCAGTCAAGCTGGGGGAGGAATGATAACACATACATAAACCAGTCCTGTGTTTCTTATTCAGGCAGTTTGCCCTTGCTCCAGTGTGGGCAAATAAAGCATTTTACCTCTTTAAGGAACATAGGGGATGGTCCATTAGAGGTTTTGTTTTTGAGGTTTTTGTTGTTTTAATGGACTACAGTCCTCAGTGTTGGCACATCTTTATTATATTGTCTCACTACTGCTACTAAACTGTGTACTTCAGTTTGATAATTTGGCCTAATTGCATTGGAAAAAAGCTTCAGGTTAACCAATTATCCTGTACCATAAGCCAAGATCAGATCATAGGAAATTTCAAGCACGGATGTTCTTCATTCTCTTAATAAATTTTTATTTTGTACGATAGCCATTACTGTGCAGTAGTTACACATCCTTCATATTATCTGATCTCAGCATCCGGCCTTCAGGCTTCCAATTCCTGGGATATCTCTGTTATAAGTCAAAGAAAGAAAAAGTATCTCCACAACATTCTGGAGAAATAACTCATCATGTCCAGTACATTTTATGATCAATGACAGTGACTTAATCACCAATTATGGTTTCTAGAATTAAACCACTAATATTATCTTTAATTCTTTCAGTATGAGTTTCCTTACCTATGAGACAACACTTGAAATAACTTTGGTTCTCATGTGTCTACCTTGTTAGTTTTTTCAAGTGCTAAGTAAAGAATTGCCATAAAATAGTTCAGAAAGTCCATGTACAGTGTGATGTGAGTTTAAGCAAAACTATATATGCAACTTAAATGTCTGTTTTTCAACCATGAGATAAATGGTTTCAGAACATATGCCAAATCCAATGCTCTTTCCAATAAAAAACAAAAAAACCCTCCCTCATACTTAAATCAAGCAGAGCTGTATCTGCACTCCCAAAACCAACATTCCTCAAACAATGATGCAAAGGCACCTGGGTAAGACCAACTTTCTATTGCAGACCTTGAAAGATAGGAACATTACTGAAAGGATAAAAGCCCTAAACCATGGTGCTACTCTCAGATTTATCATAAAGTGTGAGCAACTTGAAACCAAGTCCTGCAAATTTGACTTGGGAGGTGCCTTAGAACAGACTGAGCAATAAAAGTAAGGGGTATAGTCAGAATGTCTACTTTTTGTCTCATGGAGTTCTCCTCAAAGCATAAACTACGGTTTAGTGAGGATGTGCAGTATTAAAACTTTTCACTGAATTTCTTTTGCTGAAAGTTGTATTGACATGATACAAACAGGACACACAAGAATTTTTGTAGTAGATAACTAAGGGATAACTAAGTCTTCCTGCTAGAGGAATTTCTTTCTTGTGTTCTAGCAGTCCATTGTTCCCTCACTTCCTGAAGAAGGACAAACTGTGTTCTTGCCCAAACTAAGCTGTTTTATTCTCCTCTCCCAGAAATCTTTGTGCTGTATCTTTTTAGGCAAGAGACAGGTCCTATTCATTTTGATGTCCCAGGTGAAGTTATATTCATCACTCATGCTGTTCTAACATGACTTTAATTTTTAAAATTGTTCATTACTTACAAAAGGCTGTTACAAACATGTAATACATAGGCAAAATGAAATTCACAGTCATCTACTTCTCTGTGTTCTTTTCCAAGTACAGATTTGTTTAAAAAAAAGAGATATTCCATCCATCTTTTGACATGTTCTAGGTTCTCTTGGGCTTCCTTTCACCAAACACCAAACCCAGAGGAAGCTGCTACCTCAACTCTGTTCTAATTTTCTGCAGCCTTTCTGTAAACATTCTCTCACTACAGTTCCATATTCCCCTTGTGCCTTTTTTGCCCCAGACTAGTTGAAGTTGGCAAGTGTAGATCAGCAAAGGTTCAAAAACAGAGGGTGAAAGAAAAATACACTGAAAAGCCTTGTTTTCAGGTTTTTCAGCCCACTGGGGCTTTTTCAGCCCACTGGGGCTTTTTCCATATCCCCCCCCCCAGCCCTCCCCCAGTAGGACCTAAAATTTTAAAATATTTCTTTGCTTTTAATCTTATTTTTAAAACCATTCTTCTAAAATACTGTGTTTAATGGCCACCAGTTGTGTTTGAAACGAGATTTATACTTTATCAGTGTACTATAACATACATGAATAGACTATGACCACTATTTTTATTCTTTAAGACATCTAAGCATTCTCCACGAGCTCCTGTCTTCCACAGGGTAGAATAAGTCCACCTGCTGAACTGTATGCCCTTTCCCCTCATCTTCTATGTGCAAAATCTATATGGATGGAAAGTTCAGCAGCTTCCAAATTAGCTTTTACAGTGGGAATTTGTATTGGCTAAAATTGGTTCCTGGTGGAACAACAGCTGGCCAGCACACATGCTTCTTTTTCCAGTGAGGTTTCTGCTTTCTCCTTCAGGTGGTTTATGGGTTTTATATAATAACTCATGTGTGAAAATACTTGACTGGCAGTAAAACATGACGAAGAATTTATCAGTCTATTCCTGCACCTAATTCATAGGTCTGTAATTAGGGTTGTGAAAATGAGCAAAATCTTCTCACATAAGACTTTGCTTTTTATTCCTGTGCTTAGCCTAAAGGCACGGAAAAATCCTTTGCATTGTCCTACACAATATTTTTATTTCTTTTCCTAGAAAGGCTCAGCAAATTTGCACAAAATATACAGTTGTTTAACCAAAGTCTTATGGAAATTCTGCAAACCCTTGTTAAGTCTGTAAATGTGAGTTATAATAAAGACAGGAAAATACACGTGATATAAGGCAACACAAAAAAGGTACAGCAACTTTTGCAATATTGAATTTGATTCACTTCTCACCAAATTAACTTACTCAACTGAAATTAATAGAGTTGCACAGCTATCCAGGTGGTGCTAGCAAGACAAGGATTCAAAACCCAACTGTTCCTCTACTTTCTCACAAGAGAATTAAACAGGAGAACCCCACTGGAGCCAGAAGAGCAAAACTAGAGAGAAGAAGCCATCCCATTAGGGGTGAAGAACAAGAAAAGAGCACGTGCATGGCCTCTAAGGCAATGACCACTCCTCTTCCCCACACACATAGTGCCTTATACATAGCATCCCTCATGAAGAGTTTTGCAGGGCTGGTAGAACAGATGGGAATAGCAACAAGGAAGTGGCAGCAGCCTTTGGGACATGTTCCTGTGCAGAGCCATATAAGCCCCTAGCAGTCAGTGTTTAGATGGGTACCAACAATTTGCTGGCTCAGATCCTTAGCACAAAGCAGCTGGCAACCTTTGAGACTTGAAGGAAGCAAGCACAGCCAAACTAAAATAGCTTGGATCCTCAATGATGTGCAGTAATGCTTCTCAATAAACAATTCCATTTGGCTAAGAGGAAAATGAATACTAATAAACCAGCTGAAACACAATAATATAAATTATTTCTAAGATGCTGAGGAAAATCCAGAAGTGTTTTACTAGGAAAGACAGACCATGTGGATGGAAGGACTGTATTACATGCAGTGGCTTTCCTCTTCTGATGATGAATTACATCCATCCTATTCTTTCCTTTCCTTCCTCTCTAACTCCATTAGGACAATGATACTTCAACACAAGGAAATAAACCTTTAATTAATAGTCTATGGAGGAATTAACTTATCTGCAGCATACTCAATCCCAGTATGATTTCTCAGTGTGATCATTCCCTATTCTTCTGTCTTCTACCTCAATATTCCTGTCTTCAGGAATATTCCTATTCTTCATTTTGAACTTTTGTGTTAATTTTTAAACACGACATGAAATAAATACTACTACAATATGTCTGAGTGACAATTACACTACTTACTAGGTCAAGCCATTGTGGATGCTGAATGCCTTCTCTGTGTGAACACACCACAATTGTATTTCAGAGGTACTGATGATATTTTACCTTTCTTCCTTCCTCTCCCCTCCCATGGTTTACTGTTATTTTTTTTTCCTCCTTTTGCTGTTTTATATGCTGGCCAAGTATAATTTTTAGAAAATTTCTCTAAAAGTAAGATATTAAAAAGCCAGTTGCACACATTCCAGTTTGTAGCCAAAGAATACAAGATAGATGACAACCATTGTATCACACATATTACCTGTGTTTTCATATGGCTTCTAACAGAGTAAGGAAAAAAAGGCAAATCTTAGATTTTCACTTATGACAGCTCTCTTTGATAGAAATAGATCAAAATCGAGGGAATCAATTATTGTAATCTATTGAGGTAAAAGGTATTTACCCATTGTAGCTAAAATACTTAGCATTTCTATGTACAGATTCTGCAAAGTGCTGAGCATAAGGCCTCAGTAATCCCAAAGTTATGGAGATGCTCAGTCCTGAACCTACAGCTGGTTCTGTGGCAGTCAGAGACTCAAACAGCCAGAGGAGAGGGACTGGGGGTGCAACCTGAGCCCTCCAGTTCCTCCCTGGAGTTGGGTGGAGGCAGAGACATCACCAGCCTCACACAGCAGCTTCCTACCTGCTCTGCAGACGGGGGGCAAACCCTCTTCTGGGTGAGAGCAGGGAAAATGGCCACTTTTCCTAGCCTTCCCACAAAACTGTCTCCCTGAAACAGCTGACAACCTGCCATTACAGGGAAAAGAGTGAGACATCTGCCTGTAGTAATATCATCTTGAATTGTGAATTAATCAAGTCTCAGAAGTTGAGCTTAGGTGTTACAAGCTTCTCTGGGGAGCTCAAATTTACCTGAAAGAATTGAAAGAGTTTTAAACAAAATTATAGCTACAATTTAGCACAGGAAACGTGTATAGTTCTGTTTCTTATCGCTGGAGTGCTGTAAAATTGAAGTGAATTTTCAATGTAATTCATTCAGAATGATTCTTGTTGAGTAATTATCTTCAATAAAGATCTGTCAATACAGTTTCAAGCTATTGTCATTTTATATCAAATATAAATTAGACAGTGTAATGAATTCAGGTGCACCTAAACTCAATGTCAGATGAAATTCTTCTATGATAATCAAGTGAAATAATTGCTCTAAGGAGATAAAAACAAAACCATTTAATACAATAAGAGTAAAACTCCTTCTTTCTGCATTAACATAGCATAGATGATTTTGCAAAATCATCTGGGGTGTACATTTCAGGAAAATTCTATCTGACAAAGTTTTCAGGATTGATTTTTGGAAATAAAGTGCCATTATGTTGGGTGGTATAAAATAGCATAGCTTTAAAATAGATAAAATCATGTCTATTTAAACTGGGTGAAGATTTGCCATACAAACACTGATTTAAGCTTGTCAAGGTGTTTAGATAAAGGCTGTGTAGCCAGAATCACTGACAGGGTGTGCTGCCCAAGGGGTTAATTTAGCAATCCTAATATTTTCTGAGACACAGAGACAGCTGTTTAAATACTTTTTGGTTAGGGCATCACCAGCTGATGCATGGCCTGACACATCAGAGCAAGAAAGAGTGTCAGTTCAGCAGCTACTATGACTGGACCTGGAAAACAAGGCTGTGCTGGATCAGAGGTTAGGTCACAGCTCCCATCAAGACTAAGGGCAACTGAGTGTCTTTTTCCCACAAGAACATTGTTCTGACCTACTCTGGGGTTTACAGTGAGTGGGCACAAAGCAGCAGAAGCTCATTGTCCTCCATCCTGTCCTCCGAGGCCAGCAGTGGCACAGCCGTCAGGTTGTTATTTTAACAATCTTTCAAAGTGTTAAAAGTAGTGAATAATTTTTAAGGAGAAAGAATCTGTGCTTTCAAGTCCATGCATTGTTATTCTGCTGTCTTTTTTCTATCTCTAACTCTGAATGTTTCTCCAAGCCAGGCTGCCACAGATATTATTTAAATTTGTCCCGCATAACCACAATAACTCAACACTTATTATTTCTGAATACAAAATTAAGCTAAAAACCACTGCTTTTACACATAGTTAATGAACAGAGAAAACCCAAAGATAGTTGGAGAAAAGGGGACACGTTTAGAGGCTCTTTCTTTACAAGCACAGCAGCAAATTGAAACATGGATGATCCGAAGCAGAAAAGCCAGCAGCACCAAGCAGTGCCACACCAGAGATCTGAAACCAGCATTCAGCTCTTGTAAAACAGAACAGAAGCTACTGACAGAGTCCTGTCCTGACTCTGAGTAGCAAGGAGCGGTGACAATGGGGTCCTGAAAGACAAATGGCTGCTGAAATGGCTTTTTTTTTTTTTTCAAGTTACTAATAATCCTCCACAAAATGTGGTCTTGTCCAGTGCCAGTACAGCTTATGTGCATAAAATAGGACAATGCATATGACAGGAGGAGTGTCTGTTTAGTAAACACAGCTCATCTCTCCAAATGGATTTAATAACAAAGCATTTTTAACAGACCTTTGAGTAGTCAAATCAATCCTAAATGGGAGACTGGTGCTACAGGATGCTGAGCTCTCAACCTCCAACTATATCTGTGGGGATGTCCAGAGCCTTGCTGGGTCAAGTCTCTCCACCTGCATTTGGGGATCATTGAGGTGGAATGACAACAAAACCTTTAAGTATTTTAAGAGTCTGCACAAGCACATGCTGTGAGGTTAGCTCCTTAATGCTTTGCACCTGACATTAAGACTAGATTATGATGCAATTTACAATTATTTCTCTTCCTGCCTGTTTAAATCTGTGTTTTCTGGTTGCTTTAAATCCCTGCTTTGCTTTGCAGTGCTCCTTGGCTTCAGTTTCTCTATTATTAGTGACAGACCTGTGCAATACATCAGCTCAGACAGACGGACTGCAGAGTTACTCTTACATTTACCCTCTGCCTGACCAGGGACCAGCAGGAGTCACATCCAAGTACCCAGTAAAGCTGGTTACCCACAGTTCAAAGTAAGGAATGACCTGTAGTGCAGGAATGACCTGTTACTTGCACTTGTGCCATGATAAACTGTGTCCCAATGGAGAAAAAAGGAATTCCATTTTGAGAGACACTGGAGCAAATACTGATTAAACCCTGTTTTCTTGCCCACATTTGATATTTTATAGTAGGGTAGTTAGAATTGCTGTTTTGCTTCTTTTACTTGCATTACTCATTACATTTCTCTTATACCCAGACAGACCAATCTGGAAAGATTTGTTTCTCAGAAACAGTTAAGTGACCATCTACATATATAAAAACACAGATTTATTTATGCTTTTGCAGACTGCAATATAAAGCAGCATTTTTATAATCACAGGAGAGTGAAACAATGGAATTCCATTAACTTTAAGCTGGGCACAAAGAGGGTTACACTCCATATTGCCTTTAACCTGTTTTTCTGAAACAGAAATCTGCAGTTGTATTGGCATTCAACAGCACAAAGGTAGGTAGAATAAAAGCTCTTGAAATTATTTTCCTCATTGTACATTTTGGAGCTGGTTGAACAGAAGGGGAAAAAAAAGGTAAAAAAGAATATGTAACGAAACCTAGAGTATTTGTCTACTAATGTATAATCTGGTTAAAATGTTCTTACCTTTTGTGAAAGCAGAAGGGATCTAGTGAAAGAAATTATTACAGTAAACAGAGGTAGAGCAATTTGAAGTTAACTTGGGTGAAATCAGTACCATGGGAGCAGTGTGTACATTTATAAAAGCACGTGCCACACACGCTGGACTCACAAATGGGCATCTGTCACTTCTGGTGCTGAGCCACAGGGCTGAGCTTGGCCACACCAGCACTGTGGTCCCTCATGACATCTGTTCATCAGCAGACATCATCCCCTTCCAGCAAACACTGTCCTCTCTCCCACTCCTTCCCATCCCTCAAACACTGCACAGAGGGCAGGAGTGCTCTTGCTCCCTGTTTGCATGGGGACTTGGAGCATTTGGCCACTTTCTAGGCCACCTGCACTGTCCCTGGGGACCTGAGGAAGCATCACCAAGGAGCCACAGCCACCAGCCTACGGGGTGACCATGTGACCACTGGATTCTTTCTGCTTTCCCCTGAGACGCCTGGATACTGGGACATGAACTGAAGTACTGAAAATCCATTTTTCCTCACAAAAACCAAATACACTTGCATAGCTACTCCTAGGCCACCAATAACCATCCCATGTAGTTTGATGACTGCTCTGGCAGCTTGATGGACAGAACCTGTTCCCTTTCTGATTATAATCCACCTCCATTTCTCCTGCGAAGCTGGAGAATGGGGAAGGCATGTGAGCAGCTTGGATTTGGTTTGCTTTCTGATTTCAGATAGGTTATTTAAGGGTTACATAGCCCTCCTTGAGCAGAGCTGGTGTCAGGGGCAGGCAGCCCTCAAGTCAGAAATTGCAGTCTTGCACTGCAGTTCTTGATTGCCTTCAGGGTGCTGCCCTGACCCAGGAAATCTTGCAAGCAGAGAGCAGAAGCCAATTTTTATTGCCAGCTTCTCTGGAAAGAAACTACCTTAGAGGTGACAACAAAGTTGTCTTCTGAACTTAGACCAAAACTGACATGTTTAGAGGATGAACACATGAGTCTCTTACACAGCACCCTCTGGCAATCCCCAAGTAATAATTTCACCTATCCTGCATCATGAGGCCACATTCCTTTTGCCCTCAACTCAGGGTCAGACACATGGGCAGGCTGGAGGATTGTGATCAATAACTCCAGAGATGTGCATCCCCTTCAGGACCCTTTGGAACATCTAAGAACACAAGGAGTGCAGAGGCCACTGGCTGCCTATCTGAAATCTCCCAGGGCTGGGTTCTGCCCCCACAGTTACTGTCACACATCTTGCAGCTTGTGCTTGAACCTGGCAGAGAAGCCAAGAGCTTTAAATGGCATCTGTTTTTCTCCATGGAGCCCCTTCCTGTGGGGCATCCCACTGCTACAAGGGTCACCAGCTCAGGTGTACTTTGCTGGGAGCCTCCCATGTGATGGCAGAGGACCCCAGGACTGAATTACAGTAAGGGCAAGATTAAGCATGCTGAATTTTTTACCAGAGAGTAGCTTCACTTTCCTGCCCCTACAACTTCTTTCACTTCTCATCTCTGTTAGAAAGCTGTGTTCTGTCAGGCTGTACAAGCCCTTGACTTGCATTTTTCTGAAGAGTGGCCACAGCCACTAGATCATGCTCTCTGCAGGAGGAAATAAAATGTGCCACCGTAGCAGTGGTGTGTGCTGGGCAGAGACTGCTCAGATGGGCTGAGCAGGTAAGAGCTCACACACAGACCTCACAATGCGCTTTAAAAAAAGGTAAACACAACAGGAGGCCCCTGTCCCATGTTCACCAGATGGTCTCACACCTGCCAGTATCTTCTGCTGGTCTCACTGGGGTAACCACAAAGCTCTCTTTTCCTCCCCCGTGCCATTGCATCTGTGGAGAAACAGCTGCCACCTTACAAGACATCCCCAGAAGTCAGCCTCCTGCAAGGCTGTGGGCCTCAGTGTGGTGGTGACAGCCCCATGTGACAAAGGGCAGTGTGAGAGCAGGGCAGGATGTCTCAACAGGCATGGCAGTGTGTGTTTGCACAGATGTTCCATGCTGGGCATGATCCCCCACTCTTTGCTGCTGCAGGAGTGCAACAGGTCGGAGTCGGCCTCTCCGGCTCCCCACGCTGATACACGTGTTAAGTTCATTATCCTGTTTGCAGCTCCTTTTCAGGATAACTGAGATGTGAATGTTTGAGCTGTGTCAACAGCACACACTGTTAGACCTCCAAGGAAATTAAGGCCCCGAAATGATTGCAAATGGAAAACCTTTTTTTTTCCTTTTTAATTAGTAATGCAACCAACCATTTAATAGAGAGCAAAATAATCACAGAGGGGTGAAGGCAAGGTATGTAAACTAGATTTCTGCTTGACTGGACCTGCTCTCTCAGGGTGCAATTGGTAACACTTGTCTGCATTAATAAATCTGCACCTACCTGAAACACATGGGAAAAGCTGGAGAAAAATGTCATTGTTGGTTTCTACAAAGATGTTTCTAATACTCCTATTTGCTTCCAATTGTTCCTCAAAGGCCAACTTCAATCCCACTCAACTTCAATTTCACATTATTTTGAGAAAATTAAGAATATGTTTTCCAATAGATATTTCCACTCCTATCACTGAGGTTTGAGATCCTCATTAAAAGCCGTTAAATCTTGAGGAATAATTACACTGTTTCTTCTTAGATGAGGTCTGTGCCAGTAGGGCTTCTTAGCTCCATTTATTTACAAAAAAAAAGTAAGCTTTTGCAAAACATCCAGTCCTGAAAGATACTCTTACATGTGCATATCTGAGTTACATTCCCCATTAAATTTTAGCCCATACATTGAACCCTTGAGTCCTCCTTATTTTAAGAAATGGGCTTTTCAAATTTATGCAACCGTATCTCAAAATCTGCACTCTTCCTTTGCACTGAATTTTTGTTCTGTGTTTTTTTTTTTTTCCCAAGCTAACCCAGCAGGAGGTATTCTTGCTGAATACTTTACCTGAATATCTAATCTGTGTCAGCTCCTCTGCAAATGGCTTTTGTGGGGTTTTTTCCAATTTTGTTTGTCAAGAGAGCTCATAGTTAGAAGGGATGGCTCGGGCATTAGCTGTGTGTGAAGGGAGCGGGCACAGCCCTGGTGCTTCACGTCCTTGGTGAGAGCCAGGAGCTCACATGGTGCATGTCCCTGGTGCTTCATCCCCTTGGGGTGAGCCAGGAGCTCACATGGTGCATATCCCTGGTGCTTCACCTCCTCAGGGTGAGCCAGGTGTTCCCTGCTGCCAGATCCCAGCCTCCTCTGGCATGCCAGGCTGTGCTGGAGGAATCCCGGGTTTCACTTCATTGTCTTCTGCCGCCTCTCACACAGCAACCACACACATCATTGCAGGGAGGTCTACCAGCCACGGGCAGTGGCAGCTGTGAAACAGGAGGCAGCTTCCCCACATCCCGGGCTGCGTTCAGACCTTCCCTACATCCCAGGCTGGGTTCAGACCTTCCCGTGCTCGAGGGTGACCTGCCACATGCTGCAGAACAGGCATCGGCTGCTTTCACTTCAGCCATTCCCACTGCCTCCGGCAAAGGCTTTCTTGCCTTTGTCTTCCCTCTTTCCCAGCGCTTAGGAAGGGGGAAGACTCTACCCTGTCAGAGATGACACGTAGGAGGGTGAGATTCAGAGACAGTTGGCAGAGAATTACCACTCAGGCTAATCTGGTGAAAGGCATATTTTAAAGCAACGAAGGAAAAAGAAGGAGGATAAAGTACATTGCTTTATACTGTGGGGTGCCTTCGGACAGAGATCTGTAGAGAGTCCCAACGTACAGGGTTGTTCCAGTTCACAAAATGAGAAAGCAAAGCTTCTCCCTTCCAGATTCATCATTAACTCCAGAAAGGGAAGATTATAAATGCTGGACAAACGCTGGAAATAAAAACATAAATCTACCACAGAGAGCGCACTATTCAAACAGTGTTACTCACAGCCTGCACCCCTGAATAGCCCCACCGCTGCTATTTATAACACCACAAGCACCCTTGGAGCTGTGGAAAGTCCAAACACTACTGGGACAAGCATTTTCCCACCCGTGAGAACAGAGAACCTGTTTGTGCCACGGCAGTGACTCAGGAGCGGCTGGGGCTGCTCTGTCCGTCGCCTGTTTGCAGGGCAGTGGTGGGACACAGACCTTGTGTGCACCAAGCTGCAGCTTTGTGAAGCCCAACGTGTCATATATGTTGCAGACTTGCAGAGCAGTTTTAGGCTAAGCACTGGAAAGTAACCAGTTTTCTTTTCAGGGGGTATTTAATTAACAAAAAAAAAAAAAACAAACAAAAAAAACAAACAAAAAAAAAACAAACAAAAAAAAAAACAAAAAAAACCCCAAAAAAACAAAACAACAACAAAAAAAATAAACAAACAAAAAAACCCCAAACAAAGAAACAAAACAAAAAGATCATGGAAGAATTTGTGAATAGAAATATGTCCAGAAAACTGTTTCTGTTGTCTGAGGCTCTGCTGTTGTATTTGCAACAGGAACTCTTACAGGTTTGTCCCTTTCCCTAAAAAAATTAAGGCTCCTTGCACCTTGAGGTCACATGTCCTTGAATTTTCTCAAAGTAATGTCCTGTGGCTTTGCTAAGAATTTTTTCTGGCCATTTCAAATTCACTATTTCACTTGCTCTAGTCAAGGGGTTTATATGCAAACTTTCATGCAAGTCTTATCCTTTAGTAAGCCACAGTAACACACTTGGCACTGGAAGTATTCAACAAGGAAGCCTCCTTTGGTGTGAAGGGTTGCACAATGATGTATGAAGTTTAGCCCTTCCAAAAATGTCTTCTCATTCTCTTCCTCTGAACTCTAGACTATGCCATTCATCTGAACCTGTCTAGAAGATATCTGATGCTTGAGGATGAGAGAGTTTATCTGGCTCAGTACCTTGACTGCTGTCTCTTGGAAAGTTTCAGCTGTTGCAGAAAATAAAGAGAATGGTAGTGTACAACTGTGACTTTTTTTTTCCTTCTGGGACCCAAAGTCAGGATTTTGTTTGGTACATGGAGATTTTGTTTTAAACAGATACTGCATCTAAGGGGAAACGAAATTTCTGCTCCAATCTTAACATAAAATTAAAATGTGTAATGTTTATTCCTTGAGAGCATCTTGACAGCATAGAACTTCCATCATCACATTCCAGAGTAAATATATAGATATGCCTATCTGCCAGGGACAGTGACTTAAAAACTAATCTTCAACTGCAGAAACCACAGCCTCTGGCTCTTGCCCCTTGGGGCCAAATCCAGTAAAGAGAAAAAGGCAAATGTCACATTTCCCTGCCAGTGAAGTTTCTGACCACCCAGAAGGCTATTCAGCCCAGGGAGAAGCAAGCAGTTTTTTATGCAGCTTCTATAACATCTCCTGCCAACCCTATTTAGACACAAACCAGGCCGGTACAGGCAACAAACAGACTCTACAGGGGCTGTAATTCTGCATTTTAGAATCATGGTAAGAGGTCTCACAACACTGCCCATGGTGGCAGGCCCTACAGAAACCCAGCATAAGAGGCAATACTTGTCCTGGGGAGCACCAGAGCCTAGAGAGAGGAAAAGAAAAGCTCATCTCAGTGGGAAGTATGCCTGTGATGACCCAGCCCAGCAGCCGAAGTGCAGAAGAGCAGACAGATCAGACAGGGAATCACAGAACCATTTAGTTTCACAAACCCCTTTAAGGTCATAGAGGCCAACCATAAGCCTGACACTGACCAGTCCATTGCTAAACCATCTCCCATACCAGTCATTCTCATGTGCTATTTCCATTTTATCCTGCATCTAATTGTCTGTGACCTTGTACAAACAGCACTGAGATGGACAGGGTAGGGGCAAGGTAAAGTGAAACTCTGATTCTCTGGTTTTCTTTGGCAGGCCTCTTCTCCTACACATTATGTGGGCATTTATCTGATTTTCTAATCTAGACCTGGTTTAAAGCTTATCATCCTCAACACAAAGGACAGCAGCTCTCACCCTGGCAGGAAGGGGCACTCCAGCAGTCTTGCTTCAACTTCCCTCTCCAAATCAGGCAGATTGGGGATTTTATCATGGGCTTTCCCCAGTGATTTCTGAACCACAAGGCTGCTGGCTACTCTGCTTAAAGATTCAGCATTTTCTGGTGGAGCTGCTCCACTCTGTGCCAAATAACTTAGTGTGAACAAATGTGGTTTGGTCACTCCTGTTAAGCTTTAAGGGAAATAGGACTAGGGAAGGGTTTCATAAAGACAGTCATGATCTACATCACATCATGTCATGAACGGAAATTGCAAATTTCCTCCACACAGAAAGAAGGAACTGAAGTGGAAAGTGCAAACCCTGGACAACCCCTGTTGGTCCAACCACAGAGTGAAACAGAAACAAACACAAACTGAAGGAGGAAGCAACGTGACCAGCAAAGTGTCACGCCAGCACAGCTCCTCTGGAAACCTCCTCACCCAGGTCTGCCTGCCCGTGGGTGGGAGAAGACTGAATGAGGTAATGAGGAGAGAAAATGTCTCTTCACTCTGCTTGTCCTCAGCTCAGCAGGGTTTCTGAAAAATCCCTTGTGTGCTCTGGATGTGCACATCTATTGGCATCCATTACCTTGCTCAAGGAAAACTCTCTTAGGTATTTGAGATCTGAGCAAATTTCTCACGGATGCAGAGCAAATTATTAATACAGGGATGGCCTAGGCATGGGGAAAATGCAGAGGTTTGAGGGCCACCTCCTCTCACAGCTCAGTTCAACATAATCTGGCTTCTTGAAGATCTTGTGTCTTGTAGTTGATTTCAAACTCCCAGGGAAGCTTTTCCTGTGGTTGGGACACTCATAAAGTCTCTCTCTCTCATGTGTGTTCCAGCAGTTAACACCATCTGCAATCATGTTGCAGACATTCCCTGTGCTGGAGTTTTTTTTTTTGTTGTTTTTTTTTTTGTTTGTTTGTTTTGGTTTTTTTTTTTTTTTTTTTAAATAAAGACACTAATTTTCACATGACTGATTGAATTTAGTGACATCTCAGACATTTCCCCCTCTGAAAAATGTGCCTAAAAATGACCAAAGGATTCAAACATTGAGAGATTCAAGCCAGGCAGCCAAAGTGATTGCATAAGACTTGCTTCCTTAGAAAAGCCATGCTAGAAAACAATGAAATTCAAAGTAGCTGCTTTTCTGTTCTCTTAATTCTCTAATTCTAACAAGCTAGTCTGCCAGTAGGACTGGAAAATTTTCCATTCACAGAAGCTGCATATCTGTGTCTTTAGGGTCCTAGAGATTTGCTGAAATTTGTGGGTGCCCAATCCTCTACAGAGGTGTAGAAATCAACCCTGTGTTTAACAAAATATTCCCTTGTTTGCCAGTGTCTTTTGATGAGAATAAGTAATGAAAATTCTGTTGACTATTGTCACAGACCACTCAAAAAACAGATACAAATCTGTGCAAAATTGAACAGATTCTCTTCTCAAGAAAAAAAAATTAAAGCAAGAAAAATGTTGATTGATGGTGTTCATCAACTCATATAGCTGAGGGGTGAGCAAACAACCTCACTTACAGGCTGGCACTGTAAAAAGGAGGAAGATGACAGAGCAAGGGAAAGGACCACGCTCCACACCCACTGTATAAAATCCAGGGAAGCTGGAGCTGCTTCCTCTGAAAAAGCTCAGACAAACGCCACAGAAACACCTGGGAGAGTGGCAGTGTTGATTTCTCAGTGGATCAGTACTCCAGGGTTGGACAGCCTGGCTGGGATTTCCCACACCCCCTGCAGCCTTACCACCCTCAGGGCCACCCCTGAGTCAGGTGAGATGCACATGTGCTGCGGGCAAGAAGGACATAGCTGCAACCTCAGAACAGCCCAAGGTGGCAGAAAATGCCAGCCTCTCTCACTGGGGGCTGGGAACATCGACATTTGGGCGGAGGAGGAGGAAGAGGAGGAGGAGGAGGAAGTTGGTGTCCGTGACATAATCTCACACATATGGCAGAACCACAGCAGCTGAGAAGGCTCCTGAGCCAGGAAACAGGATTACAGATAACTGAGAGAAGTTTCTCCTGTGTCCTGGGGCTCCATAAACCTGCCTGTGGTGAGTTTTCTGCCTGGGAGCATGCCTTGTCCCTTGACCAAATCTGGGCCAACAGCCCATCATTTCCAACAGTACCCAGCTTTGTGTTGAGGAGAAACTTGTGGCTTGAAAAGTGACTTTGTCATCCTATATATAAATAGCAGACACAGCACAAGCTGCATCATGTCTAACTGGAAGACAATCATAACTTCTCTGGATTTATTGTTGACTGTGAACACACTAACATGAAAATACTATTTTAAAAGTCAGAACGCAGTACATGTTTTCTCCGTCTGTGTTCTTAAATTGATAAAATACATCTGCTCTGAAGAGCCATTACAGCTTATCACAGAAACTTGGATCTAATTTATTGCCAGCAAAAAGCTTTCTTCAAGCCTCTTTCTTTTTCAGATGCTCTACCATATAACATGATAATTCACATTAAGAATGCATTTAAACACTGCTGAAAAGACAACTTGTCCTGAATAAAAGGTAGCATTCAGGGTGATGGTTAGGATAAAACATAGCCAAGATTGGAATTACAAGCTTTAGTGATTTGGAATGCATCAAGTCTTGCCTAATAACCCTATATAGCCAAAGTGGCCTACAGCCTGCTGAAAATCATCTCTCCTCAAATCAGCTTCCTTTTGAGTCCTCAAAATCGCCTGCCAGATGTTTGAGAAATCCAGATCCATTGCTTTCACCCAATACACTTTCTTTACCCTTTTTTGTGGCTTTGGGAGTGCAGTCATCAGGCAAAACTTGTTGCTTCTCAGAGGTTTTAAAATCAAATTAAATCAAATCAAACAGAGGGGTGTGCAGTACCAAACATAATTGCTGACTGTGGCCATAGGCTGAGGACAGGCATGGTGATGGACAATCTGAGCCCACCTCCTCTAGAGGGTCGAGCAGATATCACAGTATCTTCAGGGACAGTCACGGGAAAGAGCTTACAGAAGGAGCCTGAAGGGTCAGTAGGGTCTGCATGAAGCAGTCCTGCTTGTGAGAGGTCCCTGTGCAGGAGAGGATGCTGCCACAGCTCATGATGTTCCATAATTATCACCCAAATTCCTCCTCATTCTCCCCAGATTTTCATAACTTTGTTATGCATTCTGCACCAGCCCTTGGCTCTTGTGCTCTCCTTCCCCCTCTGGATAGCAGGGTGAGCACAGAGCAGGTGCTGGGGAAAGGTGATGTAAACATGCCCCTGGCATTCCCAAGGAGCACATGCTTCTGTAAGCAAACTGTGTCCCAGAAGCTGTGCTCCTTTTGCTCCTTTATCAAGGATGCTCTCCAGATCCTGCATGTTTCTGCAGTGGCTCTGCTGGATTTGGACAGGGAGAGCTGCAGTTGCCTGCTAGAGTTGGTGCTTGTTCACCTGCTCAGGTCTTCTCCTCGGGTCTCAGTGCTCACAACATGATTGTAAAGGCACTGTGGGGGGCACTATGGGGTAGAAACTCCCTTCTCCTAAAGAGAAAGTGTAAGGCCAGACTTTATCTTCTGGCACAAGAACAGATCCAGCCTTCTGGGTGATCTCAATGATTTCCAGGCAGCTGGAAGCTTTTTTGCAGCCTTGTCTTAGACACTGTTCCCTGCTTGCAAATGGAAGTGAACCACTTTTCCCAGGAAATAAGTGGTGCTGAAGTGTTGCCCCACCAAACCCAAGCCCTAACCCTAACTCTAACCCTAACCCTTTTTTGTTCCTGTCCAAAGCTCCCCTATTGAAGGCCCAGGGGGTGGTGGGGCAGGGCAACCCATTGTGCTCAAGACCACTGGGACTCACCAGGCAGAGTCACACCCCTGCTCCAAGATTTACTCTCCAAGCATTCAGCAGCCTCCCTCCCTAGCACTCATCAGCTCACCAAAGCAACCACGCTGCTCTGGCCACTCTAAGATCTCAAAGGGCAGCAATATTGGGCTTGGCCACACTTCTAAGTTTGTTTCCACTTCTGTTTTAGTTTCATTAAGTGCGCCTTAAAAGCTGCTGTTTTGAGCATTGCTTTCTTAATTCACTGGAAACACAGAGTCAGTCCATTGCCCCTGCTCAGTGCCACTGGCAGATGCACTTCTGTGCAAAACTCATCTGCTGACATTGGTGCTTTCCTGAGCATCACCAGCAGAGCACAGCTGCACACAAGCCAGGAGCTGCAGAAGGCAAATGAATGTTTCACTTTAAAAGTGCAATGTCATAGATTAGTAGAAAGGGGGAAAAAAATCCCCAAACCACCACATAGGTAACTCTGCTCCCTCAAAAGGACCAAGTTCAGTGGCAGATTTAGTAGTTTGAAAGCTAGCAATGCTCTTGCATTGTTGCTTGAACAACGTGGCCAGATCTTCCTCCGTCTGAGCAGAACTCAGACTTTCCTGGAGGCATCTCTGCAGCCATGGGTAAATCCTATTTTTTTTGGCAGTACCTAAGCATTACTGGGGATCTCTTTTCATGCACTCAGCTATCCATGTAACAACACATCAAGGTCTCCAGTGCCAAGCACGTAGACATCTTTCTGGACATCTACATTAGATGCTTTGGAAATGCCACCATGGAGTATGCTCCTCCAGACACTGACTCCAGCTATTTGCTTGCCATTAGAAAAGGGCCTGCTCAGTCCAACACCCACAAATCAAGAGTGTTGTGCAGTAATACAGCATTGTTCACTTTCTTTTCTCAAAGAAAAAAAAAGAAATCAAATTTCATCGCTTCTTTATGTGTTACAGTTGTTTAAATGAAAGACTTTGCTTTGAATTTTCCTACAGTCATTTTCTGTCTTATTTTTGCTATGCTTCCAAATAACATTCACTTGGGCATTCACTTGGGAAACACAAGAAAAGGAAAATGTTGAAAAGCTATTGATCTGCCAGGTGGAAAACTCTACATTTCATTTCCAGGACCTTTTTTTTTTCAGCTTGAGAAACAACATATTATCTGTTCAGTAAAATTCTGGAATCATAAAATTGTTTTATAACAAGAACAATCACAAAGACAATTTGTTCTTTGAATTTATTTTGAAGCCTGCACATATATTGTATGCCATGCTTATATGTATAAGTCAGTTGTGAATACAGTTTTGGGTCTTGTTCACAAAGCTGATTACAACCAGAAAAGAAAAAACTGCTAGCAATGCTAAAATTCGTCCCTATGGAAAAAGCATCTCTAAAATGACTTCTCATGTGCCATGGAAGATGCCAAATTACAGTACCTCCCTTTCCATTAGTCACTCCACAACATTGTTCCCAGTTGCCACATCTTGCTCTTCCCCAGCAAGAAAGCAAAGAGGGCCACCAGACTCCCTGCTGTCCTCAAGAGATAGATTGAAAACATTTCCTTTTTGTTTTGTCTTTTAGGAAGAGGAGAAATGGACTATGCATTTAGAGAAGAGTTTGAGATGCTGCAGTTCTAAATTTCCACAAAAATACTCAATGGCAGAACTGTGAGAACCAAGAAGGGTCTGCTTAGGGGGGCTTCAACACCCTGTGCTACATATATTTTCTCAAACTAGTTCTCAGCTTATCATGTCACTTCTCCCCAAAATAAGGTGCCTGTCCTGCACTGCCTTTGGCAAAGCCTATACTCTAATGTCTCCTGGTCCTTCAGCAAACACAGAAGCAGCAGCAGGTACTCATTAATTGCCTACCTCAGCCATTGCTATTGTCGGACCTAAGGGGGGGTGACATCACAGGTTTCTCTAACTTAATGAACACTGCCTGCACTGCAAGGGTCAGAGAAACCCTAGACAAACATCACCTGATGTTGAAAAAGAGACTTAAAAAAAAAAAAAGGGTCAGAATCCTGTTCTTCCTGTATTTGCTCCAGAGCGGGTGAAGTTGTAGAGAAAGAATAGCTTTTAAAGGCACAAAGTGGATTCTGGCATGTTTCCCCTTTTGTATTCCAAGCTTCAATTTGGAAAAGGCTGCATTGAGGGTGGGGTTTTTTGTTAGTTTAGTTGTGCTGCTAGACATATATTTAATCTGTTTCCCTGATATTCCTGTTATGAGAAGTGGCAGCCAGATTTAGGGAGACATTTATCAATAGAGAAAGCATACACACAATTACTACAGCATGGTCTAAAACAAAGGGAGTTCACTTTTCATTACCCTGAGGCATTGAAAAGGCTCTGCCATTCTTAGTATTCCCTCTCTCTTTCCAATATCAAGTTATTGGGAACTGGCACCCATCCTTTCCCCATGAAGACATAGGAAGTTTGCAAGCTTTAAGTGAAAGCTCTGGAGGTGGATCACATCAGCCTGGTTGGGATGAGAAGAGACCCTGTGGGGATCATCTGGTCAAACTCCCCTGCTCAAGTGAGGTCACCCAGAGGTGGTTGCTCAAAACCATGTCCAGAAGATTTTTGAGTATCTCTGAAGATGGATATCTGTGCACTTAGAAGTATTTGTTTACCTCATGTAAATGCACAAAAGTGCCTTATCTTACCCCAACTGTCCTTCCACAAGAAATAAATCTCACAGATCATGGATAGGTTCCCACAAAAGGGAAAACAGAGCAAGCCTGCATGGTCAGGGCAGGGATTAATTTCTCCCATGACACAAATCAATCCTTTCACTTCTTGTGAGAGAAACAAACTCACTTTCTCTTTTCTCTGCATTTTACCTTTTTGCCCCTCCAAACACCTACACTTTGCCTGTGGCACTGGCTCACCAAAGGGAATTACCGAGATGGAGGGAGCCCTTTGCCAAGATGTCCAATAACCACACAGACAACTTTCTAATCATGTTGCCCCATCACGAGGTGCAGTAGGGGTGACAGACCTGGAATTTTTACATGGGTCAGATGGGTGGTTTTTTGGACAAAGGAGTGACTAAGCAAGTTTCAGTTCAGCCACCTTCCTGCTCTTCCCCTGGGGAAATACATGCCCATGTAAGAACAAAGAAGTGGTTAAATATGGGGTTATCTGACCAGATCTCTCACCAATCTTCCACACTTGGGGATTCCTTCAGCCACCAGTACATACATTTCTGAATTTTGATAACATATACTAGTGCAGCTCTGAATATTCTCGTTAACCTTGTGACTGTTTGTTTGGGAGTCACGGTGGGGGTTTTGGTGTGGGTTTTGCTCTTGTTGGGGGGCTTTTGTTTGCTTGTGTTTTTCTTTGCCTGATTTTTGTTTTGTTTTGGTGGGGGATTATTTTGGTGGGTTTTTGTTGTTTTTTTGAATTGCAGCTTGCTAACTTGTGGACTTTACTGACTTGTGGTGGTAACAAACTTTTCAAACAATTGTCCCTTATTTAAGGAACTTTTTTCACCATATGCTTTTAGAAGCTGGCACAGATTCCCAAGAACTTTCCAGTTTTCCTGTTAGGTGTTATAATATCCCTGCTCCAGCATGAATGGAAATAATTAGGAGACATCTCTCTGGGCTTCAGCAGGCTGAGAGTGAAGCTTCCAATTTGCTCTCTGAGAGTTTTTGTAAAATCATACACAATAAGTTGCCCTGAGGTGTGAGTCTTACTCAAGGTGTCTGGGGCAGCTGGGGCTGAGGCCTCCTTCCCTTACCACTAGCAGGGAGATCTACAGAACTGTTTCACTGTATTGACTGCACTTTTAAAACAATCTTGTCTTGTATTGCAGGTTTGCTTATCCCAATTGCTATCCTAACTTATTTCTTCATTAGAAGGATGGTGTGATTTTAACAGCCCAAATATTCTGGCTATTAATTAATTTTCTTGCCTAGACTGAGAATTGAAAATACCCTATTAATGAAAAAAACTCCACACTTATGATACATCTTGTGTCAGCTTATATTTTTCATTTGCCTCATATCTCAGCTTTGGTAATCAAGTTGATTTTATTTTTATTTACACTTAAGTGCCACTGCCCAACTCAACTGCAAAGGCTGAAATAGGGAGGGGACAGAATCCTGTATGAAAACCAGCTGTTGACATTGGAATTAAAAAAAAAAAAAAAAAAGGGGAGAGAGAAACATCTTCTGCATTTCTTTGCCTATCATTGCCTAATTTGTGGCAAATCCCAGACACATTCCTAAGGGTGCAGATGATGACAGTGTCAGAAGACTCATTGTTCTGGAGGTCACAGGAAGTCAATGGTAATCAGAGGACCCAAGTTTCCCCTACAGAGATACTGCTAGTGTTTTTTGTATTTGTCCATAACAAGGTGAAATTTAAGCTGACAAAACCGCTTCAAAATCAATGCCTTGGAAAACATAATGCATATGTTTTCACTTCTACCACATACACTTGATTGTTATGTCAGGGGTTTTTTTCATACTTTTTCCACAAACACAAGAAGTGCCAAAACATGAAATTCTCTATTAACTGTGCAGTCTATCCTGTAAGCAGACTACAAATCACAGCATTACTCTTGTCCTTAACCCTATAAAGTGCATTAGAAAATCTGACTTATGCTGTTTCAAAAAGCTCATACCCTAGAGATGGGGTTCAGCTGTGACACATTGATATCACACATAAAATATCTCTCCTGCATGATGCCACCCAGCCGAGGGGGTACAACACCACAGCCCCACTCAGATGCCCAGTAAAGCCAGGAGGGAATCACAGCAAGGCACAGACACAGAATTTGCCTGCCTCTACTGGCAACAAATACAATTGACACACAAATCTCAGGGGTGCTAAAATGCTTCACTCCAAGGAAAGGCCAGGACATCCCAGGGAAGCAGTCCGCCAGACACTGATAAATCATCCCATTTACACAAGGCAGTGAGAGCACCTCAGCCACACTTTAAAGAACACAACTTTTAACCCAGCTCACACAGCCCTGGGGCAGCACTGTACTGTTTGCTCTTTTTCCTGAACTCAGCAAAGAAGCTCTGGATACCCCATCCACAGTTGCATCCAACACTTACCCCCAAGTATTCAAGTCCAGGTTGTATGGGATTTGGATTAATCTGTCTCGTGGAAGGTGACCCTGACTGTGACAGGGGAGTGAAACTAGGTTATCTTTAATGTCCTGTCCAACATAAACTATCCTGTGATTCTATGTCTTACACAGTGTTTTCATATTCTCTCTTGCTCCATCATTCACTGCTTGATTTGGTTTCACACGCTGATGAACTCCTGCATTTTACTGTCTCTCACCTACCAACTCACTTTAGTTTCTTTAATCAAGCCATTGCTTCTCTCTGATTCAGCAAGCCAGCTAGTTCCACTTGAGTAACCATCAGCTTCACATACCAAAGGCTGTTTGTTTTATTCCTGCAATTTCAATTTTCACTAGCTCTGCCTACCTCCCCAGGCTGCACTTGGCAGCAACATGAGGAGATGCAGGACACCAGCAGAACAATCAATCTGTGGCTACACAGCTCCAAGGAAGCTGCTCTGCAGTACAGCAGCAGACAGCAGCTCCCAACATCTTCCTTTTGAAGGGAGACAGCTTCCCCATAAATGCTACCCAGCAGAAACTCAGTTGCACATCAATTGCTATTGATGAAAAATTAAGACCTGAAGATCTTGGAATCAAACTCAGAAATGAATAAATGATTCATAAGAAATTACCTCTCTCTTCCTCTGTGTGCATTTTGTTCACCAGCATTTCCTAACTTTTATACATGTGTCGTCTGACAAAATTCATCAAATAACTTAATCTACATGACAAAAATTATGCACATAATTTGAGAGCAGACTCCACAAACACTTAATATTCAAAATTCAAGCTGTGGTGATTAGTCTTGATTGAACACACAAATCAGCCAGTGTCTTACTGTATTTGAATGATTAACTCCATAGTTTTTGGAAAAAAACTCCACACTTATGATTATGATGAATTCAGAATCTGCTTTTTTGGGACTACTCTGATATTTGCTTGTGATTTTGCCACCCCTCCCTTTTTTTTTGGTTTGAATTCTGTAACTCTCTCACCATTTAATCCATTTGCAGACAGTAAACAGAAAAGGAGAATGTATTCCAGAAATGTATTCCAGGATGCATTCTGGTAGAAACTTGGAATTGACTTTTTGTAAAAGCTTTCTGCAACACTTGCTCTGACCTCTGATTTTTCAGGCAAATAATGAATTCATGCTGGTGAACAGTGTGCAGTTTGATGATACCAAGTCAAAAATGCTTTAGAATTATTTTTCTTCTCCCTGCTCCATCTTTCTTTCCTAGGATCAGATCAGTACATATGAAAGACCATAATCTGGATGTCTTCCATTTAACTATTTTCAGAGGAACATCTTGAAAGTTTCCTTTCTCCTTCTTAAGATGAAAAGTTCTTTTGAACTCCATTGGCACTTCGGTGCCAGAAATGAGATCAAAATGCAGGGTTTCTTATTTCTTCCCCTCAGTGAACACCTGGAAGAACACCAGAGGCTATCTGATATTCTGAATATCTGCCACTTTTCTCCTGGTAGCAGATGGTCTCATCCTTGGACACTGCTGTCCTGTACTACACGTAGAAGCTCAGAGTCAAGGTAGAGTGCTTTAGAACAAAAAAAAAATCAATTACTAGAACGTAAACATCAGTATAAATACCTCATTTGTAATCAGTTTTATTCCATTGTTACAGCAAAATGCACATTTCACCCCCATGTGGGAGATGACTGAAGCAGTAAGTATACAGCAAAGCAAAACCACCATTGGAAGAGCACAACTTCCCTTGGAAAACAGCCTTAGAGCAAAATCAGAGAAGCACAAAATCCTTTCAAGACATCAAGTTTTGCTGACATTTTGTTTTGGAAATAACATCAAAAAGTAAATGTTGTCAATACCAAAAAGGAATCTGATAGCAGTATTTACAGTTTCAGTGTGCTAAAATAAAGTTGTTTAACTTAATTCCAAAGCCACCTTTGCTTCAAATTTCAGTCAGTCGTGGTACCTGACTTAATGCCTAAACCCTCAAGAAAAACAGTGGGCTGGAAATGCTCCAGTTACACTGAAGCATGCTGAGAGGAAGATTTGACTTTTATTATTGTAAATATTTTGGGCAAGAATAGCGCAGTTTGGGAATGTTAGTTTGAATTAACATAAAGTCACAGCTGGAAAAAAAAACTCAGAAGGGATAGTTAAAGAAAACCTCAATCCTGCACCCAGCTCCTGGTGTGGCAGCAAGGGGAAAGTTGTCCAGATGCTGCGGATGTTCAACTTCTGCCTGGCAGGGAAGATCTAAGGATCTTTTGGGGTTTGCAGTCTCTATACAAGGGGGAAGGAGATGCTCAACATCCTACTGCCAGTGATGGAGCAACCACAGGGCTGGGACTTCTGCAATAGAAACCTCGAGAGGGCAGAAAGGATAGCAAGAAATTTGGTGGGTGTATGGAAAAGGGAAAAGCAAACAGAGCCAGCTGCTTCTGGATATGGGGCAGAGGTGTTTTCCTGAGGTTTCTGCAGGAGGGAATTCCCCAGCAGCTATTTATTGCTGTTTCTGACTTTAAAAGACAAGACTTGGGGAAATACAGCACAGGGCAGATGGTGCTGAGAAATACCCATCCCTCCATCTCCCATTTCTTCTTTAGATGAGGAAACCAACTGAAGCCAGCTTCTGCTCCTCTAAGCAGCTGCATCACACACAGAATTTATATGCATATTTCTTTTTATGCATCTTTTCACATGCCCAGGAGGAGGACAGGGCATGGGGAATGATTACATTTACAGAGGTAGAAAGCCTAGATTGGTTTCCTGGAAGGAGCAAGGTGAGGTCAGACAAGGTGCAAATTGGCAGAGCTATGCCTTTTAATGCTATGGGGTATTTCTGGCAGAAGGGGAACCCCAGTTTCAAAGTGAGCTTTATCCTACAAATAGAAGCTATCTCATGATGAGGAGCCCATCTCCCATGTGCTTGTAGGGAAATGAGAGTCACAGCACTCCCCAAAACAGTGATGCCTCCAAAGCCCAGAGAGGAGTGAGTGGTACTCCACCTTGAGGGTTCCTACTAAACACTGCAAGATTTGGGATGGATGAGACCCTGTGCTGACACCATTCCACTGAATTAAAGGATGATACCCTGCAATCTTGCTGCAGCATCCTTTTGGGGTACTAAATTCCACACTAGCAACTTTTCATCTCCTTCAGAGAGATGGGGCTATGCTGTGGCCAAGGATGAGGGTGCTCTTTCCCACGCCAAACCCGACCCTTTCTCCCAGAACAGAGTAATTTCATACACCAAGAGACCAGATGGCAAAGCTCAAATGTCATATTAGCTTGTTTCTGAAAAAAAGTCACAGCCCAGGACAAGACTGGCAAAGCAGAGGGAGCACAGCACATGAGCACACACGCCCACTCACCAAAACACAGCTGGCTGGGGTTATTTTTAGACCCGATTTGACAGGGTCCCTTTAAATTTCGCTGGCTTTTGTCAGTTTGTATCACAGAGCGAACGTTGTTTAAACAGAACACATTATTTTTGGCCCGTGAATCACAGGACCCGCTCAGCAGCCTTTTCATGCAAACCACTGAGAGGCCTCTGTTTTTCTCTGCACCGGATTATTGCAAAAAAACCCTTAATCACCAGGTACGGTGATTGGCTTCAAAGATTTGCAAATTAGGAGTAAGCTATCGAATAGCCTCCTAGGGGCTGTCAACCACACAAATCCCATTGCCATTAATGAGGGCTTATGCCACTAAATGATATCTTTCTGTACATGCACACACATATATATAAACACATACACACAGGGAGTGTATAGCACGCCTGGCTGGTTTGCTCCTGTAGGAGGCACATGGGATTTCCCTGATGTAACATCCTTGGTAAACCTAACTGGCAGGCAAGCGGGGAGATCTCCCGGGGACCCCTCACTCATCCCTCTGGGAGCCACCGCCCTGGGAGCAGCGGCGGTAATTGCTCAGCTGCGGTTCTGAGGGAGATGCTGGCACAGGAGCTGTGGGAGTGTTACGAGGGAGGGTGAAGCACCAGGGGACTTTTAAGTGTGGCAGGGAAGAAAAAAAAAAAAAAAAAAAAGGCAAAGGGAAAAAAAGCAAAGGCACTTGGTTTTAAAGGTCCCAAAGACCTTTGTAAATACGTGTGCCTCGTGCCTAAGCGAAGACAGGGATCTTCCTGGCTCCTCCGTGGCGGGAGGAGGAACATCCCCATGCCTGAGCTCAGCGCCTACGTAGGCTCGTGGTTCCCCGGTCCCGCTGGGCTGCGGGCAGCCCTCCTGCAGCCCTGGAGCACCACCAGCGCCCTGAGTCACACGCGGCCGGGCCGGGCGCCTCGGCCAGCGGACCGCAGCCTGCGCAATGCTCGGGGAAAGCAAAACAAAAACAAGGCACACGCTCCCCCGCCCCGCTGCCACCCCGGGATGGGTTTGAAATGATTCGCAGCTGCTGCACAGAACTGTCAGCCTCGGCTGCGTCAGTCCCGTCTCAGCGCCGAGGGGACGGCTCGGCAGGGCAAGGAGAAAGCGAAGCCCCGAGGAGGGCACAGCTCTGGGAAACCCAGGCCTCCGCTGGGCCATGCCAGTGGTTACTGCCTTCCCTCAGCTTGTGCACATTCAAACCCGCTCTTTTAGCATGGCAGGATTATCCAAATCATGACATGCATGTGAAAATGAAAGGAATGCAAGTGTTCAGTTTGTTTGGGTTTTTTTTAAACTCAGATCTGCAGATTCTCTTCTGGTCTGAATTAAAAAAAAAAAAAAGGGGGGGGGGAAGGAAGGAAAATTAAAAAAAAAAAAAAAAAAAAAAAAAAACCAAAAAAACAAAACCAAAAAAACCACATAGCTTCCATGTCCCAAGTTGAAATGAAATAATGCAGCGTTTGCTCTTTTGCACTGGGGATTTCCAGGACCTTCCTTCCCGCAGGAGGAGCGGCCCCCGAGCGCCGCTGGGCTGCCCGGCACAGCTGGGGCCTGTGTCAGGGCCCCGGGCAAAGGGCACGGCACCAGTGGGCGGGCTCCAAAACAAACTCAGCTGCGGCCACATTTCCTCCTCACGGCCCTCCTGTGACAAGGCAGGAGCCTTGCCCAACCCTGTCTAGCCCCGTTTTTCTTAGCCGAGGCAAACGCTGCTGCAGTTTGTCCAAAAGGGGTAAGGAGAAGGCTGTGGGGAGGGATGGAGAAGAGCCCAAAAAAGCAATGAGGCTGTGAGGAACAAAAGGCAGGATTAAAACAACAATTCATTTCCAGGATAAAAATGGTAACTCCTGAGCAAAGATGGCTTAGAGAGTCTCCAGGCAGAAGGAAAGTCTCAAAACTTTCTATTTCTTTATTAAAAAAAAAAAAAAAAAAAAAAAAAAGAAAGAAATAAAGCAGAAGGAGAAGCCCCACCTAATGGTCTCAGTTTTAAAGACCACTTTCCCAGTGTGGCAGCAGCAGTTGTTGCCTTCACTGGCTGCACAAGCCCTGTGGAGCAGGCACTGAACATCACAACCCAGTAACATGTCTGACCCCAGCTCCTCGTCCATTTCAATTTACACCATCATTCCAGCATCCCCAATTCAACCATTCCTGAAGGGCCCAGGAGGTACCTGTGGTGGGAAGCTCAGGACAGGGGGCTTGAGGTTGCAGGTGAGGCACTGGCCCTACCCCACACAGGTCACTTCACCTTTCCTCACTGTACCCACAACAAACAGTGAGCAAAACAAATGCATTCAGGTCTCAAGGGAAAGTCTGGAACAGGTACTGGACAAGGGTTCAAAGCAACACAAAAAGAGGCCTGTGAACACAAGGTTGGATAGATGGTTCTTTTCCCCTAGCACACATTTCCATTTTGTTCACCCCCTCATGACATTGTCTCCTTTGTGCAGTACTCTTGGAATCTTGGCCCTCTTCACCATCTTCTTTGAAAGACATATCATCATCTGGGATTTGTGGATAACTTATCCACTTAAAAAAATACACATTACATACAATTACAATTGGAGAGAATTGTATTCTCTCCAAAATAAGCACTCTGGGCCAGTGAGCTTCAAGTGACTTTCAAGCAAGGTTTACCAAAACAGAAACAAAAGTGAAAGATGATACCTACTTTCTGTCTCCCTACCTCCCAAATAAAACAGTTTTGTCCTCAGTGGAAGGTTCCACCAGAAACAGAGGAAAGATAGGATTACATGGAGTCTCCCACATTTTGGGGGGGGGGTGGGGGGGCTATTGAGAGAGGAAAAGACTGATTACTATCTGCTGTTTCTTCTCAACAGTTGAGAAACAAGGGAAATGAGTTAGTTTTGACACTGGGGCACTGGGGACACACAGATCTCAGCAGGTTCCAGGGAGCAGCATCAAGAGAGCTTTTCCTGAGGCCCTGGGGTCAAAAAAAAAAAAAAAAAAAAAAAAAGGACACATGAGGGCAAAGGAGTTAACACTTTAGTGTAGGGCAAGCACACTAGTTTCACCTAATTTTAAGGGTAGGTCAGGTTCCGGGATTGGGGACAAGGCTGATATGTCTATGCTTTGTCATTTTAATTAATGTCTAATTCCAGCTCCAGATCCTTAGCAGCACACTGGAAATATACTGGATTTACTCAAGCTTTCAATTCACCCTGCTTTGGGTAGGGGCTTAGCCAAAGAAAATGCAACCTGCAGGTGAAATGTGAGTTTTGACTGAAGAGTGGTTGTCAGTCACCAGGGTCTCATACAGGAGTCCAGTGCAGACAGACCCTTCCTTCCATCATGGCATCTGATAGAAATGGAGCAGCCCATGGAAGGCCATTCAGCATGTCATCCACATGCCTGGACATTATATATTAAAATAAACACAGGGACTCCGAAAAGACAGAATGCTCCTCCCTGCTTCACCCAGCCTTAGCAGTACATCTTACTTTAGGGAATCAATATCCAAAGGTAACAAGGCCATTCTGAGCTCCTGCTCCTGACCTAACTACCTACTTGCACGGGTGATCTTCTACATTTGAAAAGCAGAATACTTTGGAAAAAGTTATGATCCAGCTTCCTGGAGATTGTTTGCTCTTTCCTCTTTCCATTCCTTTAGGCTGCATTGTCCTTGCCCTCCTTCTTTCTTCCTGTAGTTCTCATTATATTTTTGAATCCTTGACTTCACCTTTTCTTGCCAGCCACACTTCTCTCAGTGACCTAAATTCAAATCTAAACATTGAGGCTCATTGAAAGAGAAGGTACACTCAGTGAAACCAATTACACCAAACAGACAACCTGTTTCTCCACTGCAAAAAGACACTTTAGGTAAGTTTTAAGAGTCCATGCATATCCCACAGGATTGCATGCTAACTTCAGATTTGCAACAGCAATCCTCAAACTCATCAGTTAAAGATGCCCAGACCACTGCACTACTGAGTCAGTTCAGAACCCACTTAAATCTATGTTCTCCTACATGTTTCCATATGTATTTCTGGCATTATTTAATATTTTCTTCTATCTATTTAGGAAAAAAATCAAAGAGTAAATGAGATATCCATTCGCTGCTGACTGTATGTAGTCAAAATCCCAACACTGAAATGCAAAGCCTCTGTTATAGATTGAAAAATCTGTTATCTTCTCTCTCCTATAAGCTGGAACCACTACTGGAGTGGCTTCTGCAAGTCCTGCACAGCCATGAATTTTGTGGAGTCACTTGGAAGTCACAAAAACTAGTTCTGTGGAAGAATCAGCTTTGGGGCAGCTTAGCTTTCTTTTTATTTTTTTTATTTTTTTTTTTTATTATCCCTGTAGATGACATCTTCACTAATCTGTAGCAAAGTCCTCACGTGCCCTGACTTTTGTGTTGTTGGGAAACAAGCTTCTGTTCCACAAAGGTGCAAGCCACCTCTGTTGCAGCTCAGATCTGCTCAATATTTTACACTTCAATTTCACTCTGCTCAACATCTCTGGAACTGCTTCTGGCAGAGCAATGCAAAGCTGCACCAGCAAGTCCCTCTGTCAACTGTGGGTCCCCTTCCAGTCCTTTGCAGGGCCTCTCCTAATTGACTTTCACTGTGCTCATGGAAACCACCTCCAGCATGATCCAGCCTTCACTACCTCCATGGATGATGCCCTGTTTTGCCTGTGTGCACACAGCCCATCAGGATGCATTTCAGGGCTCCATGGAAAGACACTCAGGCATGTGGCAGGAGGGAAGTTCAACAGAAGGCCTCATCTGGATAGCCAGGGGAGCAGGGCTGCAGAGTGCAGCACTTTCTACCTCCCACACAGTACAGATGCAGCCCAGGTGGCTCAGAGTTTTTATTACTGCACTTGTGGAGAAGCTCGAAGGAATGTAGATTTGGACAGTCTGGAAGTCATTATCCCATGGTGCTGTCTTTGGAGTTGCTATTCTGCCTTGGACAAGCTCCCTGAAAATATGCACAGGCTAACTCTTATGCAGTAATAAATGAAATAGAGCTTTACATAAAAATAGCAATTGCCAGGGTGTATAGATTTGTCTTTGAGGGAAATATGCATTTGCTGAATTACAAGAACTGTTGTGGAAAGCAAAGATGCTCTGCTCAAGGTTGTTACTAAATATCTGCAAAGAACCAGAGGCCCAACTTCATTCAGCACAGACCTTCCTTGTCCTGTGCAGTCAGCAATATTCACATGTGATACTTGACCTTCCTGAACTGCATATTTTACAGCTCGATTTTTTTTTAAAAGCAAAAATAAAAGCAAAAAAAGACACTTCAAAGCATCTTCAGCATGTGCTGTAGGCATGTGCTACATCCTAGCTACAGCTAGTGGGATTGAACCAGACACTGTCAGCAGACAGTAGTTTGATCCAGTCGCTGGGGCCCCAGCAAAGCCTTTCTTCTGGAAGAGCATCACTTTGCTTCAGCTCTCACACCAAGGTGGCTAGCAGATTACAAAGCTTATAACCTTTTACATGTTAAGAGTGTATTTTTTCCATTTTCCAGTCACATACAGAGCAAAAGTTCTTTCCCCTTTGAGTGTCCTAAAACATATTATATTTTGAGTTCAGAAATTTACATCTCTGTGGAGAGGAAAGACAAAGAAAAGGGTAAAAGAGCAAAATCTGTGAAACTGGGAATGCTCATCCTTTTAATGTGGCAGCCTGTGTTCCTCCCACTGTTGTGTGAACTGCGAGTCCCTTCCTTTAACCAGCTAGGTCTGCTATTTGGTTATTCCTCAGCTGTCATTGTCCTCTGTTTTGCTCCTGGTTTCATCATGAAGCAATACAATACTGCCCAGTATCCCAGCACTGAGCCCACTTAGCTGACACCATTACCTTTCCTTCCAGGCAGGGTAGTCTGAACCAGGTTCTCTTACTGCACAATGACTACAGCATTATTGAGAAGAGTGGTGGCATCTGGAATCATGCTTTTTGTGTGAGTGCACCAGCAGGCATGAGGAAAGAAGCACAGACTGCTGACATACATGGCTGTGAGAACTTCTGCCACCCAAGTCAGTGGCACAACACCGAGCTAAAACCAAGGGCACCAGCAAGCTCTGGGCTCTCACTATCAGCACAGCATCACCTACTGTTCCCCCTGTGCTTTCTGCATACGTGCTGGGCTAAACTCCAGGGATTAATTTACCACCCACTGAGCAGTTTTGCAGAGGAGGAAGGGATCAAAGATTAGTTCAACAACATGAAGTTGTCACTAATGACGCAGAGGCCGATATTTCCTCTTGGCAGCCCGGAGTGCTGAGAGGGCTGGTGCTGGCACCTCCTTAGGTGACACCAGCACTGCTCTCCGTGCCAGAGTAGCACCACTGGAAGGCAGCACTGCCCAGACCCATGTACATTTGGCTGTCAGAAAAGCTCCAGGTGTGGTATCCCAGGAAAATGCCAGCTCAGCTTGCATGAGGCTGGTGCTGATGGTACTCAGGGAAAGCCTCATCCAGATCTGAGGTACTTCTGATTATTTTCACACTATTATCCTCCCCCCACCATATATTTTCCTGCCTTGATCACCAGCAGATGACTGAAAGGAGTCACCACAAGTCTGACTCCTGCTCTCAGACACCTGCAGCAGCACCACTTAGCATCAGTCCATGTTAGCATGGGGCAAAACTTGTGAAGAAACAAAACTCTCTCAACTCCTAACTGTTCTTTGTCTTTTTACCAGCTTCCATACTATGTATTGGAACCAGCACATCTGCACTGCTTGTCTAGAAACTCAGGTTTCCTTTTTCAAAGCAAGGGAGGTGACACCCTCCTTCCTTAAAGGGTCTTGGAATGCACACGGAGAAAGCAGTACAGCACATCACCGCTGAGTGCTACAATAAAACACCAGCAGAAAGCTCCTGAAGAAAACAAGCAGGCAGCTCTGTCCTGCACTCTGCAGATGAACTCAAGCTCACTGCCAAACACAAGCAGTTCTCTTGCTGTGTGAACAGTAAACAGTAGAATTAGCTGATAACCAGCATCTTGAATTTGGCAAAGACCCACTTTTTTCCAGCCCCACTTTTACGAAGCAAGAATGCATGAAACCTCCAAGGCTTTGAGATGGAAAGTGAACAGCAAACACTGCCTCCCTTCACCAGCTGATCCCAGAAACATAAAGGTGTACAAACTGCCTATGTTTTCACTAAGCAGCTAAAGCACATGATTGAGAAGGTTCAGATCCTGCAAACACATTTAGTGTTAATGAAGCACAGCATGATTTCAGAGGGCAGGGAAAAGGAGGCAGCACATACAAAATTGCCTTATTCCAGTCTCAAATTCCCCACAAATACATCTGATTATCTGACCAGTAATCAAATGAAATGTTGCAAAAACTGGAGGCACTTCTCCTCAGCACTGAAAATAGCTGTAAGGAAAGGAAATGTGCGAATGCACATCATGTAATGGAACTGACAGTGGGAGAAGGAAACTTTAGGTGTATGAAAAAGTGGATTTTATGAAGAATATTTTTTGTCTTTTTTTTTCCTCCCTCTTCCCCTCACTCAAGTTCATTTCTATACAGGATAACTCCTGAAGGATAACATTTTGTTATGGGAGACAGCCAGTCTTATGAACAGCTATGGCAAAATGCCCTGTGGGAAGCCATCACTAAATCAATCCAGTCCATGAAATTGTGACGTGCTAAAGCAAGTAAAGAGGCCCTGGCGCAGATGCAAAGGTAAGCCACAGCTGCTACAGGAGCCCAGGGCTCCCATTGCCTCTCACTCCCCTGCAGAGGGCAAGCTCAGGCTGTGCCCAAAGCACAGCCTGCAAAGCAGGCTCAGAAGCAGAAAGAAAGTGCTTGTACTGCCACCTCCCTCACATGTAGGACTGCTAGAGCACAGGTTACTGCAGGCAGGTGCTGTGGGCCAGAACTTGGTCATGCCTGGCACAGCTCTTTGGGCAATACACGTCACCTTAAGGAGGTAGGAGAAGCCACCTAGGGAGGAAGACCTGTGAAAATTAGGAGCTACAGTGAGTGTGGATACATGTGATTACTAAGAGGAAGCTGGAGGGAGTGGATTGACATACTCAGCAAGGTGCTGGTGTTAGGAAACATCTTTATGTGGGGGTTACCAGGGTCCTGGTGATCAGGAGAAGAAGAAATGAAGCAGAGGCAGCAGGCCACTTCAGCTTGGGGAAGCAGGGCAGGGCTTGCCCCTTCCCCATCCCAACTTCACCAAAGAGGCAAGAAAATTCAGAGAACTTCCCGGGATAAAGGGTCTGAACAATAGGGGCAATTTGCCAGCTCTTCACAGTTGCAGGAGTATTGCAACTCATACATTGCTGGGGAAGAACAACAGCCAAGACACTGAGATATCATTGGTATCACACACGGCTTCCGCTGCATGATTTGCTTTTTTGTTTGAGAAGGGGGAGATGAAGAGCAGGATTGACTTGGTAAACCCATTTGCCTGCTGGCAGTGCCCAGCCAGAGTCTGATTGCCATGGCAATGCCTCCCTGGAGAGCTGAGCAGGGGGTTTAGGCTGTGCCTGAGCCACAACAGCCCTCTGAGTAACCCCTGCTCCAGCAAGGGCCTACTAACAGCTGACTGCTCTGTACACAAGTAGGATTCAGAGCCACAAGCTGTGTCAGACACTGCTGAGATTTTTTGTGAAAACCACAGCATGGCTCTTATGTAGGAAACCCACTGTCTGTACCCATTGCTCGAACAGCAGTTGGACCAGCCCACTGGTTCAAACTTCAGTATTTTATCATCATAAAAACACTGCAACCTTTGTTTTATCCTGTCTTTGGCAGACTGAAAAAATTACTTTGTTCTTCAGTGCTTGGTAGGAACTGGAGCAGGAACTGGACATGGATTTGGCATACAAAGGAAATTAGTGTCCCAAGGGAGAGGAGATCCTTGTACTTGCCACTCTGGCCAGCTTGCAAGGTCCCAGCATCTAGCTGGGTTTAGAAAATTCTTGGCATTTACACATGTTTTGTAACCCACTGAGTCATCCATCTAGATTATACCAGTGGTGGGAAGCAAACCAGAACCTCTTCAACATCTCTTGCAGAATTATGTCTTTTCCTCCAACATGATTCAGAGGTTATCAGGACTTAATGGGAATAATCATTAATTTACATTTCAGCAGAAGATTTCCATGTGACTGGAACACTGTTTCACTGCTCTGGATCACCCTTCTCCATGCACATGGCAGGGATAAGCACTTCCATGCTCTGCTCTGCATTTGTTGCAATCTAAGTACCAAAGGTTGTAAAAACAGATTTAGGTACTATACTAATACACAGTATAGATCTTATTATCTAATAGATAATCCAATATTATCTAAGATAGAGTTGCACATAAATGACACCAAATCAGAAGCACTTAGTAGAGTCAGTGCTGGATCTCTATTGCCTTGCATGTGGGATAATTACTTATGGTTATAAATAGACCACATTAAGAGTAACATGATATGCAGTATGTTATCAAACACACATCTATTTACAAGACAAGTTCTTGACCCCCCTCTAGAAAGGCCAAAGCAAAAAAAAAAATAATATAAATGCATATCTTAGCTTGCCCAACAAAATTTTCTAGAAGGACAGAATCTGAGAATCAGTTATACTTTGTGCATGCAGGATAAATACCCTGGCGTTTTTTCCCTAGTACACTGTGGTGTGGTTTTTTCACTCTGAACTTCAGGTTGTTTGTGCACAATATTTCTAAATAGTCATATATTAATTTTGCCTCTCTGACAGAAAAGGGAAAAGGTAAAATTAGGAAGCAACTTATATATCCCTTTAAAAAAAGTATGTAAGTTCTTGGAAGCTGTGGAAAATAAGTGAAAAACGTGCCTTTTATTTCTAAACAATATTAACCTTGCCAAGAGAGAACACACTCTTGGGGTTTGGTGGTAAGGTAAACAATTACTAATTTCCCCTATGAGTAGGAGATAATGAGATAGGCAAGCATTTCTCTGATAAAATGTTCCTTAATTTCAACATATCTACTTTTAGAATCCAAGTTGTTAGCTGAAAAGATTTTGTTTTGATTGATGTCATAATTCTCATTCATTTAAAAGAATCAGAAATGTCAAATCATTGTTACACAGGAAGTTTTGGGCTTGGATCAAAGTGACATTTCATTTAGCAGTCTGAATAAATGCACAGTTTAAAAGCCAACTCAATGAGAAGGAGACACTGAAATCTAAGCAAATACTTCCAACTACTGAATCCAATTTCTGCTTGTACACAAGTCATCCCTTTGGGATTGAGAAATCACTCTGAATTTTGGCTTTTTAGAACAAACTTTTAATTCAATTCAGAACAAAGATATTGAGATGAGGTAGGCCATTTCTTGCCTTCTCCTTAAAAATACATATTAAAAATATTAATCTTACACAAGAGAGAGAGGAGAAGCGCATGCAGGAGGATGCATAAGCTGTCTAAGAGCCATAAAAGCTTCCTGCTTGCCACAAACATTAGGTAGATGTTGCAGGGGTTCTTATTCTCAGATTTGTACTGAAATATTTCAGGATATTTTTAATCAATCTTCATTACTTGTTGCTATCACTGCTGCATTGCTGGGCAAAGCCCTCAGCTTTTATTAGAAGCTAAAATATTTTTACACTTGTTACTTGCACCGCTGTGAAGAAAAGTTAACTCAACCAGAACTCCCAGAAGCTACCAAAGCCCAAGACAAATAAAACCAGAGAGAATTAAGTCTTGTGAATTACACCAACCATATCACTTTGCCTCAGGATTTGATGATGCCTGGAGCAGACTATGCCGAGCTGGCAATTTTGTCAATTATGTTTCATTTCATACATTGGGGCTGTCATAGGATGAATTGTTACTGTAGATGTCCCTGGGGACATTGAGCTCAGGCAGCCTCACACTACATGCTGAAAAACTTTCTCAGACAGAGTTTGTCAGAAAAAAAAAAATCTTCCACACAGAGCCCTGCCCTACCTGCAGCTGAGCCAGAAGGAGGGAAGCAGAGCCCCCAGACACATTCACATTCTGCACAGACGATGCTGCACAAGAACAGCCCCGGGCCCCCCTTGCAAGGGATGCTGACCCTAATGCAAACCAGCTGACAACAGCAGTACATTAAAAACAACCAAACTAGGAAATCGACGTGTGAAATAGCAGAACTGCGTCAAGGACAGAATCATGCATCAAAAAACTAGAAGAAATATGTACTTGCCCAACTCCTTGTGTTCTTTTCACCTTATAAAATCACTCTGGCAGAAGCAAGACCCCCTGCTGTACCGTCTCTTATTCTTAAATGGTGCCTAGAAAGAAGAACTAAGCACAAAGATGGGGTTTTTAAAGTCCCCAAACGTTTCCTAGGCTTTTGCATGGCTTTGAATCTGTTCCTGTCATCTGATCCTAACTGCTGTCACCTACCAGTAATTTCCTGCCTTGCTCTTGCTTGTTTTGCCATCACTGGATGCTGCCGTGGCAGAGAGGAAGCCTTGCCAGTGCAAAAATACTGAAGAAGATTTGAAAGGCACCTATCTGGTCTCTAAACAAATTGTCAGAAGTGAGGAAGCAAGAATATTTGTTTCTATCAGCTGCTTCATTAGCGCAGGTTGAGATGGTAATTAAACACTATTATGGTAATGATGGGCTTAACTGGGGGCTGCTCGATGGCCTAGAAATACCATGCCCATCAGTGAAGACACACAATTACATTGCCACTTCACACTGTTTGCTGTCATCTCTGTACCTGAACCATACTAATAACATGAGTGAGTCAAACCCATTTCAGTGCAGCCAAGCAAGCTGGCCTAAGTCACTCTCATAGAATTGGGAATGAGCAGAGGACATTTTGTGGACATAAACTGGATTTATGCCTCCAGTTACTTGTTCTATCCTTCAGCTGAACCATGTTAATGAACTAAGTGGGAGCTCCCAGTTTGCTTCAGCACAAAGTCAGCTATTGCTGCACAAATCAGATGAGCCCCTGAAGTGGGTTGGAAGCATTGTCAGTGTTTGTGAATGTGGCTCAGCTCCAGGGGAGAAGCAGATGCAAGCTGGGGTGTGGTACCAAGCAGATGGAAAACAGTGTTTCCCTAAACAGTCCCACTGGATCTGCAGCAGCACATCTGCTGCACCCCAGTGTGTGCCTTCTTCCTTTTTCCACTCACTGCAAAAAGATTTGGACCGAATCCCCTCTTCCACTGAACCTTCAGTTGATGTTCAGACCCATGGAGAGATGACATAAGACATGACCTTTCCTGTGCATTTGCTTGCCACACCACACTGGCCGGGAAATAAGAAAGGCTCCATGAAGTGTGAAGTGTTGGATTTCAGATCCTATTTGGTGTTCAAGCTTTCTTTGCACTGTTTCTGCATCCAAATTCTATCCCTTAGCTAGGCTGAAGGGAATGTATCTTCCTTTTTGTATATGGGAAAACAAAGCAGATGGTCTCAGTCTGAGGGACAGATGTCCACATCAGAAAACTGTCACCGCACTTGACACCTTCCCAGTCATACTGGCCAAAATCCTCCAGAAAAGAAAAAAATGCACCTTGCCATTTTGCATACATTTACATTCATTTGCATGCATTCAGGCACCTACTGAGCAGAATGCTCAGCCTTCCCATTTCTTAAGTTGCACTCAAGCTCAGAAAGACTGGTGTGAAGATTACTTGTTAAAAGAGCTGACTGCCTGGTGACTTTGGTATGCAAGCTATTAATAAAAAGGGCCCTTCTGTGCCAGTGTCCTATTCTCTTCCTGCCTTTTGTCAAATGGATGGGTCTAGACACAGAAGAGCAGCTCATAACGACACTACCCCTACCCAAAAATTCTGTAAAGATATTAGGAAGAAATTCTTCACTGGTGGTGAGGTACTGGAACAGGCTGCCCAGAGAAGTTGTGGATGCTCCATCTCTTCAAGTGTTCAAGGCCAGGTTGGAGGGGCTTTGAGCAACCTGCTCTGGTGGAAGTTGTCTCTTCCTGTGACAGGGGAGCTGGAACTAGATGATCTATAAGGTCCCTTCCTACCCAAATAATTCTAGGATTCTGTGATTCTATGAAAAGACTGGTGATGGTCAGAGTACAAGAAACACACAGTCCCATCCTGTTTTCCTTTTTTTTTTTTTTTTTCTGGCAGGGAGTTTTCTCTTTCAACCTCAAACAACCACAGAAGGCTCTACGTCTTTATTTTTCATAAGTGAGGCAGCAATAATTCACTGGGATTGTGGTGGCTAGAATGCCTGGGGGATCTGGATGTGGGCAATCTGAATTAGGGGAGAAGTCAATGAAACACAGGAGAATACTGAAGCGCCTTAGTGCGAGGTCTGTTTCCCAACACGCAGGCACATTGCTGTCTGAGTTCATAGGAAATTATCCCACATGGAGCCTTGCATCTAGTAGGAGGGGGGAAAAAAAGCCAGATAAAAACAAACCAAACCAAAACACAGCAGATTGCTCAATGCCGTCTGCAAGCCAGTTAAAAGGGGAGGAAAAAGAGATCTCTTAATGCAGTCTGCTTGGCCAAAGCTGAGCCCTGCTCATGGGGCAATGTCTGCAGGGGCAGGAAGAGCATGCTGCCTCCCCATCCTGCATGAGGAAGGTCCAGCTGTGGGCTGGGGTGTGATACCTGCTCCCCATCAAGGTGCCTGTGAAACACTCAGGTAGCAATTACTGCTGAGAGCACAGCAGTTATGAAGACTCTAGGAAATATTGTGTGTATTTTGCAGTGCTAGTTATGATTGCTTGGTGAGGCAGGAGGAGAGGAAAAAGCAGCCATTCTCATGGGAACTTTTTTGTTTGCTTCATTTTGGGGTCATTTTGTATTGGTTCTTCTCATCTTAGCCCTGGTGATGTGATGATGTTGTGCTAGGGAGGAGGGGCTGTCTGAAGGTGAATAGCAGCAAATAAAGAAGAAGAGAGGGAAGACAGGCTGCTCAACACTTCCTGTTTGTCACCCAAGGCCTTTGCTCTGTTGTCTCTATCCCTGCCAGAGCTTCAGAGTGACTAACCTGCCATGCACAGCTGGGATGAATTCCAGCTGCTGGGAGCAGCATAAAGGTGGCAGAGTCTTTTCCCACCAAAAAAAATTAACAGCCAGAGAAATTTTCAGCCCCAAGGACCTTTGCCTATGAATCCTGTCAGCTTTCTTGCCACCTCCATAGCTTATCAACAAATCAAGTAGGCTTTTCTTTCACAGGCCATTACATTTCCCACTTCTTTCTTTGGCAAGAGGCAAAACCAGTCAAAAACAGAGGCTTCCCAAGCTGAGTTGGAGACATGGCTGTACGCACAGCTGCAAGTGAGGAAAATGCCACTTGTTTTCACTCTCTACCCAACACATGACAGCCTGTTACACAAAATCAGCAGCAAAACTCCCCCCACACTTTTGCAAAAGAATAACCCAACCCAAAACTTATGTAACTCTGCAACTAATCTTTGGTAATCTTGAGCAAGGCATTTAAATCCAGGGAATAAGCCTATTCTTCTCATCCCCCCCACCCCCAGCCTATCTTGTAAAGTAAAAAGGGAAACAAACAGAAGCAAAGTTCATAGCCTTGTGGTTTTTCCTTTTGACCAGAGCAGAGTGGCATCGTGTCCCAAGACTGCTCTGAAGTTAACCCTCCTGCCTTGCCTTATCCCATGCACTGAGCACCTTAAGAGAAAAGCTGCTTTCAGAGCAGCTGTCAGTTGCTCTTGGCTGAAGCATGGAAATCTCTACTCTCGCCACGTACCACTGCCTTGCTTTTGTCTGGTACTTTTTCGTTGCCTACTCCATCGCACACGTGAAAACAGAGGAGCGGCCATCTGAAGTGTTCCTTTATGGTGGGCAGTGGAAATATTTGACAGTCCTCAATCTGGTAAGCAAATCCTGTTGTACAGTGATACCAATATGTCTGTTTGTTTGTCTGCCATCTGCGCCTCAAGACATATGCAGCTGGTGTATTTGCTGCTGTTAAACTGCTTCCTTTGGTGGTTTTTACCCCAAAGGAAACCAAGGAGGGATCTGTGCTTGTGCTGTGAAATGTATTCACAGGTTTCATGCAGAAAGAATATTGACTGGTGAGATGCTTGGTTTTCAGAAAGTACTTCAAAGCTAGCTGCCTCCTTGTAAAAGAGGCATTGTCAGTGGGGAGGAGGACAGAAAAGTGGGAGTATGTCCTGCCAGGACACATACAAGTTTGATGCCTGTTTTCTAACCTTTGATTCAAAACATTTCAACACTGCTTGGAGTTTTACTTCAATTTTTTAAATAGGCTTTTATGTCCTCTAAATTACAGGAAAAGTGAAACAAAGCAGAGCACCTTGCTAATTTGGCCATTCAGAGTACCTGCTTCATTTGACAATCAGTTGAGAACACAAGGGAAAGAAATTCCAGCCTGTGGAGAGAGCTGCTTGTGATATTACATGAGTGTCAGCAGTGCTTTCAACTGGCTGCACATTTCCTAAAAGCACACATAAAAAGAGAGACTGTAATGTGTTCTGGTTCTTCTAATGTGCTGTCATTTCACAGGATAGAAATTCAAAGTGAAAGTACATGAGATACCCAGGGGAGAAGGCTTGTTTGGAGTCCAGGGTGTTCATCAACAACTGAGGGAAGTAGTGCTGGTGGGGTGGAAAGACCAGGCTTGTGGAGAGGTTTCCTATGAGGGAAAAATTTCAGGCACACTTGCTAATTTGAAGGATGACCTCAGGGACCTACATAGCTTTTCATCCATTCTGTGTGACCATCAGAGTTAAATTCCAGTGAGAGGTCTGATCTGGGGCATGTTTGTCTCTACTTTTACCCTTCAGAAGGAGACATCCTATGTTGGAATTCAGTGGAAGGCTAAAGGCTCCCCAGCTGCAAGAGGGGCTTTTGGAGACCTTCAGGGAGGTAGAGAATTTGGCTTTCCTCTATCCTCAACCATTCTGTGACTCTGTGAAACATTTGCAAGCAAGAGGCAGTGAATGGCAAGTGAAGTGACCACAATAACCCAGGGATTCTGGTAGCCCCAGCCCTCTCCTCAGTGGCCAAGCCAGCTATGGGAGGATGAGGACACATATATCACTGCAGTTGGGTGGCATCACTGCTAATTGCGATGGTGCCTGTTTATCAGTATTGCCATTTTGGGGGAATAGCTGACCCCACTAAAATACCACCCATACTTTCAGGCAAAACAGCATCTCCACCCCCATCCCCTGGCACCATTATAATGAGATTTACCACCCAGCTCTAAAACATGAGATCAAAAGGACAAAGCAAGTAACCAATCTCCCAGTATTCTGGGATGAAGAAATACTCACTGAAATGGTCATCCAGCTTCCCTTAGTGACCAGCAGTGGAAGATCAGGGAAAGGCTGCACAAGGCAAGAGCATGTACAAGCATGAACTGAAGTTTCCATGGCTTTACTGTCCCACTAGCATAGCCAGCCAAAAAAATAAATGCAGGCTAAGGTGGCTAATATCTATTCAAAGCCTTCCTTTCATCTATCTAAAGGAAAAACATGCCTGTTCATACTTCTGGTGCTTTCCCTATCCTCTGTGCCATGAGGCAAGTGTGCCTTGTGTGAAAGAGCAGTTCATTTTGTTGGTGTAAAGCTGCTTCCTTGACAGCTGAGCTGGATGCCTCATTATTTCTGTGTTGTAATTTAATCATCCATCCCTGTTCACATTTTCTTTGCCACAGATTAGAATGGCATTAGATTATCCTCTCAGTTACTGTTTTCTGCAGGCTGGAAGTCCAAACTGTTTTCATTTCTCTTCACAAAGCATTGCTTCTCATTAAAGCATCCATGTCACCCTTTGCAGCAGTTTTTCAAATTTCAGGAGGGAGTAGGTGGGGCAGGCCCCAGCGGTCAAGTTATGAGCATATATGGGTTGATACAGTGGCCTACAGGTGTTTCCTTGTTTGTAGCTTAATTCTTCTTGGCTGCTCTTAACTCTCTGTTTGTCTTTTTTGATCACTGGTAGGCAGCAAGTTGAGAGAGCAATCCACACTGAGACTAATATTTCTTTATTGGATGGTGACAGCTAATATAGAATCCATTGTTGAAAAATATATAATTGAAGCTGCTTTTTAATTTTTTCTGAAATGCTTTACATTGCACTTATCAACACTGATTTTTGCCTACTATTTTATCACTCAGGCACTCAGTATCCTGAGATTCTTTGGCAATTTTACAGTCAGGTCACTTTGACAGGAAAAAAGCCCACATCAGATTCACTTAAGTGTACCACCTCAGTATTTGCTCCTTTGCCAGCTCATTTACAGATGTGCTGAACAGCTCAGGTTGTATTAGATCTCCATAAGAGAGGGCTCTTGCTCCACTTCCCCAGTCCTTTGACTCCCAAATTTTAACTACTCATTGATCTGATCCCAATGCTGAAATGGAGCTGCCATCCAGAAGGGAAATGGTTTGGGCTGAAGATATTGCCTATCTCCTGCAGAAAATGTGGCAATGGGAAAGGGTGTGCAAAATTACTCCTTCATGGATGGTAGTCCTTCTTCTTCAGAGATTTATTTATTTCAAGAAAAGATTGCCAAAAAATGAAGAGGCACTAGGGAAAGAAGTGGTGTCACCCCCTTCTCCTGCTGAACTGGATAGCATTTTTTGGTAAAGCAGCAGCAAAAAGGTGGCAAAAGGTTCTTGAGCTGCTGTATAAGAGAGGAAAAGGGTGAGAAGACAACATGTCCCACATGCTGTGGTGCTCTCTGTGGGGCTCCTCTTGACTTAAAGGACTCATCCCATGGCCTGGCATTAAGCCATTCCCTGTTGTTGCTGAGGAACATCGAGGAACAAGAGGTGCCTGTCAACCACACTTGTCCATTGGGTGCACATCCAAGACACTGAATTTTGGTCAGTCTGGACAGAGCCCTGGAAAACAGGGGATGTTGGGAGTTATGGCTGTGGGGAAGAAGAGCTGGCCAAAGCTTCACACTGGGCTGTTCTGGTTCCATGGATCTGCTGTGCTGGGCAGGCCTGGAGAGTGCCTTGGAGGCTTCCCCAGAGCCAGGAACACAGAGACAGCCTTTGTCCAGCTCTTCTACCTGTGTCCTGCCAGACTGGGATTGCCTGCCTTCTGGCACTGCCTGTCTGAATCACTTGGAAATTTTCCCTCCAAAATTTCTCTTATTTCTTTGGATAGCATTTAAAAATTTCTTTCTGTGGAAAGCTGCTCTGGCTGCCTCACTGTAATCTGAAATATAAATACTGGGAAAACTAATATTTTCTGAGGATGGAAATGCTGCTTGTCTCCCAGTTTTGCTGGAGAGATGCTGGAAGAATTCCTTCTAGATATGACCCTCTTTTAGCACCTCATTCCATTCCTTGCTAGTCTCTCCCAAGAGAGCTACATCTGTGACATTGCTTCAGATCCATCTTCTTAATGATCATAGCAATCAAGATTCAGTAAGGAAATATTTTTGTAAGAGGGAAAAAAGGATAAGTGGGCTTTTTATCAAAGAGGTTCATTGACCCATTATTGAAGAAGCAGAAATTACAGATAAAATCAATTTTGTATTAATTTCATTCATCTGTGACACAAAACAGTGCAAGCAGAATCATTCATTGCCTGAAATATCTGAGCTCATAAAATTCTGCTCACTGCTTACAATCCATTAGTAAATCACTGCATAATGAGCACACTGCACCTTTAAAAACTATTACTTGTGTTCCTGCCCCAGTTTATTCCTTATACTTTTGTCCTTCATAATGAAAATACTGTTCAATGTCCTGAAAACTGCTTTGTATTTATTTCAGAATAGGCCCAGTATTTAGTAAAGATATTTTCCAAGACACTATCATGTGAATGGATGTGTGTCTACACTAAATGTTGACTTTTATGTCTAATAACTTGCTCAGAATATTGGATTTATCCCTCCCTAAAGGGCAGAGTTTGGAGCCCGATTTATTTGTACTAGTTGGCGATTTCAATATACACATATGGCAAGATCTTATACACAAAAGTAAATCATGTCAGGTTAGTTAAACAGAAACACCCTTTTGATCACTGCACCAGATAAAAATTGAGCTTTGTCTTTGTCACTGTGAGTCTCAGTTTGGAAAATTGATCTGGCCAAATTAAATGTTTCTACAGCACCCAGCACCATGGAACTTTGCAGGGTCTAGAGGAGAAAGCAGCCTCTCTCCAGCAGGGATAATCATATCCATATTCTCCTCTTTGGGTTAATCATTAGCTTTCTGAATGCTTCCAGTCTTCCTTCTGTTCGTGTGGGAACACTTTAGGGAATCCTTTCCATTTACAGCCAGTGGATTTATATTCCATGAGTGCCTGCAATGGATTTGCGAGTGCCAGCACTGCTGCTTGGGAAATTCACAGGACATCTGGAATAATTTGATGTTTTCACATATTTATTTTTTTTATGTCAACATTTTCCCTTTAATGGAGGGCTACATGATTTGGATGCACCTTTCTTACAATAATAACCCCCGTGGGTTTGGAGCTTGGATCTTAATCTACTGGGGCTGTACAATGCCAGACTGTGCAGTATTAGGGATGATCCTAGCTGAGTTCAGTTTTCTGGTTTGAAAATTACTTGTATAACCTTCCATTGCTCTTGGAAATGCAGAGTGATCACTAAATTGTCTGCAACACCTTTGAAACTATGGTGATGAACAAGGGTAGAGTTACAGCAGCACAAATCCAAGCTCCTGAGGCTGAGTTCAAACTTCTTCAGGAGTTGTTCTTCCCCCTGTTTAGCTGGAGAAATGGGTCAGGTTACACATTCAGATAAGAATTTTCCATACAGAAGATAACATTGTCCTCCCCTGTGTATAACAGAATATTTACCAGGCTGAGAATGTGGCTGTTTTGGGACTGTTTCTTTTCAGTAATGTTTATTTTAGGTAATTTTGAAGCGGGGAAAGAAGCAGCCTATCCCTGCCCCATGATTAATGTAAGGCTGACCATGAACAAGATAATAATAGCCCCATCCTCTGGGAACCAGGCTTCTCCCTAATTGCTTTATTGGCAATTAGTCACCGTGCGTCACTGGACTGTCACCACCCTCACGTTCATTTTTCATGCCTTTTACAGAAAGTTTCTGCTGACTCTACAGGGTGTAACAAGAGCTTCTGGTCATTACCAGGCTTTTCTTAGCTCTTCGAGGACTCGGTATTGGTGTCCTGGTGAGACCAAGGACTGGGACAGACATTTGGGCTGAACCTGTGTTTGTGTCTAAGTACACTGCACCCCAGCATGGGCTTTACTGAACCAGACCCATGACTTGGAGGGCTGAATCCCTACTGACTGAAAAAGTGTCTGCTAATTGTGATAATGGGAAGGGGGAAATCACACTCAAAAGAGCTGCTTTGGGTGCCTCAGAATTAAACAAAAACCTCTATGGGTTCTGATGAAGCTGCTTGGGTTTGTTTTTAATGTAAAGATATGTCTGTTCACCCTAGGCCTTGATAGGAAACGTGGCCTTGCAGCTGAGCTGGGTGATGCACAACCTCTGGTCCCTGGTCCTGGGTGACCCTGGGCCAGTTACCCAGCCCGTGTCAGCGCCTCCCTACCTCTGCTGCTGTGGGTCTGCACAGGGAGAGGGACAGTCCGACAGTGGCACTTACTGTCCTGGCTCTCTGGGCTGTGGAAAGGACAGGGAAGGAAGACTGTATCTTTTCCCTGTGCTGGGAAGAAACAAAATGTTTGGGGATGGTTGCAGATGAGTGCAAACTGTAGTAATTTTGTTGCCCAGGAAGACAGTCTCTGGAAACTAATGCTTGCAGAAGCCCTTGCTTGACAACAGGCATGATGAAATCATAGTCTCCTCCTCCCCTCATATATTTTGATAATAAAGGAATTTCTGATGGAAAAACATTGCACTAATTCTGTCCCCTCCCAAGCACCACCCTTTTCAGCTTCTTCAGAAACTGATGAAATACCCAGCCGCAACTTCAGAGACTTAGCTCTAAATAAATATCTGAGTCAGAATAAGATCATGGCAAAAGAGATCTCATCCTGAAAGCTGTAACCCTCTTTCCATTTAGGCATCACTAGCTGATCCAGTGTTTGCAGTAGGCTGCATTTCCCATATTACATTACTCTGGGACAACCTAGCCTTAAAAAGAAGAGGTCACCCCATGAGTTAAGTGAACAGAACTGACTTGGTGCTAAATGCAAGACAGTGGGAGAAGTATTTTTCTGCAAGGTTCTATTCTGCCTTTTTGTGTCTGACAAATCTGGTTCATCTTGATCTGCTGTGTAGCATTAGGAGAGAAAATGAAGCAATTAGAAAAGCAATATTGGTTTAAACCACAGTAATATGACAATTTTACACATAATTTGGAGAACTCTGTTTTGTCACTGTGCATGTATCTAATTCTTTACCAAATCCTCCTAGTGTCCTCCCCCAAAAAAATCCCACCCTCACTACCTATAAATGATTTAAAGAAAGAAGGAAAAAAACTGCAAAACACAACCTCCCAATCCTAAAATTCATTAGTTATAAATTGTTTCATTTAAACTTAAGTAAAACTTCATTTTTAGTTTGAAACATCTGGATTATTGCTTCTAAGCATTTGAAATCCTTTCTTGAATCCCTTTGAGTTCAGCAAAAGAGGTTCTGTTATTTTTAACTTCTGCACCTAATTCTCACCTTAGATCATTTTGAGCTACTTGACACTGAGATCAATTGCACTGTGAGTCCCTAGAAAGAAGAACCTGTGTTGGCTAAATAGTGGAAAAGCTCTCTAGCAATTGCTTTACAGGAAAAATGTCCTGGCATAATTTGTTCCCTCCTGCTCAGATATATGCAGTGGTCAGCCATTAACATAGGAAGTATGATGGAGCTGGCTTTCAACTGTCCCTTCACTTCACTCATCTGAATCACATCAAACATCTCTGTTTAATCTATTAACTGGGATACTGTTAAAGTTATCTCCTGACCAACTTTATTTAATCAGTTTGGGTTAGTAAAAGAGATTGAGCCAACAGCTATTTCCCTCACACAGGCTTACAGCTCATGAACAAAACAGCTCCCTGAAGAGCACGAACAGATTTCATTGAGGAACATGCTAATAAATGCTGGATGAGTTTCCCTCATTAGGTGTAATTACTTTAGGTTTTGCAGGCTGTCTTCTATGGGGTGTCCTTCCTGGCTGATGTGTTGAGACTAATTAAGAAACTGCGATGTGCTAAGTGCATAATTTCCAGCAGAGACCTTCTTTTCAGTGTCCTGGCTTTCCCAGTGTCCACAGTAAGTACCCTTTGTCTCTGTATGTGAAAATAACGTTTGCATAAATGATTAGGGGTCTATTGTACCAGAAGTATGTGTATGAAATAGATAAGAACTAAAGGTTTTCTTTTACCATTGAATTTAGAATGGATTTAGACCATTTAGAAGAAGAAACAATGCTGAGCCTGTCGTGGTTGAGAGCAAAGCCTCTTGCACAAACATGAGGGTTGCTGTCCTCAAGTGGACACAGATTGACCCCAAAGGGTGAATGAGGTGCAACCTCTCTGTTAATCTCATGGTCCAAATAGCTGTGGATTTATCAACTTAGGGCTTTTCTCTAAAGGGCAGCACAGGTCAGGAGGACACAAGAGGGTACCTAAGAGGCAGCAAAACCTCACATCTCCTTCTTTGATGCCAGAGTAACTTTAAATAAGCACTGGAGAAAAACAGATTCACGGAGAAAATAATTATAGTCACAGCCTACGTCAGATTCATCATGGATCACCTACTCCCTCACGGACAATGCTGTTTATCAAAATGCCGTGCGTTGGACAGGAACTGATGGGTTATTTATACATGTAGGTATTCTCTGTGAGAGTGATGCCTGCAGCCAGTACTGAATCTCAGAGGGCTGAGAAGCACTGCTTAAACAAGGTCTACAAGCAGCTCAGCTAGCTGGCTCCATAAAAAAGCCCTGCCAGGGATGGAGTCAGGGTGTTCACTATGCTGCTCTCATATCCTGCCAGGCATCCTCACCGTGCCTGTGGGACTGTGGCACAGGCTCACTCTTCCAGCATCTCACACCCCTGATTTCTAGCCCCAAGCACAAAGTGTGCTCAAATACAAAGCCAGGCCAAAATTGCAAATCAGCTCCCAGGTATCAGTAGCTGATACCAGGGATCATTTCCTTCAGTTAAGTTGTTCCACTGTAATTCCTGATTTATTGGGGGAAAAAATGGGTGCCCACAGTGTGCACCTTTCGCCTGCAGTTTAGGAATTAGACTTACGAGATGTGAAGGCAAAGAGTAAGTTTATGTGAACTGCCTTATCAAGATCTGTTTTTACTCTTTTACTGAGCAAAATAAAGGCTTAACACACAGTCCCTTGAGGAGAACTACTCGACCATCAGAAGATCCCATCTGCAAAGGGAAAGGGAAAGAGGGAAAAAAAGCATCAGCTAATCTCAGATTCCACAGAAAATGTCAGTGTTGGCAGTTTATAAAGCAGGGTTTTTTTTCTCTCAGTATCAACACAGAACACTGCATCTCTGAGTAAATGTGAGATAACATGAGTTTATCTGGCAGTGTCATCATTTTTCATGTAAAAAAAGCATGGAGACATTTTGCCTTCTCAGAAATGAAAGCACTAACCAAATCCTAGCAGTTATGTTTGTCTTCCATTTTAAAATTTCTTTCATTTTGCATTTTGGTTCCAGTTTGTGTGTGTATCCTTTTGGACATTGTATACCTACAACAGAGAGCTGGTTTACCCCAAAAGCCTTGATGGAGTCATCCCGCTCTGGTTAAATCATGCTATGGTGAGTAAGAAACACCTCAGCCTCTTGCAGAGAAAAGGCAGACTTTGCAACGTGTGCCCCACCACTGCATTGTGCCGTTTTCCAGAAGGGCTTCACAGCTTTTCCGTTCTCACCTCCTCCTTGCTGCTTATCTGAATCTGATGTTGAGATGTACGCAGCAATCAGATGCGTGTGCTTGAAGCTGCCTCAAGAAGCCTTTTAGCACACAAGGAGCGTCAGCTAATCGGTGCTTGTCAAACCTCTGAAGTCAATGAAATGATGTGTAGTCATAAGGAAAGAAAATCTCACTTATTGTAGCTCAAAAAAGAAATTGTGTCTGCTAACTTAAGTCTCTGAAATACAAAATGGCTGTGAATGTAACAAAGCAGCCCCTCATTTTTAAAAAAGGTGAAATAACAAAAGAGAATCTGACAGGTCTACAGCTAATAAGCTAATGTGTGCACAGCTTTGAATAGCTGGATTGCAATGATTGTTTACAGATTTTCTATAAATACTTTCCAGATTTCTCCTTCATTTGCTCTGGCCGTTTTTATGATGTGTTGAATAATCACATATTTCTCATCAGTCAAGTGAAAGGAGGCTGACAGTAACATGGAAACTGTGGGTGGATTGCAAGGTCAGGGAGGCCTCGTGGGACGAATGGGAAGTGGGAGAGAAGGGAGAGGTTCAGCTCTAGGCTGAATCAGAGAAGCCAAAAAGTATGAAATAATCACATAGAAGACTCATTTCTCTCCAGACTTCATTTCTTAAGAACAGTGCCTTGCCATCCACTGCAGTGGATGTACCCAGTGAGTGTTGAAGGTAAATCTGGGAGGGTTTGGGGTGTCTGGCTGAGGACAGCTCAAGGTTTGAGCACCCCCTTGATTTAGACAGGTGCATTCAGAGTCGCGTGACTGGAATCCAAACGCACAGAGGCATGTCCGCATTGCTGATACCCGAATGGTGAACCACAGCCATCATGCACTTTTAACCTCATCACCTGCTCTCTGTCCACCAATTCATTTCCACCAGGACCTTTGCACAGGTGCAAAAGGGCTCTGCTCTTTCTGAAAACCATCATCCACCAAAATGAAAGATTCTTTATGTCCTCAGCATCATGCTAATTTCAGGTCCAGGATTTAGTATGGGGAACTGGTTTAAAATCCTCACAGCGGTGGAGGTGCTGAGCAAGGGGGGAGGGGGGAGTAGCACAAAGTGAAGCTCAGAGAAGATAGGCTTTGCTGCTTGCTTTAATCCTGGCTCACAGCTGAGAATTTGCCCTTTCCATTTCCACATTTGTTTATGACATCGGAAGGTTGAGAGGTGTTAGGGCATACATTTTTATTTCATGTGCAAGAACTCTTTTCAGGAACCCCTCAAACATATCAGTTATAACATCTTCTTACCTTACCTACATCTACATTTCATAACAGAATCATTTTGACTACAATAAAAAGCTTTTCTGTATCAGAAGTGTCAAAAACAAGTGTTAAAAAGGAAAAACAATTCTTCCTGAAAATTATTTTGACGAGAGAGAAACTTCACATAAAGCAAACCTCTATCACAACCTGATATTTTATTTCTGAAGCTCTTAATACACTGCAGACATCTTGTACTTGACAGTTCCTGGGTAGGAAATTTTCCTTCCAGTCACTATCAAGCATAAAACATCTGCCACCAGCGTAGACTGATCCCTGCTATTGACAATCATTGTGTTTTAGAACACCTTCCAACAGGTGCCTTCAGGCTTAGCTGAGGCATTTTCTTCTTCCAACACAAAATATCTGATGGAGACACTAAGGAGATCCAGGGACACTTTAAGTGACAATCTCCAAGTTCTGATTGCCAAGCAGATGCTTTTTCTTTGGGTTCCTTTCCTTGCATATTGCTGTTACATTATGGCTCTGAGATTACAGGCATTTCATGGCAGATTGAAGCAGCATGTAGCTGGCTTTGGAGGAGAAAGAAACGGGTGTATCAGTAGTAACCATCAGTGCCATATCATTTGCAGTGGGAATACTTTTTTTTTTTTAAATCTCAGTCTATTTTAATGTTGTACATAGGGAAAGCATATGTTGTTATGTAACTGGAGAATGAGCCTAAAAAATAACCATGCAAATCCACTTCAGGAATATTGAGCTCCTTGGCTTTGTAGTGATGCTGCAGCACCTTCCTTGCAGAAATGAATAACAATTTTTTTCCTCACACGAACTGCTCTTACAATGGGAAAGAGTTGTTGTTGCCCACCTGCTAGCCCAGAGTTGCAGAGTGAGCACTACAATTTAGCCATGTTTTTGCACTCTGAACAGAAACATTTTGTTTTGCAGATGGGATGGTTAATGTAGAAAGGAATTTTGCTCATAGTTGAAGGAGACCAAATATTCCAGAGTATCTAGGTTTCTCTCTTTGCTTTTCTACTGAGTTTAACCCAAAAGCTGGGCTTCAGTTTCCACTTCTGTTTGCCTGGGATAATTATGTTTTACCATCTTTAAACCTTGATCTTTGGGGATGAAAAAAATCCACTCTACTTATGTCTCAAGAACAATTATTTTATTTGAACAAGATTTTTGAAGTGGAAGATGGCTGAGACAAAAGATACGCTGGCCAATTCATCAAGCGAATTTGTTTATTTCTTTCCCAGTCATCGCTTTTCAAGCAACATCTGGATACTCTCCAGAAGGAGACTAACTGCTGGAGACAGCTTGGATTAAAACATGTGAACGTATTATTCAACTTAATGGCAGTATTGGGGAACACTACACTCTGAAAGGTCTGACAGAATTGAATGCTAAATAAAGTGGGCCACTGGTGGGTCAGAAGAGATAACTCAAAAACATTTTTGATCTATAACAAAAGATACATATAAATGTTGAGCAGATGTGTTCACAAAAATAGAAATGGTACAATTGTGTTTTGTAAAAGAAGATTTATATTTTCAGTCTGTTGGCGCAGTTTTCTTTGTTTTCAGACTGCAGCTAAGTTGAGTTTGGCCACCTCTTTTTCTAATTTACCCTGTAGCTGTGTTACGCTTTCACCTTTACAAAAACCAGCATTTTAGTTCCATGGGCACTCTACTGACATGGTTATGAATTGTGCATGTTCAGAAGATATTGTAAGCTATAAAGCTGAGAATAGACAAGGAAGGAAGGTAAATGGAAGCTCAGAAGAAACATCTCTTACCTGGCAGACTTTCAGCAAAGATGACAACAAATTCCCCATTGCCTGAGTTTCTGAAGCTCCTTTGCACTTTGCCCTGTTGTGGCTAAGCTGTACCTGAAAATAAAAAACGAAAACATAAGGGAGTGAGAGAACAAGCAAGGTACATACAAGTAATTTTCCTTCACTGAAGCAGGCCACTGTTGCCTTGACAGTAGGAGTACCAGCAGGACTCACTATGTCCCCTCTCATCTTGGATCTTCTTGGTATGTACAAGCTGCTTGTGTTCTGCCTACCTAGCTATACCTCACCTTCCCCAGTGTGGGCACATCTACATCAACAGAAATGGTATTTTGGATCACTGTGATTTACATCCATGTGGAAAAAAATTAAGTTATGTGAATATAAGTTACTCTTACCCTCATGTGAGGGTATCTGTGTGAAGGATTACATCTTACTACAGCTATTTCAGGAAGCTGCTGTGTCACTAACCAAAAAAGGGGGCACAAATTCAGTTTGTAGGGCAGAACCCTTTTGTCCAGGCCACTCTAACTTGACTCCTACTCCAGGTGTGTACACAAGAACAAAAGAACAACCTCAGGTTCATCTTTGGCCATCTTAAACGATTCTCTTTGCAAGCGTTATTTAAAGCTTAATAATTCTTGCATATTTACACAAGGGAGAAACATTTCCATTTGTTTGCATTTCACAGTATCTCAATTTTAAGCTGTCTGGCAACTATGGACATTCACAGGCTGCCAATTACATTCAGCTTTTGGCAAAAGAAGAAGAATGTGTGTGTGAGGAATATGGCACACAAAATTAATCACCCCACACATTCAAGAGCAAAGATGCTTAGCTTTTCCCAGCACTACACAGATTTTTTTGAAGTTTCCATTTTTGTTGACATAAGCCCATTTCCTCAGGGAGAAAGTATGTGTTTCACAGACAAATGTTATGGCAGGGAATCCTCCCGGGCTGCTGCTACCCCAGCGTGCACAGGTGCAGTCCCCGTAACCCTCCCTGCACAGGAACAGCTGGAGAAAAATATTCCACAGCAAAGGATGTGTCACTTCAGTCTCATGTCAGCCTCCAGCTGCAGTGCAACATCAGTTTCTTAGACTACATATCTAATGTCAGGGAGAAAGGCAATTAAAATTCTGGCATTGACATTGAGACAAAACATTTGCTAGTAAGCAATAGGATATTCAGCCAGGGCCTTATTCCCAAAAATGCATGTGTGCAGGCAAGAAAATATCTCTGAAGCTCTTTTACCTTTGATCATACAATTGCTCTAATGTTTCATCCATTTTTCACTATAATGTTCCCAAACTACCTACACGTCTAAGAAAAAAAATTATGTTGCTTTACAGGTGAGAACGAATGGATCTGAAAAGGGCAGAAACAGGTAGTAGCTGATGGTTCAGAGAGGAATGCTGCTGGAATTAAATTGAGCAATAGCTTCCTCACTAATCTGCTACACACCTGCTCAGTAACAGGACTCCCCATGCCTCCTGCTCTATCCATAAAATAAATCCATGGTTCCCTGAAAATGCACTGATGGTTGGAAACACAAAAGACATGTAGCAACCCTAAGAGAGAATTATATCTTCAACTAAACATGGCAAGGTACTAGTTAAAGAACTAAAATGAACAATAAAGCTTAAGCCCCGTCCACCCTGAAAAATTAAGAGAGGTTAAGGGAGGAAGAAAAATGTATAGGGAAAGATTGCAAAAGAAAATTTTGAAGGAGGCATTTGAACACAGACAAAATAATAGCAAAATAAATCAAAAGAGGGAATTAGTTCCAAAATTAAGCCAAGAAAGTAGAGACCATACAGAGATTTGGAAAATTATGAGTATAAAAACTAAACAGAGGTTATGGTGACAGGAAGCCGTTTAGTTTTATTATGCTCAGATAACACAGGCTGTAATTGTTCATGAAAGCATCCAACTGAAGGAAATTTCCATAGACAAGGGGACATTTTCCAACAAAGAGCTGAGTATCTGAGTAAACACCTCAAGGGACATCCAATGAACACTGGCTTATGAGCCTCATAAGGCAACACCAAAGTAGGTTTTTCCTTTTGCTTTGCAGTAACATACCGATGGGGAAGAGAGAAGCACGAGTATTGGCCACAACTGCTTGTCAGCACACAGGCTCTGCAGGGAATTGGTCTGAAAGGAGAAGCACAGGCAGTTTTTCAAAAGCACTTGATGGTCTCCAACTGTGCCCAGTGGAGTTTAGTTTGGCCAGTGGTAACTGTTTGTGAAAAGATTCCTCCCTAAAGTCTCACATGTTAATGGAAAGCAGACATGGAGGGTATGTAAATGCAGACGAATTAGAAACAAACAGCTCTGGTCAAGCGAGGCATCATTTCCTCCGCTCCGGAGTCAAACAAGGTCACACCGAGTCAGCTGCGACACACGCGTCAGGAGCACCGGTGATCTCAGCAGCTCTGGGGAGACTTTTCATGGGCTCAAAGCTCAGCCCAGGCTGGAGCCTGCAGCTGAGCATAAACTCTACCCAACCCTGCCTTCTCAGCCCCAGGAAGCTCGCTCTTACTTGAATTCTCAACGGTGAAATGAGGATATAGCATTAAATAAATACACGAATTACTCAAAATATGGGAAGTAAAAATTCCATATGGTCTTAGCAAACACTGGAAATAATATTCAGAGAGGACTATTTATCTCAGCTTAAACTCATGAACCTGAAATGTATCCTGGGAAACATTCAACACAGGGTAGGAAACAAAAAGTAAAGAAGCAGGGGAATGTTCTTGTCTGCAGGAGAAAAGTTAACGTGCCAATATTTGAGATAAAGTTCAGAATATGTTTAAGAAACATTCTTCCCCCTGTATTCATATGCCAGAGGTTGTATGAGCAACAAAAATAAATTTGTAATTTTATAACTAGTTCAGTTTCACCTGAGTTTTTCAGGAAAGAAGCAAAGAAACTAAAACCAAGTGGAAAATCACAATGACTGCCAAAAGAGACACAAAGGATTTTAAAATGGAATGTTTGGAAGCAGAATTTAGGCTAAAAGTGTGATTAGTTAGCTAAATGTCTGTGATAATTTTGAAAGTCCCATCACTTTTATCTCTTCACTCAAGGAAAAAATTTTAAAAATTCTGGTCTTGCAAAATTTGTAAGTTGAAAGCTTTCCTCAACAAACAGAGGTTGTTAGACAAATAAATACATTAATATTTCAAAGAACATAAAAAATAAGTACCAACAGGATCCTTGCCAAGAGTAGGGAAAAGCTCTCTGATTCAGTTGGGTTCATTGATAGCCTGATCAGTACACACAGCTATTGTTTCAGCCTGTTTTCCTTATCTTGGAGTGAAATAGGTGGGGGTTTTTTCCCCTCCCTCTGTGATAATTATTTTTGACAGTTTCACTGTTTATATGTGAAACTGAGAAACTGTTAATTGAAATAAAAAATGAGTCATTGTTTCCAGCAAGTTTTGCCAATGTTTGGATCTGTGTCAATCTGAGCTTAATAATTAAAGTTTTCTTTAAAGGAAGAGGCAAAACTGTATATTTTAATTTGGCCCCATACAGATACTGTGCTGCTCAGTTTAAGAATATGAAATGCTGCTAAGTAGGACTGAAAATATATTTAATGACTATGCACCAGAGACCTACAGTTAAAAATAATGCAGATGAGAAAATACATCTTTTTTTTATCCTTCCTTTTTTTTTTTTTTTTTAGAAAAGGATATGAGAAGCCTTTATAGCCTTTCAGCAGATCTGATTAAGCATGATATATGCTCTATCACTAATGATGTTGCCAAAGTCAACGTCTCTGGGCTGTGAGAGGGAAATCATGTGGAAAGCCAATTGTGTGTCGTAGGCGAGGGGCAGGCTCTGCGCCCTGTAGCCATCCACACATTCCCCTGGTGTCTGCTCTACAAACACTCATCTGCTGTCATAAACTTGCTTGGGTATTGCATAGGAATTCCTCTGTGATTTTACTGTTAATGCACAAATTTGGCTTGGCAGAAATAGGCTCTGGGATAGCAGAAGTGCGAGGAAAGATTTTCCCACGTGTTTATGAGCCTGGGGTGTACATGAGAAGGAATTGGGGGGCAGAGGGATAAATGAAAATAAAAACGCCTTTATATCTACAAAGGGAAAATAATAATTTTTTCTTTTTAAATTGTCCTGGGAGTGCTTGAGGAAGCTGAGAACTGTTGTAGAAATCTGTCTCAAGAAGGCATTTTCACAGCAAATTTAAATAACTCTACAAAAAACCACCACATCTAGTGAATATACTTGGCAAAATATATTTTAAAAGATGCAATTATTTGAACCAAAACACAGCACACGGTCATGGGCCAGTAACATCACTGGACTTGGGAAGAGAGAAGGTTGCAGCTTTCCTATGTCACAACAAATTTCTTTCTTTGTTTGTTGGTTGTTTTATTTTTGCATTTGTTTTTCCAAATCAGTATAGCTCCAAGAACTTTAAGAAGCTATTTGCAAAACAAGAGGCAGATAGTCCAACTCCTGAATGCTCTTGCTGTCCTTAGACATGGAAACACTCTTACAAGCAGTGAAAAGATCATTGAATCAGGAATAGCAGAAATTTCAACCTACCCCTTCCACTTAACTCCTGGCTGTTCCCAAAAGCAGGCAAATTTTCCAGTTTTGCCAGTAACTTTCAAGCTTCTATTGATTTATAAGCTCCCAAGTGTTTTCTCTAACTCCTACATAAGTGGAGGAGCCTGACAAAAATGAGTAGTAAAGCACATCAGCCTTTTGTAAACCAGCACAAACTACAAAGCAGATCTGCCAGCAATCTGTGGCAGGCAGTACCAGCCCGCTGCTCAGCAGCAGTGCCGACGCACTGCACGGCGTGTTTGAGCAGCAGGCTGCCCCTCACACCCCCAGCCTCTCCCTGTGACTGTGTCCTGCTGTCCACATGTTGTCTGTGGGCTGCTGGAGCATGTGTGCTTCCCAGCACGAAGCTGCATCTCTCCTGTGGGACACTGAGCCACTCACCCCAGGTCAGGGACAAGATGGACACGGAACACTCGCCCATTACAGCCATCACTGCGTCAATCTCCTAAACCTTTGAAACTTCTCATTTTCCTCTCCTCTCTAGATGCAACAGCACATTCAGGGCATTCACAGGTTCTGTGCCTGCCTTTGGGCTGCTTCACTGTTCATACTTTCTGGCTCTTTGTGCTGCTCTTTCCTGGGCACGCTCCAAAATACCTGCCAAAATGAGGTGCTCTAAATCAGCGTGCCCACCAAAGGCTTAGGCTAAAGCCTAAAAATGAGGACAAGGTGTAGGTTTTCCACCACTGCTGCCTTGCCATGGGCATTTTGGGATTTGTTCAAGGACAAACTATTGTTCAACTATGGAAAATAAACTTTTAACTGTTTTTCAAAGTAGCTTAACACATAGATTTCTGACTGAAAGAAGTTACAGGGATTACATATGAAAACTGTGTGCACTGAAGATATTTTTCTGGCTAAATGAATTCAGGAATCACTTGTACTGATATGAGACTTCTGCAATCAACCAAGCAGGTTGTAGAGCTGAAGAATATCTTTGTGAAACAGAACAGAAGAAAAGAACAGTGCCAATTACTGAAAGGAACTGGAACATAAAAGAAATATTTTCTATCTCTTTTCTCTGAAAAATGAATAACTGAGAGGGAATGGTTATTTTGATAGAAGGATAGCCAAGTATGAATTGCAGCTCCTGGTTTTGGTAGGAGAGCTGAGGAAGGACACAGCTTTCAGGGAGTGGTTACTTGGAACCAGCAGACTAAAGTGGATGTCCATCTCTTAAACAAATAGCTAAATGCATGCATGCTGTTTATAGCTCACTGTGCATTTAAAGAAATTAAGGTGTATTTTTCACAACCTCTAGCATAAATACAAGGCAGTAAAACTTTGACACTATTACCATATCAGATAATGACCACAGTTTCTGAAAAACATGTACATTAAAAATGTTAGAATCATTTATTTGCGACAAGAGAAATCTTCATACCATATACCCAGCAGGTTATGCCTTTAGGGAGAAAGACAAAAAAAATCCTGAATTTGACATTTTTTCTATTTAAAACTCTATCTATCTTTCTCTGTTGCCCTCCTTCCATACCTCCCCCATCTACCTATGAAACTATTTACTTAATTACCAGGAAATTAAGCAGCTAATCAGCTACAGTTGTTACAGTAGTTTTTATCCTGATGCATTTCATTGACTAGTTTTGCTTTGTTGCTCCCCAACATTGTTTAAGCCATCTGTCCTAGGTAGTGCATTTCAAAGTTATTGTTTGCTTGCACAAGGAATACAAAATTTTCAGTGAGGAAATTTCACCCAGGCAAATTATTTTCTAAAATTGTTTCAAATCAGTCAAAAATTTGAGGCATTAGCATCCCATGAATCCCTGCATTGCCCATTTAACATCTGAGCCCAGAAGCTTTCTGCTGTGCTCTCAGCATCCCCATGGTGAGGAGCATCCCTCTTGGAGGCAGCTTGACCACAAAACAGTCAGTGCCACCAAACTGTCTGCCCAGAGCTGAAAATCCTCCCTGCTCATACAGTTATCATTAAAGCCCTTGAAACTGAAGCTGCAATTCAAACTCTTCAACAAGAAAAAAAAAAAAAAAGAAAAAGAAGAAAAACACATTTCTCCATCAATTTAACTCCTTTCCGATTCTGGTATAAGCTTGCTTGAAGTTTCTTCATCCCCTTCAATCACAGCCAACTGAAGTCTCCTGTATGTTTACAACCCCATTTTTCCATTTACAAAGGGAAGCACAACACACTGGGATTGCACTGGAGCAAGTAATAAACAATACTATATAAAGTACAATAATAACTAGAAGAGAACATGAAGGCAATTCAGCAATTACTCAGTGAGTTCAAGGAGCACTCCTCTGACATCTTCAACTGCACATAATGATAGAGCTCAATATCTTTTGTACTGTAATAGGAAATATTAAAAAAAATCTTGCATTAAAAAATGCAAAAGGAGAGCTCACCTATTATAAACATAGACCACGCTACAGGCAAGACTCATTTTTATATCTTATTAACAAGAAAATTTTTGTGCTTATTACTCTAGGGATACTTCATTGTAAAAATGCAATTATTCTCAGTATTGTTAAATAATTCTTTGCTTCTGAGCAGGTGCCTGAACTTTATGATCAGCAATGACTGAAGGCAAGGCACTGTGATCTGTCAGTGACAGAGTCTCTTTTTTCCCCAGCACACGGCTGTATTGCCATTTGCTCTCCTGGAACTCCTTGCCTTGCCGCATCGTTACCCAGCAAAGAAGAAGGGATTGATCCTACTGGGATTTGTCGCTCTTCTGTATATCAGTTGGTAAGAATTTAAGGTTTTTTTTTTCTCCAAGTAATCTACTTTTTAAAATAAGGCCAAATGCTGTACTTTCGACCAAAATTTCTCCACAGTCTTTTCTGTGGAGAAATAATTTAAACTTCAACTGAGACCCATGAAAACTATTTCCAAACATAAGCGAGGCAGGTTTATTCAAACACAGGATAGGTCCTGAGAGCTCACACAGTGTCTCCTGCTCTTGTAAGGCCTCTTAAAGGAAAGTAACTAAACTGCCATTAATTCAGGGATAATTTGAGTAATTTCTTTTGGGCTGGAGTTTTTACTTCTACTGGTACCATCAAATTTACCTCCACTCACTGTCCTGCTTGCTGCAAAACCAGAAAATCTCAAAAGGTCTGGGGGTCATGGGAGCAGGAGAGGAGTAAAACTCAGTTCAGTGTTTGGCAGGGACACGTGGCTGGTTTTAGAAACTTGAGACAGAAAATGATACTCTGAGCCAGGTGCAAACTGGTGGGTAGCGAGGAGACATCCACCCACCACCACCTCCCACTCCACCAGTGGACACTGCCCACATTTCCAGCAATGCACTCACTGATCCCCAACCTGCTGGAGAATGATCCTGAGAGAATAAACTAAATCTAATCAGCACCTCCCACAGCTCATAGCCATCTGTCCACCTGCTGTGTGTGTGTCATGCACCTCTGGAGTGGGTTTGCTCATTGCATCCTGGCTGCAGTGCTGAGATATGGAGGCACTGCCACCCCATGTAACTGTGGGCATCTGCCAACACCTCAAAGCTCTCAGAGGATGCCTTGTATTGAGACCCAACTCAGGAAGAAGGCTGTATAATTTCAGGATATTATACAACTTTCCAGAGCTGAGGAAACATCCTGGCTTTAGGGGGAACAATATAGAGCATGTGAATAACAACAAGAGGATACTGGTCAGTGAGGAAGCAACTTGTCTTCATGCAAAGGTTTCTGAGAAGTCACTGGAACTAAGAGGAAACCCATCCTTCCCATTCCTACTCACCAATTCTCACTCTCATCTAGACACCATCTTCAGCCCAGTGAGTGAAAATCTGAAATAGAAAATAAACTGTTCAGATGAAACAGTGGAGTGACTTGAAGCCCATCAGTGGCTGTGGAAACAGGGGACTTCACTGATACATTACATAAGCAAATTAGGAGCCATTTATTCTAATCCTGCCCACAGCCTAATAGGATTACGACCATGGCTTCCTAAATTCCTTTTCTATGTTCTGATTCACCCCATTGCTTAATGCCAGCTTTGTTTTGCTTGTCTTATGAAAACATTTGGGTTTTACTGTCTTTGAGACCAGACTGCCCTTACAGCCATGTGAGCCATGCTTTCCCCTAAAATCCCTATCAGCTGAGCAGTTTCATCCCTCAGGAGACGTGGCTCATATCAGGACCTGAATCTACACCAAAGAATGAAGATCAACACAAGCATCAACACATTGGAGCCCTCCCAGTATCTTCTATGAGCTGGTGCTGCATTTGTTTCCAGGGTCCTGAGTGGAAGGTGATCCCTTAGAGTGCTTGTCCCCTGCGTGCCAGGGCCCTGATGAGTGGATAAAAGATATTAGGATGTCAATACAGTTTTCAAATCAGCAAGGAACCTCCTGCCTGTTTTCTTTTTGCCTCTACTTCGTAGTTCCCTGCAAACCACAGACAACAGCTTTCAACCAACAGAAGAATTTTCTGGCCTGTGCACTGAAATCTCAACACACGTACATATTTTACTGTTGATGCTACAACCTGGTGATTTAATAGCCCCATTTGGGCACCATATGTTTCACAAGCAACAGAGTCCTTGCTCCAAGCCTCTCCTTGGACTGTCACTGCCATCGCTGCAGCGCCAATGGGCTGAGAAGTGACTGGTCTCTCCAAGGCAGCAGAGAAACTGAGCAGCCACTTACACCTCGCAGCAGACACCTGCCTCTGAGCAGGGTGTCACTGTGGCTTTGAACAGTCATTTATTTGGGTTTGGAAATACAGGTTGGAGTGCTTCATATGAGACACACCAGCTGGCCAAATTGCATGAAGATAACCTAGTTCCTCGTTGTATAAAAGAAAGGTGGTTGTCACTCTCTGTTTTACTGTTGGAGCTACAATATGAAAAGAGGAGTCCTGTGCAGTGAAGAACACATGCTGACATTTGCACTCCACTTAGCACTTGGAATTCAGTGTTTCTGCTCAGCCTCTCAGGGGCCTTTCCTGCAGGCTTTTTTTTCTTTTTTTTTTTTTTTTTTCTTTTTAAATTACTTAGGTGTTTCACAGCTCTGTTTGTTAGATGAAAAAATCTTGAATCATAAAAATGAATCCCTACATTTAAGTATTTCCATGCTCAGTCCAGACAGCTCTACTATCAATCCCCTCCATTGCTCCACTCTATCCCTCAGGTGAGGATAGTAAATCTTTATTTACAAGCAAGACAAAACCACCTTTTTATGCCCCACTTCTTCCTTTTTTTTACTAGAGAAAGGAAGAAGCATCCTTTCAGCCTTTTTTTTTTCCTCCTTAGCATTCTCCCATTCCTCAGTGTCATGACACAGTTTCAGGCTAGTGTGGCAGCCCATTTGTCACTTCTCTTTGAGGCATGATGCTCAGTAGTAGGATGGGTGACATCAGAAAAAATTGCAATTGTGTTCCTATGTTAGCACTGGTGGTGGAAAGTAGGGCATAATACTCAGATATGTTTTTTTAAATGAAGAATTAAACTTTTTAGGACCATTTGGACCCAAAAGTTTGTTTTAGGGAAGTACTGTCCTTGTTAAAATGGCACATCCTGATAACAACCAATGAAGACATACCCTATTTCTTAAATTCTTTACATAATCATTACAAATATAAATAATTTTATTCACAAAAAGCATTGACAAAAAAGCATTTTTCCTATACTTAAGATATATAAAGATCACTTTTATATTCTTTAGTTCAGGCATTCTCTATTAACCACTCATATGAGCCATAAACAATGAACATATTACCAGCGAACTGACAGCCACTACAAGATATTTTCTGAGAGAATAAAATAGGCAGAAAGAGAGGGCACAATTAGAAGAAAAGAAACCCTATAAAGCAGGCATATTAATCTTCTTTCTTTTCCAAACCATGCTTTACAAACAGTTCTGGCACAAAAGGGTGAAGCAGCCACATCTGTTTCCCGCCTAGCCATTCTTCTTTTCCTTCTCTTACAAAAGAAAAGCTGCTGGAGAATTCCCCTTGCTCTCTCACCTTCTGAAAACTTCTTTCCACTCCTCAAAACAGTGGTCAACAGCAGAAGGATTGGGACAGGCAGGAACAGCTCTGTGTCCCCACAGACTCTAGGGATCTGGATAGGGGCTGAAAGGCTGTTGTATCTAAAGAGCAAACATATGTGAGAGCTTATCTGAATAAGCTTCACTAGCATAGCCAAGTGCACATCCCTGTTCCTGAGCATTTTGCTATTTTACTGTGCTTCTACTGCTGTTAATAGCCAATGCCACCAGGGTGACAGAAAAATATTGTGTGCATTTCAACCTGCACTGAAACCCATCTAATTTAGCACTGGCTCAAGTGTGCTTCACAGCAAATAGCCCAAGTGCTGAGGAGATATATTGACAGCTGAGCTAATTTTCTCTGTATCAGGCCTGTTTTGATAACTCAGCCCCTCAGGAGCTGGAAATTTTGAAGTGGTTCTTCTAATTGAATGGTCCTAACCAAAGGTAAATTCTCTCCTTCCTTGCCTAGGGTCCTGTGGATTTATTCTGTAACAGGAGAGTGGGTATATCCTCTCTTTGCTTTGTTCAACCCCCCTGGACTAGCAGCCTTTTTTGCCGGTAGCCTTGCCATCATCGTCGCCTTCTACAACTTCGGAGAGTTCCTCAACCGTATGATATGGGGTCAGTCCAAGTTTTCTTCATTACTTCTTACACATGAAAAATATACCCCTGAAATGAACTGCTGTGATTGCCCAGGCAGGCAGGAAGAGGAAGGGGGCATGAGCACACTGGGGAAGGTGTTGGGATGGTGGCACTTGGGTGTCAGGTTATCATTGTTGTGTCCCACCCGCATGGTAACAAATAGAGAACAGACTGGAGCAAGGATCCCAACCCTACCAGACAAAGGTTGGACCAGCTTCCCCTAATTTGGGTCAAGAAGCACCTCTTACCAGCATAATCACTGGATTTTGAATTTCTGCTCAAAGAAGGGTCCAGAGAAGCCACATGTCTTGGGCTAAAACTCTTACACCTGCATCACATGTTGTTTGTCAGACTAGGGATTAGCAGCGTTTACTGCAAATTTACAGGAATGCATTCGTGTATCCAAGGAAAAGCACTGCAGCAGCAGCTCCATGACTAAAACAGCACTTTGGAAACTTTTACAAACTGTTGAGAATTTTTCCCTTCTGCTTTAGTAGTGGTGTGGCCAGTAGTGACCAAAAAAAAGTGAAAAGCAATTTCCTTGGACATAATGGGCAGTTGGAGGGAGAAAAAGGCATAGTTTAGGAAAGCACATTTAACAAATGGAAGAAAGAGAGAACTGAGGAAGAACCTTTGGGGGTTTGGCATGGGATACTATTATTATTATTGTTGTTATTATTATTTCTGTCATTATTATTCCTTCTGGTTTCCTCTCCTTTTTCATTCAAGATTGAATTTTTGAGGATGAAAGTGTTTCTGTCAGGAAAACATGTGTATTTTATTTAGGACAAATGTGGGAACATTTGCAATTTCTTAAACTAGCTTTCTGATTAAAGAAAAAAACACTGCAAAAACACCTCTGAAAATAAATAAGACAACCTCCCTCTGTTCTCAGGGAACATTTGATGCATAATCCCTTTTGCAAAGTCTCACATGCCTGTCAAGCCAAAGTAGAGTGTCTGTAGCTAGTCTCTCACCATCCATACTCAGCTACCTAAAAGCAGCAGATTGGCTTTCAAATGTGCTGAATAACCAACTTCACTGCTTGCTACCTTTGCAAACAAGATGCTCGCTCTACATGTCCATGTTTGGAGATTTTGGCCACATTCAATTCTGCAAAAGCATCATATGAGATGAGGATTGCTGGTAAATGAAAACAGATCTGCAGCCTTTCTGTACTAGCTCTGGTTTAAGAGGCTTCACATATAAATAGTAACTACTGCTAATCAAAGACTGCACCATCACCACATGATGGCATAAGTCTTTATATGAGATATCTGATATATTTATATATCCGATTTTTTTCATCACTGAGTACATATTAGTAATTTTAGGGCTAAGGTATGCCTGCTGCATAAGCTGGAGATAATCAGAATTAAAAATAATTTGATTTCCAATGTGTTAACTGATTGGACAAAATATTGTGCCAAGCAGAGATCAAATTAACTGCAAAAATTAGATGCATATTCAACAGCTGACTAAAGAAACTTGGGCAAGCACTCTACTGGTGCACACAGAGAGGCTGAAAAGCACCCCAGTTGTGGTAGCATGAATGTAACCTCAGAATATGTATATGAACAATACACAATATTCTCCATTGATATCTGGTGTGCTCTTGTGATCCCTGGAGGCCTCATCTGTGTGGTGGGTCTGCCTTTCCATGCATAGTTGCTTTTTTTCAAAGGAGCCACAAAATCCTGGCCTTAACAATTACATGGTGTTTTCATCCACGTGCAAGACACTCCCCTTGAGTTACAGCTCTCCATGTTGGTGCCAAGTGTTTTTACTGATCCACATCCCAGCTGTGTCCACCCAAGAGAAGAGTAGGACTTCCTTAAGCTGGTATCAATAACGAAGTCCCAATAAGCCTTGAAACATAGCCACAGGGAAGCTATTCCAAATTACAGTGTGCCAGAGTTTTAATATATTCCTGACTGAGACAAATTTTTGGTTCAGCATTGCCAGAGAAAAAAGAGCTGCAAACTGAATGAAGATGCGATTCCAACATACCTTTGTTCCCACAGCAAAAATGGCTCTGTGTACTTTTTTTCATCCTACCCTTTCCTCTCTCTTCTTCCCAATCACAATAAGGCAGAGGATGCAGTGGAAATGATCCTGCAGAAAACAAAAAAAGAAAACAAGCAACCAATCAAAAAACATTCCCCACTTCCCCCAAGCAAAATAATCAATGGTGGTAGAGGACAGACCTCTTCATCTTTCCATACTCTCCACTTTGCCCACCTTCTCTCTCCCTCAAAAGATAAAATACACTGAAGCACACTTTTGATCTCTCTTCTGCTTCCTCCTCATTCCCCAAAGGCAGTTTGGGTTACAGGTTAATACAGATATTTATTAGGTTCTTATAGGCACATCTGAAAACACCTTGTCTAGTAACACCTGAAGCCACCAAAAAATTAGACCTGATGCTGGTGGGATCTGACAAGGCAGAGCTCTCTGACTGGGCTGCTGGCATCAGGATTCTCCCCAGTGGAAAGAAAATCTGAGGCTGTTGCTTCTTTTTATTTCTTTCCCACTCGAATGAAGAACAGCTCCCCAGAGGTGTTTATTCAAAGGTGCAAGAAGCATTAACAAACAGCTCCTCCAGGGTGGCAAAGCCTGGCTTCCTCCTGGACTTACATCCTGTGGCAGACCATAGGCTGCTAATCAAGCTTGTTCTACAGCAAACCATGCTTCATATGGGCTCTTCCACACTCCCTTATAACTCCAGGCTATTATTATTTTTCCTAAAACCAGCTACATAAATATTTACTCTTTTTCACACTTAAAGGTGTATTTAGTTCCAACTTATTCCAAAGTCCGTAGATGGCAGTTTCCAGCTTCAAGCAAGTACGTGTTAAATCTACGTCCTGTGCTTGACCGAAAAGATGCAGAATCATTTCTGAGAGCTGGAAAATCTAGGCTGTAGAATAATATAACCTTTTTATTCCTTTTCAGGATGCCAGACCCTAAATTCATTTTATTATTTATAGACAAACTGCTTCATACAGCATTGGAGGTTTTAAAAATGTATTATCTCTCATGCGCCTCTCCTCTCCCTCCCCTTGCACAGTTGGATTGGTGGTAACTAAGGCAACCCAGCTGCACAGCCTGAGAGGCACAGAAAATAGTACCAGTAATGACTTCTTTTTGTTTTAAATCCCAGAGTTTCTAGAGTACAAGACAATGTTGAGCAATAGAGAAACTCCAAAGAGGATAATTTGAAACAATGAGCTGATTCTTTTACTGCCATAAATTTACCTCAGCCAAGAACTTGGCTGCAGGGTCTGAGTACCAAAGATGAACCGTGTGATCGTTTCTCCCCTTCCTGATGGGTGGAAAACATCACACAGGCAACTGAGCTCATGTTTCTTCGACCAGTCAAACTGGAATCCTCAAAAATAAAGCAAAGCAGTGCTTGCTTGGGGTTTGCTCTGTTTGGGACAATCAGATCCTTGGGAGAAATTTGGATCAAAGTTCTCCACATCAGACAGAGCAACCTTTCAAGTGAGGTCTCTTATCTAGACATCGCATGTGAAGATGGAGCACATTCATTTGTGTTCCATCTAACACATCTGAAAAAAAACCCCAAAATAACATTCATCAGCTGCTTCATTTCAATACTCTGAAATGCAGCTGGAGAGGAGCTATAGCTAGCAACAGCTACTTGCTCCAGCAGTGATTGAAAAGCCTCCTAATGCTTTTGCCTCTATTTGCAAGATTTTGTGGGCCCAAGGGCTCTCCCAGAGAAATGCTTATCCCCACATGGGTGGATGTGTCCTTTGAGAGAGAAACAGGGGAGGAAAGGAGGCTGATTGCTGGAGTGGGCAGCAGCTGCAAGAGACCCAACCTAGGTGCTTGCTGTCCACTAGAAGGGAAAGCTTTGGCCAGCAGCTGGCTGAGGAACACTGTCAGGGGAAAAACAAAAATTAAAGATATTATATTGCAAGGGGTAAGGCAGCTCAACAGGAATGAGAGCCATTGCTTTCAGGAAAAAGAGAAAACTTATGGTGGAATACCTTTCTCATGCTCAGTGCATAGATGGATGCACTCTTCCAGATCTTCTATGAGCTCTTAAATATCTTGGGAAGACATTGCTGAAACCTATTTACCTAAGGCTGAAATAAAGTTAAACAACATTCTTCTCTCTAGCCTGTTTTTCCTCTCTTTTTTTGCAGTTCTTTTGCATTCAGCGCATTTTCCAGAATCATATAACATGTTTTCACAACTGATTATTTTCCCTGAGTTTTATTTTTGTAATTTATGGGCTTTTGAAACCAAGCTCCCTTAATACCCTGTAGCCTTGGGAAATCCTGCCTATGTGACAGCTCACAAATCTGTGCAATACAAAGCAATACTATAATAAGATTGAATTCTTGATGCTGTCATTATTCTGAGCAGCTGTTGAGATTGCAGAAACCCGAATGGCAAATGAAGGGATGCAAAGGGCAACTGTGTGGGGCATGAAGCCGTGCTACCATTGTACTGGTACAGGCTTATCAACACCAGGTTTTGTATGAATGTTAAAATGCTGGTGTTATTGCTCCAGACACAGGTTTTACCCTTCGTTATTGCAGTATCCAGGAGGGATTTTTAAACTGAGATTCCTTTCCAGGGGATTTGTTGTGTCATGCAAAGAATAAGAGTCTAGAGTCTATCTATTCCTTTCAGTGACCAAATTATGTTTATATCCATAATTTTCCTATATTGCCAATGATTAATGGAACTCAGATTTTACAGGATTTAAATCCCAGAGTTTGAAAACTAAGTATGAGTATTTACTTTTGACTCATCCTAGTTGTACCACAAACCTGTGATGGCACATTTATGTCCTTCATATTTGTCACTCCCAAAAGCTGCAGTTTATCCCTCAGGCAGAGATGATCGACTGTGTAAAGGAAACTTGCACTATTTGTCACAGGTCCTATTTTTGGTGATAAGTCTATCTGGCAATCCACTGGAGGCAGACTGGATCAGAACCTCTCACAAACCAGAGCTTACAAATTAATCAGTGGAGGCCAGACATTAGGAAGTACTGGTTAACACGCTGGTCCTGGACTGCCAGGCTATTTTCTTTCTTTGTGGTTTGGATTTTTTTCCCCTCACCCATAAATATCAATTTGGTCAGTACACACCAATACAACTCAGCAATTAGTGTTTCAGAGCGTCTGAGGTCCATGGACGAGGAAAGATCATTTAAAGGAGAGTTTCCTATGAGTGAATAGAAGGGGAAGAAGAGAGGCTGAGACAGTGTGTTAGAAAAGACGCCCATAAACAGTTGATTATTGGGTGCCCTCACAGCAGCAAAACAACTGGTGCTTCAGAAAGCTGTGGGATTTCAGTAGGTCCTGTGCTGTCCTGACCAGCCATGTGAGGATCCTCCAGCTTTCCACATGCTCTTACAACAAGCTAGGTTGGCTTGGTGGCTGACACTTTCTCCCTCTGGCAAAGCACAATTATTCTCAATGGGTGTGGCCCATGGCAGATTTCAAATAATTCCTCAGTCGTTGAGTAATCAGTTACTTGCTGGGGACATCCCAGGCTCATTTGACTTCTGCAGCACTTCAGCATTAGCAGCTGGTCCAAGACATGCACTTGCAGTTCACTCCCACTCTCAGATGGGTAGAGTTCCCCAGGGATGTTGGGAGGCTGGGGCCAGTTCCACATCCTCCTCATCCCTGATGTGTGAAAGGACTTCTCTGTTGTGCCTTCCCCTCAGATCCCAATAATGTCTTCTCCTCTGTCTCCAAACAGGAGATTCAATACTGGACCACAAGTGGAAAGGCAAGTGAATCCTCCTCTTGAAGCCAAACAATCCCTCCATGAATTCTGAAGCCATGAAGTAGAGGAAAATAAACGTAGCTGTGATAAATCCTTTCTCCAATGCATTGCAGCTTCTGGTGAAGCCATTATGACATCAGACATATGGAAAACTGGTGGAAAATATGAAATGTTTGCCTCTTTCATGATAACTCTGCAACTGCTATGAATAAGAAAATTGTGTTCATCTGTTTACACAGATTTCTCATCTCTTGCACAACGTACGTGAGGATGTGTCCATGGTTAAAAGTTGTCACTGGTAAATGCACACCCTCATGAGCCTCACACCACTCTGTAAAAGACCTGTGAATGCAAGCCAGCTCTTGTTTGGATTGCCCTTCATCAAGTCTGGAAAAAATTAAGAGGAGAGATAATTTTAACCGTGCTGTGACTTCCAAGCTAGCTAGATAACAAATTGGGCTAACAAGCACTGTAATTAGAAATGTCTGCTCAGAAAGTTCACCAAGAAGCCGAGTTCTTCTAACGAGAAACTTTCTGTAATATTAATATGCTTATATTATGCTTAATATCTCCCCTCCATTTTAACAGGAAATCCGAAGGCAACAATTTCTTCCTTTTTCTTGGTTTCAGTTAATCTCGCAGCAAAAGTAACCTAATTATACTGACTGTATGATTGCTTTGACAGAAAGCATGTTAATTTAAAGCACTGTTTAACATAAAGCTGCCTGCCATATAATTACACTCCATTCACATGTTTACTAATTTTCCTCAATATAGTTGATTTCTGTTATTAGCCTCAACATTTTGTTAACATCCAAAACACTGGAGATCTGCTTTGCAAACTCCAATAAACATGCAAAACCGAGAGTAGCACAAGTGTTCCTTAATGGTCAATGTGAAAAAGAAAAATCTCTCTTATTATTCCTGCATTCAAAGAGTATTTGAAACTAGTTGCAGTACTTAAATGTCTAAATCCATCCTCATTGCCAAAACCCCTCGCTTAGAGCTACTGTGCACGCCGTTCACCAGGGTGTTATTTTCACCTTTCAAATGCCGCTGGAGCTCAGTAAAAACAAAACACATTGTAAGCTGCCTGTGAGCAATAAAAAGATAATGTGTATACATAAGATTGTTCTTCTCATGTGTTAAGCACCTGATAAAAATTCTAATCTGGGAAGTTAACATGCTAGGCCTAGACTGTAAACTAAATGAACTCAATGAGATGCGTGCATGCATTCAGTAATTCCCAGCCTATCTAGATAACTCGCTCCAGCTAACTTTGCAAGGGGAATGTAAGCAATTACACATGCCCACCCACAAACACACTCCTCCCTCATTTTTTGTTGAAGCTGAAAGATGCTGGTCAGAGGAAATATATTGGAGAGACAGACAGAAGAAAAAACACAGAGGGAATTAGGGAAGAAGAGAAAGTTATGGCAACTGCCTGTACAGGTTTGTTGGGTGTTTTTGTCTTTACCTCGTTTCTAAAATCATTTGTTTCGTACTGATACTCCAGTACAGTTTAATTGTCAGAAACTCAAAACGAAGCCTGAGCCCCAGCACAGACGGATAGGTCTTTCCACTTCCAACCAGAGAAGCCAAATTACAGACCTCACCCTCAGCTCCTGCTCACACCAGTGGTACCTTTGGGATCTGATGTGGTGGCTGAGCTGCTGGACTACAGGGCTTTGAGGAGAATCATGGGGAAGGTTGTTTATTTCTTTGAAAAAGGCTCAGAAGAGGCATTTCTTTCTGCTACATCCTGTATGGAGAGAAGCTGGATTCCAGTCATGCACTTTGAGAAATCAATGAGGAATGCCTGTCCCCAAAATACAACTGCTGGGATCTTGGACTTGCTTTGTTCTTTTCCCTCATATCCACAAAGCTCTGAAAGGAGGAAAATGTGTCATTGCTCACAAACCCAACAATTTCCCCGTGATTTTTCAAAAGGCTTTACGGAGACACCCTGTGTAAGGATCTGGCCTTGACGACATTTACACCAGGTTTCTCTTTCCAGTCCATCAGTCTCTCCCATTTCATTTTAAGCGTGCGAAGCCAGTCAGAACTGTTTATTTATAGCCGTAGATGTTCATGGCTGTATAAATTAGCTGTTATTACTGAAGGAGGTGCCGCCCACTCGCCCAGAGCAGCTGCACAGGAGCCCTTTCATGCTGCTCCACGGAACGCAGCCCCAGCGGGCAGGGAAACGACGCTGTCCCAGGCAGACGAAGGGACCACGGCTCAACCCCCTGGGCGAAAAAACAGCAATTAATTTTTTCCACAGTGCAATCTGCAGCATGACAACCACAATTACCTAATACTGTTTAGACCTGCCACTTGCATTTGGCAGAGAGAGAGAGAGAAAATGAAGGATTAAATTCACCAGAAGAAAAAAACCCACCCAGACTAGAACCTACCCCTGGACTTTTGTTTTATAAGATTAAGCGATATTTGTTTAGAGGGGGTGAGGGGGAAGGGACGGGGGGGGATGGAAGTGCAAAACTGGTTGCTATTTGAGACAGAGCACCATCAGAAAATAAGAACCCATCACATACAAACAAACACTGAGCTGTTTCCAGCAGAAACAGCTGGAAAGCAATATCCACCACCACGAGGAGCTTTCATCTTAACTCACACCTTTGTAACAGTTTACTTCCACAAAAAGCATAGGCAAGTGCTAATTTATTCCCTCCCAGTTTCCCACACAAATTTCTTAGTTTGGGTCTCGGCCAGAGCTTCAGGGTCACAATGTGACCTCAACAACATAATTTAAGATTGTTCCAAGCCTTCAATGGAACTACTGAGGATTTACTTTGATGGATATGGAGCCAGGATCTGGCATGCAGAAAATATGCATTTACATTCTACCAAAGTGTCTAAAATAGTTGCCCAGGGATGCTGAAATTCAATTTGAGACCTTGTATTCACTTGGCAGAGCACATAATTACATATTTTGTGCCACAAAATTAACCAGAGTCTCAGGGGTATGGGTAAGAGACGGCTTAGAATCAACCATGAGAGCCAAACTAAGACCTACTTCCCAGGCAAGTTATTCAGTAAATATTGGAAAAAAATCATTGCAGTCATAGATAGGTTCATAATAATTTTTGTTAGTATTTAATCTTCCTGATTATCTGTAGTAACCTCTTACCTCAGAGGAAGAGGCTATCGGCAGTGTGGATTCATTTAAATAACCCCAATATCAAGAACTACTCTTGAACTAAAGCTCCTGCTTTACAGCTAAAAACTGTTCTTGAATTAACCATTTGGAAAGAATCAGGTAAAACCCAAATACAATTAGAATAGGCCAGACATCAGAACAAGTGGTTAAAAGCCCTAAAGCAGAATTTTTGCCTTTTAAGGTCTCCAGGGACCCTACACTGCAAGGAGTTCAATGTTCCTGAAAAGCAAACCAAATTCCTTTAGTGTTTTATGTCACAGTTCAGTTTAGATTTCAGACATGGTGAGTCTCAAAACAAGGGTTTGAGTTAAACCCCTAGGATATGGCCCAATAATAGTTCTGAACTATAAAATTTAATGGTAATACTTGGTGTTTCAAATGTCACTTTCTATCAAATGCTCTCAAAATATAAACATAAAGCAGCCTGCCTTGTTTACGAAGCTTTAAGCAAAGCTTCAAGTTCCTTTCACCTTGAGAGGGTAATTTCCCTCAGTACCTGGAGAACAGCACACATATAAGAGAATAATGCTTTATTTTACACCTAAGACAAGCAGAATTACCTCCTCCAAGGAAGCAGGACAATAGTGATTGGTATGGACTAGGTTCCTTAGGCAGAGAAGAAACCAATATATACCAGGCAGAGAAGAAACCAATATATACCAACACAAGACTGCTTCTTGAGATGTTAGTTCAAGATGAGATGCTTTTTGAGATGTTAGTTCAAGTTTTTGGCGTGGAAACCCCCAGTGGGTGTGCAAAAGCATCAGTGCTCAAGGGGGGAAATGAAGACACGTGTATAAAAGGAGCTCCATCGTTAAACATTTCTTTCCATCAGCTGTGGATAGAGAGAAGCACAAGTGTGCTTCAAAGTGTGCTTCAAACGGGGAAGAACCACCCTTTCAATCATAGAGGTATTAAGGCTGGGAAAGATCTTTAAGATCATTAAATTCAAGCATTAACCCAGCACTGCCAAGTCCACCACTAAACCATGTCCCAGAATGCCACATCCACGCGTGTTTGCAACACCTCTAGGGACGGCGCTTCCACGACTTCTGTGGGCAGCCAGCTCCAGCGCCTCCAGCGCTCCATGTCCTTGCTGTACCGCGGCGCCCAGACGCGGACACAGCACCGGGGGCGCGGCCTCACCGGTGCCGAGCACCGGCCGCACTCAGCACAGCAGCGGCAGCGCCAGAACCAGCGCGGCACAGCCCGGCAGCTCCGCTCCGCTGCGGCCGCTCCGTGAGGGGCAATTCCCGGAGGGAAGCGCGGCAGGGCGGGAGCGCGGCTCTCATCCCGAGGCGGCACAGCGCCCCCTGGCGGCGGCGCGGCGCCATCGCCCTCCCGCCCCCTCTGCCCTGAGGGGCCCGGGCGGGAGCGGAGATCCCGGGGCGAGTCCCGGGACAGCTCTGCCGGCCCCCAGCGCCGGGAAGGGCTCTTTCCCACCGCGGAAAGCCGCCGTGTCCTCCCCACAGCAGCTCCTTGCATCGCCCATGGGTGGGTGATTTCAGCGTTTCAGGGGTTCAGCAGCCTCAGCGTTCTAAGCTGAGTAATTCCCCTAAACTGAATCATTCCATCAGGACACGCCTGATGGATGCTCAGGGATGCAGCAGCATTCAGCTCTGGAGCACGGGGGCAGTCCTTTGGCACTGGCGTTCTTGCACTCGCACATCTGCGAGCCCAAAGCAGCCCCAGCCCGAAAGCGAATTCCCGCGGTGTCCCAGTGCGGTGCCTCACAGGCAGCCAACACCACCTTATTAAGTCAAAAGCACAGGAAGAGGGAGAACAAATACAATGTCATTTTGATCAACACGTCTAACAATTATGCGCGAGAGAAAAAACCCCAAAATTTAATACAGCCCATTGTTTTTGTCCTTAGGTTCAGTTTTGTGGATGCTTTGCACTTCTTTCATTTTTCCCCCTCTTTACCACGCCCCTCCCCCCCCCCCTTTTTTCCCCTTTTTTAAAAAACAGATGTTGCCAAATGTTTTTGAATCACACATACTCCAAAATGCCTCAGAATCATTTGTGGAACCACCCCCAGGCTCTAAACCCTTATATCACTGATGCAGCCTCCTTGTTGCTAGCTTGCCAAACAATAGCCATTGTTCCTGAAGGGTCCAGCCAAAAATAATATGATGTGCAACTGCCTTCCCACTGTTGTCTTTGCAAAACTACTTAAAAGTTCCAGAGATGCCTTTACGGATGGTGTACAGTACAAATAAACCCGAAAGGAGCAGAACAATTGGAAAAGCTTGTAGGAACATTGGAAGTGGGTGGAGTAGAAATAAAAAAATTGTGGGGGGTGAAAGAGAGGAAAGCATTATGAGAAAGAGTTTATATTAAATGATAGTGAAGTGTTTAGTTATGCAGCTGGTTTTGTGTTGTTGCAGAAGTGAAACCACAAATATTTTAGTATTCATATCACTACAACTTGCATGTAATTAGCGAGTTTGGTAGCTGTGCAATTGCACCTTAAATGATTCTTTTATGCAGCTTTGATTTTGGAAAGAATCACTATGAATGAAGATTTGGGAGGGAATAGAAAATGGCTACCATTCCTGCTTGGAGAAATACAATATCTGAAGAAGAAATATCTGGAAATCATAGGGGTCACAGACCCACAGCTATATATATATAGCCTGTAGCTTATGGACAGTCTAGTCTGTATTGAATTCAAAATGTGAGCATTGAGGCGGGGGGGAAAAAAAAGAGTTATTTTGAACTGCCATCATAAAAATTGAATTTATTTCTTATGTGTAGTTCATTACATACCAGTGAAGGATCAGCTTGACCTTTCTGCTATTAGTAGTCCAGGCCATGAAAGAAGCTCCTTCATGAACCAATGGAAGTTCATACTGTTGTTCTCTGTGTAGTACATCTCTGGATACAAAGATCACGCATCTTCCGTCAGCACTACATTTATTGATAAAGAAAGCCCTGCAAGGCAGGTCAAATCCACAGGCACACTGTGTGTGGTGTGAGAATCGACTCTCAAGTGTTCCTTCGCATTTCTACTTCTAATCATCGATCTATTTAGTCATCCTAAGTCTCAGTCCTAGACTCTGATACAAATTCAGAGCTGAACTTTGACCGCAGTCCTGAACAGAGGTATAGGAAAAAACTGAGCAAGTGAAAAAAAGTCACCACAACTACTTCAGAGGAAAGTTAATTGAAAAAGAAAACCCACAACATTCTGGCAAATATCAAAGCTGATATTTCTACATAATGTAACTCAATTATGAGGTATTTACTAATCACATCATATTTATTGTTAACAAATTGTTGCAAGTGCCTGCTACAATGGGCCTCTGTTTAGCCATTACTGGCTGCTTGACAAATGATCTGTGGTGTTAGAAGGTCACAGAAAGAAGTTGAGAAGCACTGGAACGGGAAAAAGGGAAGGAAAAAACCCCAAAACCCAATTATATAGGAAGACAAAACTGTGGGAGAATCTCCGATATACTCTTTAGGTATAGCCATCCCTTATAAGGAAGAAAATCATTACCAACATCAAGCACAGCCTGTGGGCAAAGCCTGTGCCACTCAGATGTACCCCCAGCGTGTGTCCCTGGTGACGTGTCTGTGTACTCATCATGCAAGTATGTCCCACTCAATGTACAGCTGCAGCGTCTTCCTCCCTGGGGGACACGGCATCTATATGTCCAGAGAAACAACACGTGGGCCCAGGTCTGACCCCCCCGACCTCCACATGCTGCAAGCTGCTTCCAGAGCTGAGGGAAAGGAAATGACCCAGAGGAAACAATGCAGGACATCATTCCGTGAGTGCACTCTTGTGGTCAGCTGGGAAAACAAAAAACCAAACCAAGAAATGAAAGAGTCATGACAGAAATTAGGTTGATCTGGTCATTACACTGACAGAAAAAATGCTTTTCCTTTTAGCGGTTGTGGTGCCTTTTAGGAGTTTCTGTTTTGTTTTGCAGAATTGCTGGGGTTTGGAGTTTCCTGATTATCAGAGCCCTCCCAAAGCACTCCTACACTCTCTGTCTGTGCATGTGAGTGCTGTCTCCTATTCCCCAATGAGAAAGGCATTTTTAACAAATTGATAAGACAGAATTTTCCCATACAGTCACTATCAGGCAAGCAGAGCACTGCATGGCGTGTTAGAAATGAAAAAATGTGCTCTAACTTGGACTAGCCCTCCAGTTCCTCCCCCTTCCTCATCCCAGGGTCAGAGCCAGATAGAGAAACATCTCCCAGTCTACAGCACTCACATTCCTGAAGCAAATGCCAGATGCAGTCCTGTGCCCTGGGTTTGATCCATTTGCCCACCTATGTTAACTGTTGGGGAATTTCAAGGAAGCAGGAAAAACAGCAGCTAAAGGAATGAAAAACCAGCCACTGTATCCAACACTGGCAGCAAGCACACAAAATCTATGTGCTGTGTCTTCCTTGTGTGTTGCCCCATAGGCTTTGAGGAGCAATCAGTAAAGCCTGATTTCCCTCATACAGATGGAAAATATCTGAGACCTGAGCTTGTAATGAAAACCATGCTTAGACAGGGGTTTCTATAGGAAGGTTTTTCTATGCCTCATTCTAGGGAATGAGGCATGGGGCAAAGTAGAATTCCCTTTTTGCTAGCATACCATCTATAAAACAGCTAAAATGTCCAAAGCATTGAAGAGGAGATTTAGCTTTGGGCAAGAAGTATTGTCACAGAATAATTTAATAATTAATGGAGGGGTTCTTTCATTTAACTCCAGTTGCAGTGAGCTTTCGGTTCTCCTTGGTGTTGGGAGCAGCCAGGGCTTTCCAAGGGTGGGCAGCACGAGGCAGCAGGTCATACCTGTCAACAAGGCACTGTGTGGGCCAGCTTAAAAACCTCTCTTCCTGCCATTGTTATCCTTAAAGCCCTGGAATTTCATCCAAATGGATTTGACCCCTTGCAAAACAGCCTGTGCATACTTCCCTGATTAGGGTATTCCTGTTAGATGAAAAGGAGGGGGTGGAAGTGGAAGAAGAGTGTCTTTCTCCACCTCTGCCCAAGCAACACAAGTGTCCTGCTGCATGCTGGACTCCAGGATGGGCACATGGCTTTGAGGAAAACCAGTTTGTCCATTGTCCAGTGGAGGAGCAGGTCTGAGCACCTCAGGCGTGCCCCACAAGCAGCAACTGCTAAAGGGGGGAGAAAATAACTCAAAGGAGTTGAGTTCTTCACCCTGCTTGCATTTGCTTGTGGAAGAAAGTTGTTAGTCATTTTGACCCAATCTTTAGGAAAGGTCTTTTATTATGGCATATTCAAGTCTGAAATGCATTGTCCTTTCCCATGGTGCAGCTCTCAGTCTGCCCTAATGCTCTGCCATGCTTGCAGGTAGTTCTCAAACCTCTCCATCTATTTCCTCCCTCATTTTTGTGCTAGTCTTTGCCCTGCTAAATTCCCTGTACCTGACTAGATGATCTCAAAATTTCATATTACTCAGAAAAATTATTGATTAGTATTGCCATCTGCTTCCAGCTCTCCCACCTTGTTTTTCTCCATTCTATTTCCCCAACCTTCCTACAAAAGGAATTTCACAGTTTCTTCCTTGACAGGGCTGCTGATGTCCAGGACAGGCCACTGCTACCACTTCAGCTCTATCACTCAGCATATCCCTCTGCCCATACATGAAGGTGTTCAATAATCAAACTGGATTTTTTGGAAATAGAAGAGCACTTAAAGCAAAAACTACCTTCAGCACACCTGAAACTAAAAGGTTTGGACAGAACATTCCAGACTTAATCAGAAGAGGATCTGGGTCTTCTCACTTCTGGCACAGGACTTCATTCCCTTTGTCTTCACTAGGCTTTGGATCAATGCATGCAAAAAATACTTCCACTGGGCTTTAACTTTGGCCATTCCCCCAGCTATGCACTCCTGTACAGCCCTGTGCTGTTATTGTGGTACTAATTAGCAAAGGTTACACAGCCATATCTATTGTTTCAGCAAAGTTTGGGCCACGAAGTTCACATGATCATACTGAGCTGAAAATAGAGGTTATCAAGCAATCAAGCTAAGCCCATTACTTGCAATTAGAGCTCCTTATTTGTTTTATTCTCATGCACTCACCTTCTTGTCCTGCCTTCCCTTCTCCCTACTGCCAGCATACCTCTTGGAGCAGTGCTGCAGCTTTGCTGTGAGCAGTGACCCTGCAACGTGTAGGCAGCTGAATTAAACTCTATTGCTGTACCCATCTAAAGTGACATTGGGACAGGGGTGACACGGGTGTGCCTTGGCAGCTACATGGCAGTAAATGATATTACAGCAAAGACACACCACTGGAAAGGACAAAGCACATTGAGTTAAACCTCAAGCCAGGCTGTTGGTAGGCAGTGGATGCAAATGATTGACTGAGAGTTCTCTCTGTGCCAAAACAATAATGAGAGATAAAAAGGGATTTGGACATTGTTCCCCTTTCACTCTCAGCCAGAGTCCAAAGAAACAAGCATCACACATGCACACATTCAGGTATTTTGAAACAAAAGTGCACACAGAAGATTGAAATTGTGCAACCAACTCTGTTCTTAGCATCACTGTCAGTACTTGTGTAAACCACTATGGCTATATGGCTATATATGGCTGTTTTCTTATTTACATTTCACTCATCTTGGACTCTGTTGTTGAATGAGACCATTTTACTTTTATATTCAGTCTGTCATGTTTTTGGTTCTAAGGAGATAGCATGAGGTAGTTATGGTTGGATCACAGTGATGAATACTAATATTCAAAATTTGCAAAAAGCTTAAAATAGATTGTTAATTGAATTAGTTCAATACCTGGAAACTATTCTATGGATAGTGTTACCTGTTTAAGCCCTGCTTGTTTTAATTGTGCCTCTTAGAGATTCAGGTTACTGCTAAGTGTGGTCTGCCACCACACTCTGTTTTTCACTGACTTTAAGTGCCATGCTGAAAAACTGTGACATTAAAGGTACTTCAACCTGGGGTTCTTTTTGTTTGTATTCTGCCCAGAGACCCCTTGAACCCTATGCTGTTCTCAAAAGCAAAGTGATGTCTAGAATCTCTTTTTTTGGCTTTTGTGCTCCATTTATGAAAAAGATTTCCTCATAATTAAGTGACACTAGAACAGTGGACTCTAAACCAAGATGACATCCCTATTCATGGAAGGAAAACTAGGGGCTTCCAATGTGGCTGCTGCACTCCATAGAAACAGCTTGGTACTACAGCCTCTTCCCAGAGACCACCTTTTGTTCTTTAACTTCTCCCACTAGTTTATTCCTCAACAGTTTCTCCGTATAGAGGAACCTTGAATAGCTTTTCTTGAGCTCTCTAGCTTGAGAGAAAAGGTTGCCAGCTGTCCTCAAATCTAGCTGTGATCACTCCACCAAAACTTGCTTAAAGTGGGACACATATGTCTGTTGCGAGCCAAATACTTTTTGCCTGTCATGGAGTGGTTACTTCCTTTCTCATAAATACAACCACAGAAAAATCACATTCCATTTAATTAAATAGTAAGATTTATCCTTTTCTTAAGAATTAGAGGTGTTTCAAATACGGTGATGAAAACAAACTTTTCTAGAGCTCAGAGCAAATGAAACCAAGTCCTTGAAAACAAGGAATATTCTATTCTTGGAATATCCCAAAATGAACATTAAGAGAAAAGATGCAGGCAATTCTTTGATAAGAGGCGAGAGGTCAGATCTGATATAGCAAGCAGAAAATTTTTGTTCTTTCTCAAAAAATAAGGGGGGAGATCTAATCAGGATTCCTCAAAAGACTGTGCAAGAACTGACTTACAAATAAAATGGTAATTGTGAATGGTAATTCTGCTCTTCTCAAACATCTGTTTTGTTTTTCCAGGTAATGCATTGTTAAGCACAGTATTGATTAGCTTTGATTTAATGCAGGTTCTCCTGTGACTACTTACCCATAACAATGAAGATTTTTCCTCCCTAAATGGAAATAAGAAGCAATAACATTTTAGAGCAGTAGATATCAAACCCCATGGTGGCTTATACCTGGAATATAAGAGTTCAAAAATTAAAATAAAAAATACTGTTCATTCTTAATAAACCAAAATTTAAATACTCCCTTTATTATACCTACTTTTTAATTTCCCTTCCTAACTTCCACATTAATAAAGGCTGTAGCTATAATAAAGTCTGGGAAGCTAATGGAGACATAAAGTACCTCCAGAACCACGTTGGAGTGGTAAATATCAACCATATTTCATTTGACTCCATGTAAGAGAAACACCTAGTTGTCCTTTCCCAAGCAAATTTTTGTGGTTCTTTAAGAACACAGAACTGTTTGCATTTTGTAAAAACTGGTGCCACTTATGGAAAGAAATGAGGGCTTTCTAATACAGTGATTTCTAATACAATTCATCTGTCCCTGTAGGAAATTCATATTGCAATGAAAAATGAGCAGCATAGCTTAGTTGTACACTGGAGACTTTTTGCTAACTCTTTCATTCCCAAGTTCTGAAAAGGCTTGCAATTAAATCTGGCAGGCACAAGAAATTACATAACATGAGGCTCACACAGCACAGAGCTCCTGAGAAAGGCCAGAACAGCAGACACTCCCATCCCAGGCCTCTGCTGCCTCTCAAGGAGCAGTGGCAAGAACACCTTATTGCACAAATGCCATTTATTTAATCTAGTTCAGGCTGTCCTCATGTGAGGCATCCAGTCACTGGATGGCTGAGCAGGACACAACGGGGGACACAGGAGCTAGGATGCCATCAGACAGTGCCAGACAGATTGTGCAAGGGCACTTGACTGCTGAAATAAAGGTGAAAGATCATGCCACCTTCTACCCCTTCTGGCAATGGCCCTGAGTCCTGTTCCATGTCTGTTCAGCTGACTCACTTATACACATGTAGAGAGCAGAGAGGAGCAGTGATGTAAAGCCTTGGTTGGCATTTTGGAAAGGTCTTTGGTTGAGTTTGTTCCCCCTGCCTCACCCCAGGAATAGTATTTCTATTTCTGTCTCTGCCACTTCTCCATCTCTAATGGCATCTTTAATGTCAGAGTAAGAAAGAAGTATAGCAGAGTGAGATTTGGAAGCTACTATAAACCAAACCCTTTTGCTAAATCTGTCTCTGCATTCCCAATTTCTATAAGTACAGGTTGAGACCAATATGAAGTTGAAGAGACATCTAAAAGCCCCATGTTACTTCACAGCCTTTGAACCAGGTTTTCAATTATTTTCTTTCTTTTTGTGTGAAAGGGTTCAATGAACCTAAAAGAGCATTTTATTAGAAATTTTTAAAGTGCTTAAAAAACCACAGTGGTGTAAGGACAGCAGTTGGAACTCTGTGTAGTGGATACAAAAATATTTTAACACCAAGGCTGGTGTTATAGACTTACTTTCTATTCCACAACTTGCTCCTGTTTTCTTCCTTTTTGGTCTCCTACGTGTTGTACATATTCATGGCAGTCTTCCAGTGGTGAGGTTGCAATGAGAGTGCAGACAGCAACCCTCACCTGCAACAGAAAACGAGCTTTTATTTATTCCATGAATATCCTATGCCATTTATAAATGCCAACTTGTTTGGTTGTGGATTTGGGTTTTGGGTTTTTTTTCCATGATATATGCAATTTGGAAAACACGCTTGCTTCCTCAAAATGCTAAGCAGCTTCACAATGTCTCATAGGGAGGAAATATAACTAATAGTCATCTTTTTAAAAGTGACAACTGGCACATGAGTAGCAACTGTGCCTCATGCAGCATAATTGCTGGTATTTCAAAAGGTGACTTTGTAAGTAGGGATGTTTATAAGGCACCCTGCTGTCTGCATGCTATTTGAAAGTTGCTGAGGATTTGCGTGATTTTCTTTTAAATTTTTGTTTGTTTTCAGCTTTTATCTTCTCTGTAAAAGCAACACTTTGACATTAAAGCTGAGTTTGGCAGGCAATTTAACTCTCAAGTAACAAAGCTGTGGTCTCATATAGTGTCTGATATCAGAATAGAACATGGAGAGTAGAAATGAAACAGGGAGATTAATTCTAAAAATTATTTTAAAAGACCTACTTCTAAAATACTGTGTCTCTGTGTGAAAAAACAGCCATGTAAGAGAGAAGCATAAAATGAACATCTTTCTACCCAATAATTTTTACTGAAAATTCCTCAAGTGATGCATTTAAGTTACCTGCTTTCACCTCAAACAGGTTCAGAGGATCATGGACTAAGCCAGGTTAGAAGGAGCCTAAGGAGATCATCCAGTCCAGCCTCCTGACAAAGCAGAGTCAGCTGTGAACATGGGGGTTTTAAAAAACAAATCTCCCAATCTTTTTGTTTATATCCTAACCACCACTGAGGACTGGAAGGCAGCCTCCTCCTCATCAAGCTTTTGAAAACAATTACACAGGAATTTCTTTTTATTCTTTAGGTACAAGGGTATTTATTTTAATATGACAGAACATGAAGCCTTTTCCATGGTGCAGTGAACAAGGCAGGGAAAGAAAAGCCTCTCTTGGTAAATAAATACATCAGCACATACAGGCAAGGACTCGTGGAGACAATGGAAATGTGGACACCTGACTTGTACCAGTTAACTCCAGGGAAAAGAGGCAAAAAACACTATTGCCTTGGACATCTATAGTTACAGCTTTGCCATACGGAATTACAGTGATGTAAGCCCAGACTAAGCGAGCTCATAATCAGGCTTTTCAATCTATTCAAAGGAGGTGTTGGGGAGAGGTAATGTTGACAAGTAACTAAAGTATAACTGAGACATTATTGTGAACAAGAAGTAGTAAAAGAAATCAGAAAAAATATTGCTCCCCCCCACCCAAACCTCCCTCAAGACAATAATTTTACTTTCAGGTCTGACTTTGATGCTGTTTTTCACATGTAGTGAACTTGAGTTTAAGCCCAGGACAGCTTAAGGGTTTCCAGGAAAGAAACTGGCTCAACAACAGAGTAATAAAAAGGTAAGGAAGTCCACATCATGTGCTGAATCCTGAATGTCTGCACAAGGAGTGAGCTAATGTGCAATGTGACGAAGTAGGAAGCTGCTAATGACAGACAAGCTCCAAACTGGATTGTTCCTGGGGATTCCCAGGTGCATATCAGATGAAAAAATAATAGCAGCAAGGAAAATGCAAGAAAACATTTAAAAAAAAGAGTATTCTTATGATTTCTTGGTTGTGTAACTGTCTCCATGGCCTCATCTTGAGTCACTTTTCCAAAGCTTTGTCAAGTCAATTGTAAATACACCTTCTAATGAAACAAAATTGCATTGGCAGGGAGAAAGATGTGGTGATCCAAAGGGTCTTTTCTATCTCTAATTACCATGACCTCAGCTGGACATGCCCAAAATCTTTTAGAGAGGAATGTGTGTTAACTTCCATGAGGACATGGGCCCCTGGGGAGGTGAATGTGTAATTGCTCCAGCAAAGAAACATCATCTAACTGGTCAGGAATGAAAAGTTATTGTACACTGAGACAGTGTTAGTCCAGTTGAGAAATTTCTTGTCTTTTTTTTCCCTTTATCATCAACAGTTTCATAGTGCGATCCATTTCAACTAGGCTTTCTATCCCACTTAGCAAAGAATCTCCCAGATTAGAAATATTTTTAAACTTCAGATGAACAGTTTAATTCAGTAGTATTTTATCATATTTTTTTTTACTTTATTATTATCAGATAAGCAAAATTTAGTTTTGAAAAGAAATTCCAACGTGTTTTCGATGATCTCTTCACTGAGAATGGCTCTCCTCTAAAAATCAGTGTCTGTAGTAATAACTAGAAATGACTGTACTGCTGTTGTTAATGCTACTTGAATGAAAAAGAACTTTTCAGGAAATCTTATGACTATTCCTATGCTGGAAAGTTTTTACCTAAAAAACCCCAGGTTTTAGAAAAAATATTGGTATTTTTGTTAAGTTTTCAAACAACAAAGATTTTCTTTTAAATTGTTACAGAACTTTTCAGCAACATTACATGCAAGTTTTTTTATTTACATCTTTCTATTCAACAGGTACATTAAAGTGTCATAAGAGATTAAAAAAGAAAAACAAAACAACAGATTCAATCAATCATAACCATCTATTTCCTGTGAGGGAAAAGGAATTACTGCCTTTTTAATGTTGTTTTATTTTAGCAAGAAGAGGCACAACTGGTCTGTTTTGATAGCAAGACCTGAGAACTTATCAGAACAAATATTACTAATGACTAAAGTGGTGATAGTTGGCTGCAATTTAGGTTCAACATTCCCAGAAGACCTTACTGCATAATCAATTTGAACCTACATGGTTAAATCAAATCAAATCAAATGAATAACATAAAAATCAGCACAGGAGCATATAACCATGTCAGACCTAGGCACACTTTATCTCTGCTTTCAGTGTTTGAGGCAAAGACCTGGGAAAAACATCAAAAGTGGAACTATATGGAAAGTGGAAAGTTGGGGAGGCCTCAGCTTGACATAGGGCAGCAACAGGGTGCCCTGTAAGTCTGAAATCAGGGAAAGATGTTGTATTTTAGGGTCTTTCCCACCACAAAACCTGCCCACCACAACTTGCTGAGACTGAGGGGATTGGAAAAGCACATACCTGTGGATGTATGCCTCTGGCTCTTGATACCAGTTCTGTCAGCGCTGAAGATAAAAACTTACACATTTTTATTTTTCATTGTTAAAACAATAAGGGAAAAATCTCCTGCTTCTTGCTTCACAGTGATGTGACTTTTTTTGGTCAGTGATAGCATTCAAATTGCCTTAAGGGCTGTGACAGGAAAAAGCTAAACCTTATTTAAAATAAGGTTTGAAAGAGGCATGAACTGCCACCCAATCTCTGAGGGAAGTGGGGATCTTTTTATTATTATTATCATCACCATCATCATCATTACTTTGTTATTGTCTTGAGATTAGCCTTAAAAACAAGAGCTATTTTTGAAACTGAAACATGGGTGAAAAATGCTGGGGTACTGAGCCAAGGTTTCCTAGGGCACTGTTCCTTAGCTGGGTTTTTAAACATTGTAGAAAACACTTCAAAAAGTTTATTGTTTTTAACTTTTTTTTTTCTTTTTAAGTAATACACACAGTACAATGCTCCTTGATAAGGCTAAACCAGACGTGGAGATGCTTGAACGCAGCTGGAGGCAGGCAGGGCACCCCCTGCTCCAGCACTGGGAGCCGCTCACCTTTGGGGCACTCAGGGGAGACGCGGCCATCCAGAGGAACCTGTTTCTGTGCCTCAGAAATCCCTTTGTGCTCCAGGTGGGCGAAAGGGCTGCAGTCAGAAACTTACTTAACCATGCTCTTTGAGGGTCACTACTTAGCAGGGCCATTAACCCCACATGTGGAGCCCAGCTGGGACTGCAACAGATGGGAAACTCTGCTCCTTTCCTCCCTACGGACTGGCTTTCCATAAGAGCAATGCTCTCCTAGAATGCAGCTTGGCTGTGTTTGTTAAAAACACCAAACTGCATGGACTGCACATGACAGACGCACATCAGCAAGGAACTTGAGTGTGTGCCCCACCTTTAACTCGTTGAAAACAGCCTGTGTGTAGCTGAATATGCATTTACCCATCTTGGTAAACTGGAAAGGGTAAGATCTACAAGGCACTGCTACAATATAAATCAGGCACATATTGCTCTGTTTTCTCAGTTCTGAACGTGCTGTTAAAACTTGGAATGACAGTTTAAGGAATGTAAGATGAAATAAATGTTTTTCTCTATAGTTATGAAAATTCTCATTGATTAAAAATAAATATATTACAATTGACATTTTTTCTGAGGTAGTTAAGGAAAGAAGAGCTTTTCCTGTCAGCAGTGTGATCTTTCGAAGATCATTACTTGGTGGAGAGGACATAGTGGGTACCTGTTTCCAAAAATGTGACAGCTTCACTGTGTCCTCAACAAAGATAATTAAGTGCATATTGGATTAAAAATTATGTTCTAGGGGGATCCTGTCAACTATACTAATGCCTTAATATCTACAGTATTACCATTTAAGAGCTGCAAGATTGTTTGGCAATGAATTCCTAAAAAGGGATTATTTATTGTTTTCCTCTCAAAACTGAGTTCTTAAAAAAAATGAAAAGGCAGAATCAAAGAAAACTTGGCATCTGCCCAGCTGTATGTTGGCAATAACTTATGAATTAGCACTTTGTAAAGCACAAGCTCAGCCCGTGTTTTGGAAGGGTTTTCTGCATTGCCCTTTGTTTGTCACTGGGCTGTTCTGCACCTGTTTCATACTGTACATACTTGGAATTTTTCTGTATTCTTCACCATTTCAAAGACAGGAACATAAACAGCTCAGATTTTCCTGAGATGACTGTGTCTGTGTGTGTGTCTGTGTGTATATATGCATCACTGAAACTTCCTAGACTCAAATGCTGTTTTCTCTTGCCAGACTCGCCTGTGGGTCTTCCTGAACAGCAGGCACTTTTTCAATAGCAACTTGGAGAATACTGAGGGAGAATAGAAGGTCATTTTCTAAGACAGGATGCCAAGAGGACAGGAATTGAATGGTGCTGGCTGGCCACTAGACGCCATGCAAATCAAGAATGCAGCGTGGTCCCCAGGGAAATGGCTCATGAGCCTGGAGTATATGATAAACCTGCAACCAAAGCCTTCTCAGGCAAGTGCGATAACAATGTGTCACATTCCAGAGGAGTCAAAAACAAAGGTTGCAAAAGTCCTTGCAAAGCAGCACTCCCTCAAGACAACTGTGCTTTCAAGGAAAAGGAAAGATTTGGCAGGTTCTGTCCCTTCTGGCTATTTTCTGAAAACAACACTGAACGGTTTGGGGTCAGTCTGTCTTGAAGCCTCTATGTAAGTGACAGCAGAAAGGAGATGTAAGAATCTCTAACCTTTAAGAGGTTAAAAAATTGATATGCATATGCAGCCACACACTGAAAATAAAGTAAATGCCACAATAAGGAGGTGGTAAACAGATACTTCCACAGTATATTACAAATAATTACCTGTTTTAATGTAGTGTTAGCCACCAGCTAGACTAAGTAATCTCTTTAATTGCTTTCTTACCTTTCTCATTTGCATATTGTGCTGCTTTCATAAATAACTAGTCACTTCATTGCCGCTCATAAATTGAGAGTAAACAGCTCAAGATATGTACTCCTTTTGTTTGTCATTGTTCAGGGACCAGTCTGTGCAAACGGATTATGAAATAACTGCACAGAGGAGATGTTATTTACTATTAATTACTGATGTTGGCTGCCTGGCCAAGTCCCATGGTCTGCAGGAGAGGGGGACAAGGGATGGGCGACCAAATAAATCACCCTTGCTAAGGTGATAGACAAAATCCTGACATGTGTGTATGAAGCACAAGATTCTGCAGGTAGAGCATAACTTATGGTGTCCTGAGAATCAAGGAAGGAAACATCAAGTGTGCCCTAGAATTCAGAAAGTAGCTACCCTCTTCTTGTGTGAATCAGATCAAGCTTACTGCCTCACCCTGCTTTCAACTTCGAGGTTTGCTGCTCCTCTTTCAGATCTGAAGGTTATCTGAGCTCATATGCTCCTTTGTTCCAGATATTTCTGCCAATAGCAGTACAAACAACACAGATCTTTGTGGTGTTGCTTCATAAAAATTCTTTGATATCATCAAAGATCCCTTCTCCCTCGCAGAGTATCACAGTGCACCTCACAATGCACCACTTCAGCAGTGGGATAAAAGCCCTTGTGCCAGGCTCTAGAGCCAGATATCATTAGCTGAATTGCAAAGAAAGAAGTGGAAAGCCTGGAAGAAAAAAAAAATAAAAATAGCAAAACTGAAGGCTGGAAGGACTGCCAAGATCACAGCTGAGCTGTCTGTAGCAAGGCCATGCTCTTCACATGGATCCCCAAAAGCTGTTAAGTCAGGCTAAGGTAGGCACTGACTCCATATTCCTAAAGGCACCCAGAATTTATGCACAGGTGACTATGAAACACATCCACATCAGAAAACAGCTACAAAGAGAGCCTCTAGAACAGGATCTGCTGGGCAAGAGTGTAACACCATACAGCCAGGAGACCAACAGTGTTCAAAACCAGATCGATGTCCTGTATAATACCCTCCATTTTTGGCACTGTTTCTTAAGGCATTTTTCTGCCTGTCTTACTGTTTATCTAATGCTCTATCTCTGACTACAATTACATGACAACCTCTAACAGCCCTCAGAAGGAACTGTCAGACCACCATATTTAAAAAAAATAAATAAAGGCTAGCAAGTTACTGGTCATTCACATCTTGCAAGGACCAAAACTTATCCTCAAGCACTCCAGCAGCTTCTAACTAAGAATAGAGAAAGTGTCAGCTGCATCATAGGCAGTGCTAATAAGCTCTTTAACAAGTGCAATTTGCCTTCATAACTGTCTCCTGAAGAAAAATCTAAAGGTTGTCATTAATTTTACTTTCTCTTCTCAGAAGTGCATTAAAGGCAATCAGCTCTTTGCTTCACTGGTAATCCACACAGTGAAAAAGCTTTCCCTTTCTCCGCTGCCCCCATCTGTGCTTTCGAGGAAACACAGAGCCTTAGAAATAAAGGAAAGTTGCAATGTCAGTCATTCACTTTCACAGACCCCCATTCCTCCCTAATAATGTCTGCTGGCAGTAGTCTGCCCACTCTGGATAGACAGAAAAAGTTATCCATCAACTGGCCAGAGCATTACAGGGGTTTGGGAAGCAAGGACATTCTGTTGTTTCTGCAGCTAGAGAAAATGCAGTCTTTGTGAGTATCTGAGCTGTGCAACAATCACAGGTCTCCTTTCCTCCATCCCATCCCTATCCTGGGCAGTCATACAGTTTTCCAACAAAGCTCAGATCTCCAGGTGATATTATCTCTCAAGGTCTCACACATACCAGAAATGAGTATGAATCTCAGGTTGGGATTTGCAGCCTGAATTTTCCCTATCGCTGTAAATTGGTCACATTTAATCTTCCAGTTTAGACTCACCTGCAGGGATTAATACATTTGGGAAAAACAATAGCAAATTAGAACAGTGATTCAAAGTCTGCCCACTAAAAATAGATCCGTTTTCTATGCAGATATCACTTATAGCTGAACATATGTATTCATCACAAATCTGTCTAAGTCCTGGCTCTTATTTTCTGTTTCCTCATACTTAAAAACCTCCTACACAATTATTTCCTATATGATTCTTTCCTTCCTACCCAGCCCAGCCACTGCCCTTCCTGGTAGTGTGCCAGTTCTGTTATTGTTCAGAGGTGAAAAACAAGACCTATCCCAGGAACTCACTCTGGCAAAGCTTAACCCAAAATGATTAATTCAAGACGAGGGACACAGCCCAGTGCTGGGGCCTCTGAGCAGGGCTGGTAGTGCTGCTATGGCACAGAGAGCCACGTGCAGGGCTCTGCTGTCCACTTGCTTCACAGTGACAGGGGGGACAGTCCTGCAAGGACAGAAAGCTGATCATACTCAAGGAGGCCACAAGTTACATTTAGGATTAACTTTCTGGCAAAGAAATAATGAGGTTGCCATGAGGATGCTCTGGGGTTTGAGAATGAAATGGGGGGCGAGCCATTAAGTTGTGAAGAGAATCAGTGCTTCCTTCCCACATGGCCTGAACGCACAGCTAATGATTTTATCCATTTGTACCATTTGAGGAACAATTTGACTTGGCATCTGAGCTGCCCAGGGGCAACCTACAGCTTCTGCAAAGCCACCTACAAAATGAAGCTGAATAATGAAGTTCTGAATATTTGTACCCACTGGAGACCTGCTCCTCCAAGGATTACAGGCATTCCATAAAATGCCACTGTTGAAATTTCACACTTCTCTTTCCAGTTTACAAGATCAACTCACTGGTACTCTGTTTTATTATATTCTTTTTTTCCTGAGAAAATAAGCAGACACTATATGGAAGTGAATTAGCCTTCATTCAAAACATGTTTTGCAAAAGGTTGGATTTCATTCAGTGCCAACCAGAAGATAGACAGTGATCTTATTTATGAGGTCTGGATCTATTGTCCAGCTGTAATTAGCTGATTATTACACTTCCCATTTCTGTTATTGTAGGTCCTTAGTTCTTTTTGTAACCTGATGTTCTTTGATGTTTTTCAGAGCAAGCAAAAGACATTTCTATTTGTCCTAATTGTTCAGGAAATTAAAACTGCCAATATTTTTTCAGCTAATTAGAGTGAAATACTTTGTTTGCTACTCCCAGAACAGACCTGTAACATCTTTGTTGCTCTCTCTAAATCACCAACTGCTCATTTGCTTCCTTTCACCATCCTCCATCACTCAGCAACTTTTTCCACAGGACATTTCCTCTCACCAGTTGTTCATTTGCCCATAATGTATCCTAATGGAGACATTGAGCTTTTTTTCTCTCCAGATATGACATAGCATACTGCTGTTGACAGCAGAAGTCACCTCTGCAGGAATAGAGGCTGCTGCTTCTCGTAGGAGAATAGGAGTAAGGGTGTACAACAGGCCTGGGCTGTGGGATGCTGCAGGCATGGGTAGGTGGGATGCTGAACAACTACTTCTTCATGTTCATTGTATTCTTTAAATATTGTGATTGTGGGGGGAAAAGAAAAAATGGAAAAGTTTAGGGCTTTGCCATTGCTGCTTTAGCTGGTAATTAGTGTGATCACATTTGTAAGTCATAGCGGTCTTTAGATACCTCTGTCAGCACCATATAGGACCCATCAATTAACTCTTCCACATGACACACGAGTTTTAGAGGTCTGTTTAAACAACACTTGTCTACACCTGATCTAGGCTAAGCATTCCCATGTAACTTTCTGTAGACCCTCTTACCTCAGAATTAATTATTCTTCCACTGTAACTTCACATTGTGGAAGTCATCCATAGGAAGGCAGGCCCTACACATCTTACCTTGCAAGCCTCTGTGGTTTTTGAAGTGTTTGAGATTGTGCCTATCCATAGGCAATTTGTTTCTGTAGCCATTGCACCTGGTACACCTCATCCTTCTTCAGATCCCAAACTGCTGTCACAAGGCTGAGGATTTAAAACTAAATTGACCCCTCCTTTTGACATTGGGTCGATGCCCCCGTGAAATGTGCTGCAATGAAGAATCATGAGTGAAATTCATTTCCTAATGTATGGTTTGCTTTTACTGCTGCTTCAGTGAAACATGGAGTGCTTACTTACAAAGGTCAGTGGCATGAGACATCTATCAAAAGTTTTTCTTTGAAAATAAATCAGAGCATGCTTAAAATAACAGTAATTCTCCTGAAGGGTTGACAAATACTATTTGGTACTGAGACAGGGAACACTCTCTCTATCCATAAATCAAGATGTCACAGAAAAAAGCAACAGGACTTCTTCATATTCTCCTTTCCTACACCTTCACCCTTTTTCTCATGATATCATTGCCCCAGGAAAATGATGAACACTTACAGGAAGAAAATCATTCTACTGCCAAGCCTGTTCATTACATGTCATCCTTCAGATTGTACTAATAACTTGTTCTGGTGGCATTTGCAATATGAACAGCCATCTGCAAAGCCTGAAATCCTCAATATACTTCTAAATATATCCTCCATAATTGAAAAGTTTTGAAATGCCTGTGTCTAGGTTTGGGGGTTTGTTTGTTTTTTCAGGTTTTTTTTTCTTTTGGTTTGTTTGGTTTCTTTTTATTCTAAGTATCTTTTGGCTTAGGGAAAAGATACCAGTGATTTTAAGATATGCATATTGACAAAAGCAAATTTAAAGCCCTGTACATGTGCTAACTAAAGCTGTGGTAGTGCTCATCTAGCTAAGGAATATTGCTAACTTAAGCTATTATCCTAGAATTGCCATTCTCTAAAATAACCCCGGGTTTCAGAATAAAAGATGGGACTACCCCATCTTTTCCCCTTTCTCCACTGCAACACTAAGTCCTCATGGCAGGAAAGCAAATGAACAACACTATCCTGTAAGATAGACACATTTGCAATAATATTGCTCATCTTCAGCTTGAAATTCCTTACTGCTCCCTGGCAGATTGCCTTTCCTAGAGAACAAGAAGGAGAGGAGATTTTACTGTTGTACACCCATATGTTTCCTCTCACTCCTAAAATCCAAGAGGCACATTCTCTGTACTGGTGCCCTTTTGTCTGGCATAAATCAATTATTTCTTTTCTCTTATATAACTAAGATGAGTCATAAATGCATAAAGTCAGACAGGTACTGCATGTCCTGAAAGCACCTGGAAAAAGATACCCAGGGGTAGGAAGAAAACAGTAATTTTGCTTGCCCACAATATAATGATGGGGTTTTTTTCTTTTAATTGATTTTTAAAATAGATTTTAAAGAGTTAGTTATAGGCTGCATAATTTCTGTCCCAAGCTGCATGAGCATAAAGTTCTCTTTCCATAGCTCATTTAAGGAATCCAGCCAAAAGTAAACCTAGGTGAAAAGGAATATCTGACAGTACTTTTGCATAGCGTCATATTTGCAATATCAACTATCCCAGGCAGTTCAAGGAAAATAATTTTGGATATCTTGCAGCAAGTTTTATTGGAACTGGGGACAGAGGGGAGAGTAATGCAGAAGCATGCAAAAGCAGCTGTAGTTTCACATCAGAACATAAATGAAAACATTAAAAAAAGGTGCCATCTTAAACAAAAAATGGGAAGTCAGACAGATAACTCCAGGAAGAATTAAAAGCTATTTGAAAGAAAATTATACTCACTGACAAAGAGGCCTGTGATCAGCATAGCTGCCAGCAAACCACAGCATGAGTAAGACCTGGCAGACTACTGAAAACTACTGAAAAACTCTTTAGGTGCTCTATTAAGAGCAACTAAATATGATTGTGTGTGTTGCAGGACTGATACACACTAGGAATTTCTCCTTCACTTCAGCTTGTGCTACTCTAATAAATATATGTACATATGAGCCACACCTAGGGCATACCTAGAGGATTATTGCTTTGTATAAAACATCTCAGCTGACTAGGGCAATGAAAAAAATGGATCCCATAATTTTACTTAATCTCATTCTCACTGTAAGAGGTGAGTTACTGGAGGCCAGGGGGACCAGTAGGGAGTAGAATCCAGCACAGGTAGGTAGCAGCCTTTTAGAAGAGTCCTGCTGCAAAAACCACATCAAGAACCTGTGAAAGAGAAGGCAAGAGAGTAGCAGCTGTGAGTGAGTATGAACTATTGAAAAAGAAGCTAGCCTTAAAGATATTCACACCTGGAACTTATGGCAGGCTACCACTGACCACTGCCTACACACCACTCCCTGTGCTGTTTACACAATAGCAGAAACTGTGCAGGCAGTGGGGAGATTTCACAGAATATTCACCGCCACAGAAAGGAACACCCAAAATTTACACCATATTTGGTTTTTGTAGGGCTCTTATTTATTGTATTTGTGGGGTGCCCCAATGAAGGAAGGAATGATGAATCTGACTCTATGTTCTCAGAAGGCTAATTTATTATTTTATTATACAATATTACATTAAAGAATATTATACTAAACTATACTAAAGAATACAGAAAGGATACTTACAGAATGCTAAAAAGATAATAATGAAAATTCATGACTCTCTCCAGAGTCCTAACACAGCTTGGCACTGATTGGCTAATGAGTGAAAACAAATCATACCAGAATCCAATGAAACAATCACCTTTGGGTAAACAATCTCCAAACACATTCCAGATGAGCAAAACACAGGAGAAGCAAATGAGATAATAGTTGTTTTCCTTTTTCTCTGAGGCTTCTCAGCTTCCCAGAAGAAAAATCTTGTGTGAAGGAATTTTTCAGAGAATGTGAATGTCACACTTTTTCACTACAGACTAACAATAAATGTTATGACACTCCACCCTGTCCCCCCAACCTGTGCATGCTCTGGTGCTGAGCTCTCAGCATGTATTTTTATACAACCATAGGAGCCAAGAAATTCGACCATGCTCCCATTAAATTACATGTTTGTGAAACTGAGCCTGGAAAGGGAAATTTCCTGGCAAATACAGAAGAGAAGCTGGAAAGATCAAATGATATAACCTGTTTGTGACCCATCTGTTATTCATAGGAAGCAATTGGGCAGGCAGTGTTACAAACTTTCACACAGGTGTAGCACCATCTGCTCCTGCTCTTTTTGGTGTGGGGCTATTAGATGTTCAGTCCTAACTCCCTGATTGAGGTATAGGATGAAATTGCTAGGTTGAACCTTTACAAACCAAGGGAGACCAGTGTCAAACCCTTGAAGGAAGATCAGAGCAGAGAACACTTAAGAAGCTTGAGACTAGGCTGTACCTTGCAGACCCGTGGTATAAAATTTATAAGAGCTATTTTATCAAAGAGCAGACATACTTTGAAAAGCCTCAGATGCACATTTTTACAGGTGAATAGGGTTCATTGTTTAGCTAACACTGAGACTTCATTAAAGGAGGTTGTCCCCTTCTCTCACATGGAGAGAGAAGTTGGGCAAAGAAGCTCTTGGCCAGCCCCAGCAGCACATGCTCACCCTGACTGCTCTGCTGAGGAGCACGGGGTGTTCAGAGGGTTAGGCTGGACTCTCTGCTCTGCTGAGGAGCACAGAGTGTTCAGAGGGTTAGGCTGGACTCTCTGCTCTGCTGAGGAACACTGGGTGTTCAGAGGGTTAGGCTGGACTCCCCCCTCTCAGAAGATGGATATCCATGCTTGTTCCTCCTGTGCCTCCTGAACTCAGTCTGACCTTTGAGTATGGACTTGTTTTGCAATAGCTCAGTCTATTTAGCCCTTTGTTTGCTTGTTTTGTTTTTAAATTAAGGCATGATGTCTTCAAAACTCGTAGCTCTAAAAGTTTCAGGTTCAAAACTGGAACTATGTGAAGTCAATGGCTCTTCTACCACTTGTAAGTTTGTGTTTTGACATGGAACAATGATCCCTCATGCAATCTCTGGCATTAAAAACCTGCTTGCTTTACTCTTTCTGTTTAATTACTGAAGTAATAAATCTCTCCTTTACAGTTTATTTAAAGTACCTTCCAAGCACATGATCCACGCACTACATTGTTTGTGCTTAAAGGCCCCTCAGCAAAAGCAAGAGCATTCAACTATTGAATTGTAAAATTACTAGAAAACTCACTCTTCAGACTTATGGTAAAAGGCAGAATATTGCTGTTATTGGCATTGTTGAAAGTTTACAACAGGGACTCACCATTTATTTTTTCAACTGGAAGTTTCCACGGGATATCTAAAAGATGTTTATAGCTTAGATTTAACAGATTACACCATGTTGGAAGAATTAGTTGGATGGCTTCAGTTAGAAGAAGCACTCCAAAGACTGTTTAACCTACTTGAAAAAGAAAAGGGGGGAAAAAACCTCAACAAACAATCCCCCACAACTTTTAAATTTGGAGATATGAAGTCTTTATCTTATTAACCTACTTGAAATCTGTACTCAGAACCTGACAAAGTTAAATATAAAGAGCTGACTCTTACTGATCCAAAAAGGAGTTAATTAGAAATCAAGAGGATTGTCATAGGCTGAAGTTCTTATTTTCCCCTTGACTGGCTCCAGGATAATACACTACTATAAAATACATAAAAATAGTCATTAATCTTCAATATGAAAATGGGTGGCTCAGCTCTGGGCATAGGCAATCACTGTGATTGTAGGGCTGTTTGGGCAGATAAGTGGAGGTATGGGAGGCCTAATGTTTATATGAAGAATTTCAGGCACTTTCCCTCTCTACTGTAAAGCTGTTGGAGTTGAAGCTCACTACAGAACTGTTTGGAATCTTTCCCACCAGACATGAAATCCTGTGAAATAGCTCTACTTCCAGTGGGAACTGGGGAGTTTCTCTTGCAGTTGACTGAGATTTTAATGTGACTTTGACAATCTGGCTCTTTTCAGGCTGATCTTCCTCAGACATGCCAGTCAAGGCATTAGTTGACCAAGATCCTCTCTGTCTGCAAAGTAATTACTCTGACTGCCAAACCCTTGGGAAGTGCTTCACAAAGATTTAAATGCCAGACCCTGTCTTGGCACTGAAGTGCTTCTTCCTGAAGTATCTCATATCTCAGTCTGACCAACTGGAAAGACAAGCAGGACTCCACTTTCCAAAACACACTGAAATGAGAGCATTTAATGCAATGGCTGTGCACTGAGAGAGGCAAGCCTGAAACTGGCCTATGGGATTCTGAGTCCCAGCTTGCATGAGTGAACACAGATGGCAAAACTGTCACACTCAGCTCCTGAAAAATTCCCAGTTTTACTGGCCCACTTTGTCAGCCTGGAGAGCTGCACTGCATGGAGAGAAAGCACCTGCTGTGGCAGGCCAGATAGAAGTATAGCCTCAAGAAGAGATTCCCTTCTGTCCCAGTTTGTTGCACACTCCCACTTTTACTGTTTCCTTACTACATCTCACCAGACAAAATCTTGTGCCCTGAATTCCTGAGCCAACACACTACTGCTCTGTTCCTTTATTTGGAAAAGCACCCACCACCTTCACCACCAAAACCCCATTTCTGCTTTTACTCAGGTAAAGAATAATTTAATATTGAAGTGTTCAAGATCTAGATTTTGTCATCTGCTCCTATTGTTTTTAGCTTGGATTTTAGAAATATTCATGTCATATAGCACAATGTTAAACATGCAACAAGGAATAAATAATAAATAATACTTTGAGTACCAGACATCAAAAACAAAGATAAAGTTATGAAGAAAACTGTGAGAATGAATAGTTTCAGTCTGTCCTAAGCTTTTAAATGTTAAGATTACTTACCTTTGTAAACATAGTATTCAGAAGCATCATAAAACAGGATTGTAGCTTTGGTCATTATCTAGAAGTGCAGCGTGGTAGGAAAGAGGAGGGAGAGAAATCATGGATAGGCCAAGATTACCACCTAGTGACAGAACTTCTGCTTTGCAGGGGTTTTGCCTAAATATCAGACAAACTCCTGGTGCTGGAGAAACAAATCATCCAACTCCTATACAATAACAGTCCTCTAAAGGAAGGATTATACATTACTTCAGGATTACAAAAAAATTCATAGCATATGATCTGGTAGAGTGAAGAACGCAGCACTTTGTTGGCTCTTTTTGTTTGCTTGCTTTAAAAACTATCAAGAAAAATATTTTCTTGTGTTTGTGGGAAAACAATGTGTTTAAGCACTTATTCTACTATTCCTCAAAGTAACAATTTGGATAAAAATAACTTAAATATTATTTGAACTTGAACAGGTTTTTAATTAATTATTTTGTTATTAGTTAATAGAGGCATGAGTTTTCTGAACTGGTGGCATCCCAAAAAACACAGAATAAGGACTACATGAAAGAGGAAGTGGTCCTTCTGCATGAGGGAAACAGCCCTGGGTGTGTGTGTTTGTGCAGCACCTGACTCTGAAGGAGAGATGGGTGAAGTAAGAAGATGAATTTGTTTTTAATTCTTCCAGCACATTATTGTTTTCTTTCATATCTCACTGTTTTCTTTCCCTTCCTGTCCAGAACTGCCATAATTTAAAATGCTAAACTTGAGGCATGACCTTTGAGGTGGATGTCTACCTTTTTATATTCAGAATAATAAAACTCTCCTAGCCTTCCAGATGAAGCTCATGCTGCCTCCCTTCTTGTTATTGCAGCATCCTTTCCCCCCATTCTGAGAAATACACCTTTTCTTGCTCCCTTTCACACCATAATTCAGTGCATCCTCGTCTTGCCCACCCTGTCTCTTGCTCTGCTTCCCCCCCCTAGCTAAGTTCCATGCTTTTATTTCAAGTATGTGCCACTGAAGCCACCTAATGGACTGTCAGGGCATTTTCACCCACATCCAGCGAGCCTGCCATGTCGCAGTCTGGCAGTGACTGACTTCTCAAGCACTGTTATGTTTTGTCCCTAATCACTCAAGTTACTTAGCTACGTGATAACTGCCCCAATTTTGACTTTTTAGAAAGCAATTTTCTAAATCCTATCATTTCAGCACACTCAACAGTGCTATGGGCTCGTACTCCCCATCCTGCCTTTGCGTGACATTTTTCTACAGTCTCACACTTAGTTACAGCTCTGTAGGGCAGGTCCTGTGCATGCACGCCAGCCAAGAGGGCTACAGTCAGGGACCAAGGCTCTAGGCTGCCCAGGGCTAGGAGCAGGGCTGCACACCTCTGCCAGGGTGGTTAGGGAACAACAAATAAATGAGGGACGGCACTTAGAATTGTACTAAAAGCAGAAGCTGTGCCCAGCAAGGTTTGGAAATGGAAAGGCATCCATTAGCTGTAACTGCTCCAACACTGAAGAGAGAACAAATAGTGCAGGCATTAGAAACATTCTTTTTTAAGGCACCATTATTTTTTTTATTTTTTTTTAGATAGCACCAGGGACAGTTTAGGCAGCTGCAAAGTAAAATGGAACCACAGTACAAAGGTGCTGCTCAGCTGATGGTCAGGCACTGTGCAAAGGGGCAGCTTTGTCTGGTTCTGAAACAGTTGTGTTGGGAAAAATTCCATGTTAAATAGGAAGCTATAGGCTCAGACTACTGATTACTCTGGCTCCCCTTCCACTGATAACATTTCAAGCTGCTATTCTACAATAATATTTTCAGTCAGCTTTTAACAATTTTAAAAACCCCTGATAGTGCCAGTATCTGTCATGCCTGGAATGTCAGTAATCGGTGTTATTCTAATATCCATCAGCAGAGTTAAGCTGACACATGCCATAATTTATGTGGACAAAAGGAGCATACTTGAAATACAAATTGTGTCCTCATGCTCCCTGAAAAATTTAAACTCATATCCTATTTTACAGTTGAACAAGCTTCATCTACACTGTATTTCTGTGCCCAAGGGAGACCCCACCACCATTTACAAAGTACAGCCAGGAAGAGAAGCTCAAGTAAATATATATATATATATATATATATATATATATATATATATATATATATATACATTTGTGTCTATATTTACATATATGTTTGTAGATATATATATTAAAATATGTAGAACACTTTAACATAGTTTTATTCTGGTTGCACCCAGCCCAGAAGGCTAATTACCTTTGGCATTCTAAAGTTGACATTTTTCTCTCCCCATCAGCATTTACAAAGTATAGCCAGGAAGAGAAGCTCAAGTAAACATGTATATATATATATATATTTACGTGTCTATATTTACATTTATGTTTGTACACATATATGTTAAAATATGTGGAACACTTTAACACAGTTTTATTCTGGTTGCACCCAACCCACCAGGCTAAGTACTTTTGTTATTCTAAATTTGACATATCATTTTCTTGTGTGTCAAGAAGTTGCAAATTCTGTTTATAACCTGATTAAAAAAAATTTCTGTGAGGCAATGTAAGATGTAATGCTAAACAGCATTCCCTGAAACTAAGCTTCTCAGAAAACAAGAAAATCTGTTCTTTGGGAGAGTATGTGTCTTTTAAATAAGCACATCTTACCTTTTAAGAATGAAGAAATAAATTCAGCTGTGAATGAGCCATTGTGGGGCACGAGAAATAGCATTTGGACATTGCTCTTCCTGGGATGAGGGCTCTGGATGGGCAGAGATGACTTACCTTGGAGCAGCTCTCGTGCTCTCAGCTCCTGCTGGGGACACAGCCCAGGTGTCACAGACGTTCCTGCAGAGGTCCCAGGCAGGCAGGCAGGCAGGGAGCAGGGTGGCAGTGGAGCATCCCTGCTGTGTCCAGGGGCAGATCCAGAGGGTACCCAGCTGTTCTGCAGAGGCAGGCACCCCACCCCATGCAGGGTGCAAACTCAAAGTAGCTGCTTGCTTCTGGCAGTTGCTCTTAAAGCTGAGACTTTGGCACAGCATTGCTTTGTGCCTTACACAACTTCCTCCAGAGTCAATAATCAGAAGATTCAGGTACTTCGAATCCTTCCCTCTAGCTTGATTTCCCTTTTTGTACCCCCATCACTCACAGTAAAAGCTCATCTTGAAAGCAACTTTAAATTACAAATTAAAAAAAACCCAAAATCAAATTATCAAAGGCACAAAAAAATAGCAAAACAAACAAAAAGACTCACTACCCACCACTACTTTGAGACATAGCAATCTAGTTTTATACTCTCTGCAGCCCCTTAAGCACTTCATAAGTCAGCTCCTGCAATGCCATCTCTAAAAGCAGTACTTTCAGCCTCCATGGGAAGACCCACAGATTTACTAATCAATGTTCTCAGACAGATTATTTAAGAAAATATAAAGCAAATTAAACTTTTTTCCTTTAAAATGAGCAATACAAAGCTTACACTGCAGTCTGTCAAAATAGCATCTCCAAGAGATAATGACTAATCATGGTGAATTAGACTTCCTTAAAAATTAAGGACATGGGGCAAAAGCAGGAATAACTAGAGCTAAAAAAAACAACAAAAAACCAAACCCCAACTATAAAAACATTTACATCATGTTGACTAAGCATATTTTTCCCAAACTGCTTTCTCTTGTGAGCTGGCTTAATCTGATGAACTGTATCAATCTGGTTCTCATTTCTGCAACCAATTTGTTTTCTAAACTCCATACAGCCAGTTGCATAAACAAATCCTTATTATAACCACAGAAGCAGCTGCCTCAGTTTCTGCTGTAACCAGCCATTTACAGATGATTCATTTGCTCAGGCATTTTTTTCCCCACATGCTAAAGTTTAGCTGTAAGAAACAGAGGCCATAGGTTATAAAGTTTTGTGAGGAACCAACAGAGAAATGAAGGTATTGCTCACAACACACTTCAGTCTGGTGCTCACACAGGTACCAGTGAGGGGGTTTTTCTATCTATAAATCAGACAATTGCAGGGACACACCACTGTGGTCCACAGGAAGGTACATCATTTATTTACTATTTTTAGCTTTATTTTTACGTGTACATCTGTACATTTCAACCAGATTCACAAAATGTAAAACTTGTGTTGTCAGAGTATTTCATACAGAGATTGACACATAGCTTCATGATTACTTAGAAGAACATGCAATAAGCTACAGAAAGTTTATGAAAATATTTTAATAGAAAATTTCAGTTAAATAAATTGCACAAGAAATCATGTTTTACTTGCAAGTTCTGTTTATAAGCTGCTATGAGACATTTCCTACTACCAAAAACAAAATAAATATAAATAATTACCTAAGATTCTTTAAATCTTACAATTGGACAACTGTTCCACTGTGTCTGCATTCTAAAGAATGGAAGTGGAAATTGTGCAGAAGAATGTTTTACTTTAAATAGTTGTCCAACTGTTATTGCTGTTTTTCAGAGAACCTGAAAGCATGCAATGAAAACTTCAAACTAAATAGACAGCTGAATGTACATATTCAGGTTGTTAACACAATTAAAATGCAAAAGATAACTACACAAGTTTCTCAAAATGTTGTGGTTTGTTTGTTTTAGGGGTTTTTTAAATATGTACATAGAGAACTGTACACAAACAGGGAAATAAAAAAGTTGCTTAAAAATGAAATAGAGTAGTATACAGTATTTACAACTTAAATGCCATCCCTTTTTTAACTGGGGCTAAACTATTACATGAGCATGCAGTACACCCACTCAAAACAAGTACCTTTTGCACACTATAACAGAGTCCTGTACAAAGCATAAATCAACTAAATGTTAAGTCACTCTTCTCCATCACAAGTTGTTGCTATCTTTGAGCTTCATAACTTTGCCTAGGTCACAACACTTTAGCTTAGGCAACTTCACAAGGTGAAGCTATGAACATCTATTTCTAATACAAGTTTGAAGAATGCATTCTGTCAACAAGACAGTTTATGGTGAGACACCAACAGTGTTCTGTTGTTTAAGTCATGCTCGGTGAAAAGCTGTACTGAAGGAGCACAAGTCTGTCAGTGGACTAATGGATATTTTTTACCTTTGTCATTTTTAAAGATTTTTAAATTCCCGTTTTCCTCTCCTCCTATTTGTTCAGCCAAATCCAAATGATTATAATACTTGTATTTGTAAAGCTTATAGTACAACTGTTAAAGTTATGAATACAGATGCTAAATACTTTTTCTAACTGTAAAATAGGTATTTATTCTTAGTGGCCTCTGTAAGCACTTATGAAGAATTATGTGCTATTCTATATATTGTCACAGTCAAAAGTTTAGTTCTATAGATACCTGATTATCCTCTAAAACACCCAAAATATTAAGGACCTTCAGAACTCCATTATCTGTATAAAATTTAGGCACATTTCAAACAAGCAATACCTCTAGCCAAGTAATGCTAAAAGGTTTTAGATTTTTAGCTCCCATGTATCTTATATTGGTGGATAATCCAAAATGGATTTTACAGTGTTGATACTAAATTTCTCAAGTGAGCCTAGAGAGTTAGGTCTCAAATCAAAAGGAATGCCATTTGTATCACTCAAGTATTGTTTATTTCACTGAAAATATTTCACTCTTCAGTATTCACTTTGCCTTAGAGTTGGTGTTTTGGTCCACAGAAGCAGCACAAAAGGACATATTGTCCATTCCCTTCAACAGCTATCAAATCCTGCTAGCATTCATGCAGTAGCTTCCTAAAGTCTTCAGTAACTACAAGATGAACAATCAGAAGTGACAAAATGCATGTTCCTGAAAGAAAATATTTCTTTAGATCATTATTTTAGAGTGCAATTGTTTTTATACCTGCTACACTGGGAGAACACCCCAAGCAGTAACACATCTTCACAGGCTTTGAGATATCCTTGTGATTACATTTAGAATTAATGCACAGCCTGAATTTCATGTCTAACTTCAGGCACAATTGTGGGAAACAGCAGAAACAGCATGCTTCAGGATATAATCTATCACAAATTTTGGATATCAAATGTATGTACTCAGGTTGAATTCTACTTTCTATGATAATTTCATTTCCCCAAAATTATGTGCAGCCTCATACACCAGTTAATGAACCCAGATGAAGATTTCACTGCTGTAACAGAGAATACTTTTCCCACTGAATTTAAAGGTTGTGATGGTGGTGACCAATGTCTCCACCAAATATCTGACCACTAGCCCAAGACAAATGTTCAGCTCTGTTAAATTCATCTCTACTCAAAGAATATTTATTACTTCAGCTGAGGATTAGAACAGTCTTTCCACCTGGGGCTGCTCCCAATCTAAAGACCAAAAAAAAGTTATAAATTAAAAGGTATCCCATCAATATGCTGGTGCAATGGTATGTTAAATTTTGGTAACTCTGAAAAAAGGTTTAGCATTTTTGTGTATTTAATACTCCATCATAATTTATGAACAACATTCAGAATTTCATTTTGTCTCAAATTACATGGGATTAGATTGGTTATTAGGATGAAAACTGTGACCTATCTCCACGTTTTTTCCCCTTAACTGAAATACCCATATGATAAAAACCCTATTTCTAGAAACAGAAGAGCAACTGAAAAGCATCTCAGGTTCACAATTGCATTTCTGGGCCTTATTAGAGTCACAGACTTTCTGGGGAGGGAGGCTAACTTATTAACCCACAACTCACTACACCAAGCAATACTATTGTGTCTATTCATTTGGAATTATACATATGTGATGTTGGATGGCTGTGTACAAAAACATCCAGTTTAATATGCTCATGATATAAATACTTAGATTTAATGCAGGCAATGCATTATTAAAATATGCCTAGTGCATGAAAGACATAAATTAAAACAAAAAGACCCAGTTCTTATAGTTATTAGAACTCAGACTCCATTACAGTTCCTCAGTATATATGTGCTCCCCACAACAGAACTCAAATACAAATTGTAAGCTAAATAAATATTAATGTACAATATGTTGTGACGGCAACACTATTTTCTTTATCAAAATCAAAACAATGTGCTTCAAAAATAGAAAGCTACTTTAGACAAGTTTAGACAAGCTTCACATCCATGTTGAATGTTCAAAACTGGTTAAATTATTGGTTTCTTCAAAAAAAATGCCAACAGCAAGTCTTGACTAGCCACAACACACAGCTTAGTTTCATAAATTCAAAATTACCCAGAAATTTAAGGACAATAATTTTTGGAACCTTTTTTTCCTGAAACATAGCTGCAGGTTTTGACTCAAAACAGAATTTTTTGATCTGGGGAATAAGTAAAGCCAATCAGAGTAGCGCCAAATGCTCCTCAGCTGCTTCCCAAGAAGAGAACCCAAAGAGCAACCACCTCCAGTATATGCCTACAGAGATTGTGGAAGCTCAGTTGAATGCCAGAGTCAAGGTCAGAGAGGTCATCTCCAAGGGGAATCTCCAAGCTCATCTGCTACTGACCTCCAAACTCCATTATCTCCAAGGAAATAATACTAATTAAACAATATTTGGGTCACTTAAGAAAGCTTTGGGTCAACAGAACCTGGTTCTATGTGTGATTTTGGCTGCCTAGACACCTGTTGGAAGAACAATACAGCATCCCACATGTTATCCATCAGGTTCCTGGAGTATGTAGAGGATAGATTTGGAATAAAGATGGTTAGATGTGCCAATCAAGGATGGGGCATTGCTGGACTTGCTACTTACAAGCCAAGGAAACCTGCTTTGTAAAATTCCAATCAGGGACAGCCTCAGCTGCCGTGGTCACAGTACTGGGATCCTGCTGAGCATGCTGAAGGTCAGTGTTAAAACAAACATTTTAGATTTAGAAGAGCAAACTTCACTACGCTCATAGCCCATGGGAAGGGTTGCTAAGGAGGATAAAGTACTGGGAGTTCTTCACCAACAGTCTCCTGGAAACACTAAACCAGCTCATCCCCTTTAAGGTCAGGAAAGAGGCAGAGCAAGAGACCTCCTTGGTTTAACTGTGAACCTCTGAATTTGCTCAAATCCAGAAGAGAAGTGTACCAGAGATGGAAAAGCAGAAAAATACACACTGAGAACTGGGACATTGATAGGATGTACAGAGAACTTTACGAAGTTCAACAAGGACAAGGGTAACATCTTGCACCTGGCAAAACACAATGCAGGAGTGCAGCACAGGCTGGGATGGACCTGTCTGAGGAGCAGCTCTGTGGAAAGGGATCTGGGGGTCCTGGTGAACAAGCAGCTCCATGTGAGTGAGCAGTGTGCTGTTATGGCAAAGGAAGCCAACAGGATCATTGACATGATGGATGGACTAGATCAACAAGAGCATCACCAGCAGAGTTAAAATCACCATTATCTCACTCAGCCACCTGACAGGCCACATCTGCAATACTGGGTTCTCTGTGTCTAGCTTTGGTCCCTGACATGCAAAAAACACACAAAACTGTGGACAGGCTGGAAAGACTCCAGAGAAAGGCCACGGGGATAATCAAAGGTCTGGGAAGCCTGACGTATGAGGAAAAGCAAAGAACTGGGCTGATTCTGCCTTGAAGAAAGAAGGCTTAAGGGAGCATTTATCAACATATTCCAATTTTCAAAGGGTGGCTAGAAAGAAGAGACTCCCTTTTTACAAGCAGTCACCTGGAAAAGATGAGGGGTAATGTGTACAAATTACTTTGTGATATTCCAGTTGGACACTGGAATAATGCCATTGGAACAAAATCACAGGGAAGTGTTGGACTCCCCAGTACTGGACACTTTAAAGACTTGATGCTGGGCTACCTTGTCTAGACCATGCTATTGACAGGAAAGGTTGGACCAGACCATGGCTGAGGTCCCCTCCAACCTGGTATTTTACAATTCTATGATCATACTGATAAATCAAAAGTGTGTGGAATGTTTAAATCTTTGATAGCAGCAGCTCCTAAAAAAACCAGTAGCTTTTCCACATTAAATAATATATTCAGTACTCCCCCTTCTTCCAAATATTAAACTGTGTCGATGCACTATTTGTTCTGCACAGTACAGAATGTGCACTTCGATACAACCCAGAGACAGGCAGAGCTGATTGAAGATAGTGCTAAAACATCTGTGTGGACAACACTGCATTGTCCAAGGGTGAACCAGGGTACCATCAGTGCCATTCACACACAAGATTCCTTTGTAGCTTCATTAAGAGGGGAAGGGGGACGGGAGGCTAGCTAAAGTAATTCTATTTTCTATTGGAAAAGCTGTTTCAGTTGTTAGCAAGTGTCAGGTATAAAACACACTCCACAAAGCCACCATTCACTCATTCAAATATACATATATACACAGACACACACACACAAACACTGACTAAAGCACCTTATGCTTAACAACACTGTTTCTAGGGATATGGAATGAAAGCTCCAAGTTTTGCAGACATAAGGCCACTTACACTTTCTTTCACTGCTGGAGTTATTAAGCAGTACGTTCATGCTGTGATCAAAGAACACTTCACAGACAAACTTTTCATCATTATAAACTCCTCACAACAAACAGCTGAAAACAAACTTCTATCAAATAAAGCCTTGTCCCTGTTAGGCCACTTAAGCATTACATTATCTGCCTGTCCCCTCTTGCCAGGCAATAATGCCATACAACGCAGAGAGAGCTAAACACACAACAACATTCTAAAAGTGAATACAAGTACCTATGCAATAAAAAATTATTTGGAGAAAGGTAGCTTAAAACCTGCAAAGATGCCTCCTTGTCCAAGGGGGAGAGTTACAACAGCAACAACTTCATTGGCACAGTAATTAAAATGAAGAATGAAGTTCATCAATACAAGCACATGTATCTCATCAGTTGGCAGCAGCCTGCTGTAGTTTAGCTTAGTGAAAGACAGCCAGCCATTGGCCAGTGGCAGCATAATAGCCTCCTACAAAAATTAAGAATTGAGATTAAAAATTAAGAATTTGGAACATGTGAATAAGTTTCAGTGTGAGACAAAGGCATGAGACAATCTAAATTACCGAACACAGCAAGTGCTTCGTGATGCGTTTGGTTTTGATCCAGACAAGCATTTCCAGGTTGCCAAAAAAAATGTTTTAAACTCTGTTGAACAAGACACTGTATCAAGTAACCAAATTAATCAGAAATAATCAAAGTATAACAAGAATGAAGATGTGACAATTTTTTTTAAATCCTCTCACCTAAACATATGTGTAACAAGGCACATTAGGAAAAATATCTTCAATCACTTTATTATTCAATTTGACATAAATACCTGAAACCAGTTTTCTCACAATTTAAGACAATGGGGGAAAGTTTCAATTGCTTGTTACAGATGTCATAATTTCATTGTCTATTAAAGTGCAATGGTCATGTGCCAAAAATTATAAGCAAAAAGTAAAAGACAAAAAAACAAACCACAGGAAAATTTTTGAAGACATTCAAAAACAGTGACAGTATATGTATTCAGCCACATTTTTGAAGCAATTAAAAGTAAAAATAACACTGAAAATATTTATAAACCTATACTTTAACTTGTTCCCTGCAAAGCCCATAACTTTGTATGTTTTCCAAACAGGACTTTGATGCTTTTAAAGAAAACAAAAACTATTAGCATTCCTAGCACTTTAAAGAAATGTGGAATAAGATAAAGGCAGACATGTTAGTTCATTATATTTTAAAGTACTAAGCAATGACTGGATTGCAAGTTATATTTTAAACATATTCTTTTAGGTGTGCAGTAGGTGCCAGTGTTTATGACAGTCCTGAAAGTCTTTTTGACATCATAACAGCAAAACCTTTGAGTGATTTATTCCCCGTCATCATTAAGAGACAACTGCTGAAAAGCATTAAGCTGAAAAAAGATGTAAAAGATTCCTCATTCTTCACAGAACTTTATGCCCTTTTAATTTTGTATTTCATAAATAATTAGTCATTAGACTTAATTTCTCTTTACTCCAAACACTCACATTTATGACATTCACATGCACAACACCACTCAGTCCCTTTTAAACTAGAAAAGCACAAACCACTAAAAGCTAAGTATTTGAAAGTTCTAGGTATCTTGACCTTTCCAAAGATACAAAGTGTTCAGAAACAAGGTAGTAAATACATTAGTGCTGCCCCACTTACAAATTTTTGGAGTACGGTAACTATTTTATTACACTTAATATTTTTGTTCAGTAGAAAACCAAGACATCATATTGTTAACCCTTTCCATTTTCCTCATAGGTTTCCTCTGACAGTTTGTTGTATTTGTGTTTTCCTTACAGAATGCATGTAGGGGTAAGGTTCCTACCAGCGCTTAATAAAATATAGGGAGTTCATTTGCAATGAGCACCCTTTCTCTGAGGTTTGCAGAAGGGCTGGTAGCCATGTGTATGCTTAAGACAAAGTAATTTCAAGGAAAACAACAGTTTAAGATTTGTTTGTGCATACACAATGGCTTGTACTTAGTAACCTTCATATAGTCACCCTAAACTCCTGATTTCTGACAGGCTAAAATCACAAAGAAATGTGCCAAGGAACGAAACTGCCACGAGCCATTCTTCACACAGTGCTAATTATATCAGGGTTGTTAAAGCTGTGGTTCTTAAACCCCATCAAAATTAATCTACATTTTGAAACAGATCTAACAGTTGTTTTGAATGCTGAACAAGAATATTCAGCATTCAGAGAGATTCTTCTAACACACAAAAGTCAGCTATCTTGCTATTTCACCTGAATTCAAGGAGAATTGTGCACATTCACAGAATTCTTCTACATTCCAGAGCTTACCCAGCCACCCGCTCAGAATCAAACCCCAAGTTTGGCACACGGAACAGCTTTCAGGACGGCCCCTCTGTTTCCTTCCAAGGTGTTAAGGACAGTGATGCCACCACCAAGCAGGGACCTGCCTGGCAGCTGCTGCAGGTGCCCCACATCCATCCCTGGATCTCACAGGGATCCCCCCGGCCCGCGATGGAGGCACGTTAAGGCGCAGTGCAGGAGTGCAGCAGTTCCAACACTAGAGGACAGCCTGCTCATTTGACTGAGCCTCGAGATTTGTAGTGCACTTTCCACATAGCTTCCTTCCTCTTGCACCAGAATTCGAGTTCATAAGCTGATGAATCCACTGTCAGGACGCTTCTCTTCAGATTGAAGACATTTTTCTCCCCCCTTTCTACATGAGCTTCAAAGCGTTGCAAGAATTCTTGAAAATGAGATAATTAATGTCAGTACTGTCTGTCCAACACCAAAGACAAGAGCTTCTAGAGGAGCCATGTTCTTTCCTGCTACTCTGTAAATTCCAGCTACTGCAGCACCTAAGGATCACAAGGAAAACAATGATCAAACCACAGAAAAAGCCAAGGTTGAAATATATGACAAATTATCTACTCTATGTGACACCTATTTATAGAACATTATCAAACACTGCATTGCTTCATGGCATTACACAATTACCACCCTTGCTTGTATTTTTACAGTTATATATATCCTTCAAGAATGATTTTCCCAATTGAACCAGATCAACTTTTCCATCATCAGTTTAAGAAAATCAAATCTTGTTGTTTCCCTTTACACATCTTCAAATTTTTTTTTAACATTTTTTGCCTTGTGCCAGTTTGAAAAGGTAGCAAGACAGTCCTCTAAAAATTGACCAGGTCTGAAGAGTGGTTTAATACTGCTTGTATAGGCAGGCAGAAGACAAGAACAATAAAGCTGCTAGTGTCAACAAAACAATTGCAAACACACATTGACCAGCTTCATTTAATATTTCAGCTGAATAAACTGGTTATACTAAATGAGTTTATTTCAACTTAAAGTACTGAATTGTTAACAATTGTTTAGTAAATCCAGCAAAACATGAAAAAGGCCAAAGTATTGCAGTGTTTGCCATAAATGTGTATGAGAGGAAATTTCTAACCAATACAATTAGATTTTGAGCTATAGCACATAAAAAGATTCTGAACTCAACAGATCATTTTTCTTGTACATTTGTGTGCAAATTCACATTTGAAATATAATCTAAAGAGGCCAGGATCAACCTCAACCAAACCCAAAACTTAATTGCAGACCTTCAGTATGTATTGTCTCAGATGTTATCTAGTCATAATTAAATGCCTTCAGAGATCACACAGGCTCTTTCAGGCTCAAAGAGAACTGAAAAGTCATCACAATTTTTTTAAATAATAAGCAAGATTTAAACAAAAAATGGGACTTTTTTTTTGGTTTTGCACAGTTACTAACAGGAATAGTCTGCTGGAGTGATCAAAAATCCATCAGTGACACAGAAATACATCGAGTCACAACAGATTTTCTGAAAGTACAACCAGCATCTGAATCATCTGACATCTTCAAAAAGTAACACCTCAGTTTCACAACAGCTTTAGGAAGAGTAGAATTCAGTCATGACTGTGGCCATAACAGTACTTACAAACACTATTAATCACACTGTTAGGCAATTTTTTGGTTATTTTTATTGTTTTTTTTTTAAACATATTCTGTAAAGTATATTTTGCCTGAAATATCTCACCAGAAGGCTAGCCTTATGATATTTCACTCAGCTACCTTTCATGAGCTTTTCCATTTGTTCCTTGGCTAGCTGCTGTGAAAACTTGAAAGAGATCCATTAGACTGAGCCCACTACTGACATTAAAATTATTTTTCAGATTGAACTCTCAAAGAGAATTCAAATTGGCCAAAAAAGTATACCAGAATTGTCACTACTAGATCAGTAACAGAAATTTTGGGCTTTAAGAAAACACTGAGATACTCTGGGAAGTATCCAGAAAAAAGCAATAAAAATTTGGTAGTTTGCTAATTATGTATTATTACACAAATAACAGTGTGCAGTACAACCTGTAATGCATAATCCAGCACAGATGGTATGGAGCCAAAAGTATGTACAATAGGCTGCCAATGAGGGAAATGAGAATTTGTTACCAAAAAGGAGTGTGCTGGGGAAGAGGAGGAAGGACAGGCCCTTCTGGATCAAATACAGCTAAAATCCTTGCCTTAAGCTGCCTGGTGTTTATATATTCTTGTCTGGCTTGGTGGGATATTTTTGGTTGTTGCTTTGTGGGTTTGTTTTTATTAGGGTTTCAGTTTTTTTGTTGTTTTTCTTTTTTTTTTTTTTTTACTGTATTCCCTTCTGATTAGTAATTTTTCAATACCTTTTTAAAATTTTATTTAATACCTAATTTAATTTTAATTTTTTAATTTCCATGACTTTTCAAAGCTAAGAAACAGAGGAGTCTCCTGCTTTTCTATATGCTGCTAAAAAGGTTCCAGAACATTAGAAAGTTTGAAAAATCTTCCTGACCAAAATTAAACTTACATTTTGCAATAGTCTATGCTGCCTTCATTCTCCTACACAAACAATGCAGAACACTGGAAATGCAAAGTGGAAATTGAAGTCAGTTGGCTATTTCAATTTCTTAAACACTGGACCAGGCATATTCAAATAGCTGATATTTCAACTTGCATGTCTCAGTTTGCAGCATAATAGCGATTAAAACTCCTCTTTAATATTTGATCACCATAATTTGCCTTCAAAAGCTCCCCACAGAATTTCTATCAGTATGAAACAACCGAATTCTGGCCAGAAACAAAAAATGCTTCAAGGTAAAAGTAGTTGCCTAAGCAAGCTGCAATGCTCTGTGCAAAACCTTTGGGAACAGCATAACAAGTCTATAGTCTAAGCTTGGAGAAGTTCTCAGATGAATCTGCACACAAACAGGATTGCTTACGTGATAAATGCTTTGACCTGCAAAACTGGATGCCAAAAATACAACTGTGTTGCTCCTTTTTTTTATGCAAAGATAAAAGACACAGAGTACTTTCATTTGAGAGACACTGATCCTGAAACCTCCCCACCACAGAAAGCTGTGAAAGTCTCTACTTGGATCTTTCAACACCACATTTCCTATCTCGGTTCTTCAGAAATGCTCCTGCATGGCTGACCTTGTAACAGGCCACTGCCATTTTAATCCTAAGACAAAAATCAGCATAACATATAACATAAGGCACTCAAGTAGTTCCAACTTATCTTAGCAAAAAAAAAAAAAAAAAATCCAACCTCCCCCAAAAAATAGCTATACTGAACCATACTGTGTTAACTGGTGGAAATTCTAAGATGAGAAATCTGTAGCAATTAAAACAACATTTTGAGGAAAGTTTTAGTGAAACTTCTCATACATTTGCATTTTTATTTAGCCTTGAAAAACAATAGTCAGGAATGTCTTTCAGCAGCAATAAGAAATAATCTGACACAAATCCTCTATGAATGAGTAGTGATTCCACTATTCTGATAACCTGGGCAGAACACAGGAAAACCAAAGTGAAAGGTGGGAAGTTTTGCCTTCAGACTATATGGTGGTTGCTAGTATTAAGGTGCCTAACTTGAAAGGTCTGTGAGGGTAAGGAAATCTTTTTTGCAACACTGAAGATTCTGGGGCAGAAACTACTGCTCAGTTAACATAGGCACCATTCAACACATGGTTTTTAATGCTGAGAACCCCTTACCAGCACTGTTGCAGGCAAGAGTGTGCTTCTTTCCTGAAAAAATAGCATTCACTATTTTTCCCCCCACAAGAGAAAACTCAGCATGCTCCTACTTGCTTGGGAAAGCTACTGTAGTCTATTTATAAATTTGATAAACAAAGCTGGATATGATAAAACCAAAGAATGACTAAAGTATCCTAGAGGTTTTATGGCCCATGTTTCAGTGCTGACATAGATAACAGAATTTCTTGGGAAAGATGAAAAAGCAGCATCTGATACAATAACTCTAGATGAGGACAGATGAGCAGCATTTCCTCAAAACATTGTTGGCAACAAATTCGTGTCGTATTTGGTCAGGTGTAAGCCTTCCACATTTCACTATATAACACACTCCTACTTTCTGCAATGTTTTAAATATGAGTGTGGTTTTTAACAACAGCTCTGTGAACCTTTGGGCTTTAACAGAGAAAACTGTTGCATCTATCTGAGGATACAATGTCAAGAAATAATGAAAAAATGTATTTTGAGTGATGGCCATTCATGTAATTCCATAAGAAACTCTGTAACACATGCCCTTGCCAAACAGTATAACACCTAGAACATCAGCAAAGCTTAATTTTTCTTTTTTGGGAGGTGAGGAGAAGCCACTCTATAACTATTGCAAAAATCCTTAATAAACAATTAACAATTAACTAAGAAAAGCAGTTTGGTCTTTTTTTTTTTTTTTAAGTTAGATGTAAAATAAGAAAGGAAAAAACCCAAAACAACAATAACAAAAAAAAAAAAAAAAAAAAAAAAAAAAAAAAAAAAAAAAAAAACCAAACCAAAAAAAAACCAAAAAAACCCCAAAAAAACCCCAAAAACCAGACAAGAACAAAAGGCAGACTTACTGGTTATCATTGCTCCAGTTACAGAACCCAGAAATCCAATGCTGACCACAATGACAGATATCAGCCTCCCCTGCCTATGCCTCTGCAGCATCACAAACATTAACACTCCCACAGCACCATGGACAAAGAGAGAGGAGAAGAGAGCCCAGAGGAAAACCCAGTACCACATCTCTGAAAGAAAGCAGTCAAATAAAGGGTTAATGTTTTTAAGATAAGAACTTCATAAGTAAGAAACTTTAAAACATTGCAAACAATCAACAGTAGGAGACAATCAATACTGATTTCCATTTTAAAAGTGATACATGTGACACCATCAGCACATGCTAAAGACTCTTTCCTCATTTCAGCAGTCTGTCATAAAGGACTAGCTGAATTGCACTAAAAATTATGAAAAGGATTTTGGCAAAAATATTAATTCAGATTTTTTTTACAGGTAGCCATAATTCCTTAGATGGCTTCATTAAATAGTGTTGACTGCAATTTCATAGTGGGCATTGTAATTGCTTCTGTCAAATGAAATATTCTGACACAAAGACTGAAGGAGGAAAAAGTCAAGAACTGGTTTGGGGTTTGTTTGGGTTCTGAGTTTTTGTTTTGGGGCAGGTGTGGATCTTTTGTTGTTTCCCAACCCTCCACACTCACAAATAAGAGACAGCATCAGGTAACATCAGATGGGAGAACTGAGATTAAAGACTTTAGCTTATCTACACCCAGGAGCTGTAACAGAGTGCTCCATCAAAGTAGCTTCAAAAGTGCAAATAAAAACATTATCATTTTAACAAGAAATTTTAACACATCTAACTCCTTGCTTCTAATTCCTTAGTAGAGAACTTCAGAGAGAGGCAGTGACTATTATTTGAATTACCAAAAAGGGCGTCAGATCATGAGAATGTTTGGAGCACAAACATTTCTTTGAAGAATGGCAGACATGATGAGCACCTTCAAAGAAAAGAGCTGGAACCCTGGAACCATCAATGGAGCTACACAATAACTCAAGAAACTTTCTCACTTGCTGTCAACTTTCTAAAAACATTCTACAAATCAAAAGGGTGAGTAAATAAAAGAAAAAAAAACCCTTTTAAGTGAGCTACAGTGGGTATGTATCATTACAGAACTTAGCAAATTAGGGTACATATTCCATAATCCCATGACACTGTCATTAATTCAGCTTTTGCTGCAGTTCCCCTCAAAAATAGAACAAAACAAAAAACCCCAGCTTCCTTACAAAAGCAAGATACTTATTGCTTATGAGGCAAGCCTGTATTAAAGTAGCTTGACTCATATCAACTATTTGAGGAAAAAAATACAACCCAATTAGCTAACTTTAAAAATACTGAGCAGCACAAAACATACTGTGAAAAGATGCTGAGAAAAAAAATGTTGCTACACAATAACCACAGCCCTGGGAGTCCATTGTCAGTAGGATATGTATATAGATAGCACAGATAGAGAGTTTAAGCTTTTTTATTTAGCAGTACTTTGGGAGTTGCTCAACCCTTCCCCTTTCACACAATGAAAATCTGTCTGCCCAAGGACGTACAGCTCCTCTAAATCATGAAAGCCAAAAGACTCCTTTAAAAGAGCAGCAAGGAAGGTGGCTGGCAAATCCACATCCAATGAATTCTTCAACTGTAGTTCAAGCTTTTCCTTCTGAGTGCCTGGGTACATGTGTCCACATCCTGAGGGTGGCTCAGAGCAGCTCTCATCAGATCCTCCATCCCTTCACCCCTGGCCCCAAGACGGGTGTCAAAAATCTTGGCAAAAGGATAATGACCATGGTACTCTGTTCCACTAAATTAATGTCTCATCATCATTCCCAGAAGCCACTGTGACAGAACAGTGGCAGGAGTGTCAAGCAGTCACTCCACAAACTTCCTTACTAAAATGAAGAAAGACTGGCTGACCTAATCTGTGGGAAGGGAACCTTTCCTGCTGTCCCTAACAGGCCTGGTCCATTACTAGCACAGCCTGGGTATTTCCATTGTTTTATTCAAGTGGCAGCACATAAACAAAAGGATTAACCAAAGATCCACCAATATAGAACATGGCAGCCCTGCCAGACCTACAGTTGGACAACAGGAGGATTTATTAACCAACCTGGACCAAGAAAGTCTGTGGGAATCTGCCACTGCCACACCCCGTAATTTCTACAGGATTTGCTAGGCACTGCATCACCTTTTAGGAAATTGGTGTTTGTAGGCATTGCCAACTTTTATCAGGTAGAAAAGACAAATGACTTCCAGTCTTAGGAAAACTCACTAGGATGACTGTATTTTTAGAAGAAAATGAAAGCTTATGGGAAGGCAAACTACTCCCCTGTAACTAAGAAACCAAAAATATTTACAAACTCTTACACAACAAAATAGCTCGCACAGTGAGCGACGATCTTTGGTCTTATTTACATTCCAAATAAGGCTCAAGGAAAATTAACATCACCCCTCACTTTATATTTAGGGCAGGAGGCTTGAGAATAGAACCAGCACCAAAATGTCCTGTTGGCTAAAGAAATATAAACTTCAGTTTTTGCTACACACTTTCTCCTCCTACTCTTTAAAAGCAGCAGGCATATTGAAAAGGAAATTAGAGAGCATCCAGAAATATTCTTTGTTTGACACAAAAGCAGCTGGAGCTTTGTTAAACTATGACCTCCCTTCATTAAGACATGATGTATGTCTTAAAACATCATGTAGGAGCTGAAACAGGACAATCACTTCCAAGCACATTCCCTAGGAAAGGCCAGAAGTTATCCTTTCTTATCCTCCTTTATTTACTCTTTCTATGCCTGCTAGTTCAACACATTTATTTACTTCTGCTTGTACGGTGAGTGATGAAGCCAGCCAAGAAAGTTGTTTAACAGGGATGAACAAGGTAAGGAGAGAGAGAGAGAGAACCCTTCAAGCAAATCAGGAGACCTTAAGCTCCATTCACCTAGAGGACAACACAGACACTCTTACCCTGATATGGTGAGGGCAGAGAATTATTCACGTTCTGTAAAATTCAGTATCACCTAACCCCTGAACCACAAAGAGAGATGACTCTCAAAAGCAGTATGTCAGAGTAACACTGAAAGACACAAAGAATAGCTTAGGAATAACACTGAGAAGTGCCACTAAAGAACAGAGAAAGAGAATGAGGACCTCTGAACACAAATGGCCAAGACTTCACTTGTTCAAAAATGACTGAGTAGTTTGATTGCTGAATTGACTTGCACCATCTCTAAGGAAGAGGAAGTGAGACTGAAGTGTCTCAGCTATTTATGTCCTATACACTGACTGATCCTTTAAGCAGCATAAATTTATGTATTGCTACCCTGACAAAAAAAGCACAGTCCAATTTCAGTCTTTGTGCAGCTATTCTAATTAGCTGGCTCTTTTGACAGCATCAGCTGCTGTTACAGAGGTAATGATTTACCTATATCTGTCAGACAGATTCAAATACTCACATAGCCTCAGTTCATTTAGTCATGCCCTCAAAGAGATATGAATAGTACAAAATAAAATAAAAAAAACCCAACAAAATTCTTGCAACTTCTTTTGCTTGACCCTAAAAAAAGTCAGAGTTTACTTTTAAAGTATCCAAGTTACTTGAAGTCACCAAAACACAACATACATTATCAAAACTCCACAGTTCCTAGAGAAACACAGGAACTAGGGCAGGCCCAGTAGTTTACAAGCATAGTGACATTCAGTAAATTGCAAAGATGTCACAGCTCTTCTAATAGGAACAACTGAGATATATTTTTCATGTTTAAAATTCTTAGTGCTTAAACTGAAAAGAAGATTTAAGACAGTGTTTATGCTCCTTTCCTCTGGTTTGCATCAGTTGGGGATTTTTTTCCTACCAGAAAAGCTGCAAACTCAAATACCTTGTAATTAATGCCCAATCACATCAGTTTTAGAGCACTTTGTTAACTTTGGCATTCATATATATCAGATAGATATCATGCATACATTATGCTTACGTACTACAGATAAACATTATATATATATATTAGTGTAGGCATACACAACATTAGAGATTGGGAAAAGACTTATGAAAGCATGTTATTGTTTAGAATAACATTCATATCACTTCCATCTTAGAAAGACTTGAAGTTGCACTCCATCACCAGAAGCAGATAAATGATTTTCAAATATTAGCTATATAATGTATCAATATGCTGTCCTACTGCCACTAAGCTTCAATAAACATGGAGTATCTCCTTAGTCCTTCATCTTCAGCACTCCTCCTCTAGCTCTAATCTTGTTTTGCCAGATGAATAATGATTGCCTACAACATGTCATAAATCAAAATTGATTACTCCAAAACAAAGTGTCTCTCTCTTTCTATTCTAAGCCCTGTACCCAGCCTACTGCTATCAGTTACAAGTAGTCAAGCAATAAGCACCTGTACTAAGAATACAAAAATACAGATTTAAGTCAACAAGGTAGCACTCATCAAATTTAGAATTAGAAAAACCAGTAATGTTAGATTCCTGTAGCTTATAAACTCAAAGCACTCAGATGAAGTGACAGCTATAATAACTGCAAATGTAACTCAGCTCTTTACATGCTATATTTTTTTCTTCAGCACCAGGTCCTGTCCCTAATTATTGTATTAACTGGTACTTTCAAAGTTATCAACAATACAGTCAAAGTGTTCTTTGGAGATGTTAAGATTTTTGCTGCACTAAGTGGGGAAAAAAAGCACTTTGCTGAGGATCATTTAAATCTCAAATTACAGACTAGTCCTCTCAAGTAACAGCATAGGGGGCAAAGAAAATCCAGACAATCTGGGAAAAATTAGCACAAGATGGAGCTTAGGAGCTTCTATTAGTAGAAATATTGCCAAGTCCTTTATTGTGGAAGCAGCCCTTAATTTTTATTTTACTGGATACTAATAATGGGATTTTTTCTCTGTTTTCAGTTCAATTTCAGCTGCTATCTGATCTGCTCTAGCAAACCCTAGACTCTAAAACACAACCAGCTCATGTAAAGGAGATGTTCTTGGTATTTACTGGAGGAGGTAACAAAGAGTGAGGTAAAAGCCACCCCACCTCTCCATGACTCCCAAAGCCTTACTTGCACCTCCCAGGAGAGGTCAGGAAGAGAGGAAGCAAGCACCCCATGGTGATGGGCTTGTGTTCAGCTAAAAGGAACAACACCAGCACCTTCAGCTGTTACAGGGTGTGATGGGTATGGCAGCAATGAACTTGTCTGTGGTCTCCTGGGTGTTTGAGGCCACGAACGAAAGACAGGATTTCCCTTTTTTTATGTTGAACCTGATTCACATATATGGTGTCAAAATAATCTTTTAGTTTCTCATTAACAGGAAAAAGAACCCACCAAAACTAAGCTATTAGGGTATGAAGCATTCCTAGCTTAGGCTGGAGTTCATATCAGGACCCTGTTGAAAAATTCAGAAAATTAACATATTTTTAAGAAGGAAGCTGATAACATTTTGCAACATGTTTGTGAACACATAATCAATATGGTTTATCTAAAGGAGATAAATCTTCATTTGTGCAACTTTAAAGTCCAGTCCAGACCACAACATTAAGTCCAAAAGTAGACAGGAGGTAGTCTTGAATATTCATGGAACATGGCATATTAATGATTTTCTTGTCCCAGTATTCTGGGGAAATTTCTCCTTATACCTAACAGTGGTGCAAAAGGGAATAGATTAAGCAGTCAAAGAAGATAAACTCGTTCACAAACCTATTTTCTTGGCAGGGAAAAGAACAGAATTTCTGGTCTTGAGCAAAGTTTACCTTGATAAGGAGTAAGGAAGGGCTCGTAACTAGTTCAGCTTTTTGATAATATCAATGATTATATCAATATATATTCTAACCTGTGGAAAAGATTTTTAAGCCCAGAGCAAGTTTTGGACTGTTGACAGTCCATGAGAACATTCAGGTCAACGGGTTATGGCTGTAAGAGCAAACATCGTTTAAGCACAAAATTAGAAACCGCCACTACAACTGGCAGTGACACATTCCCCAACAACACTACAATGGACAAAAAAGTATTTTTCGTATTTTTAAGCTAAAAAGAAAATACATTCCACATTAAAAATACCTTATGCAAGCCCTTATCTTATTGAAAAGCACTGAGAAGTGAGCTGATATTAACACTCAGCACTGAATTTCATAGAAACGCCTATGCTGCACAATGATCTAATAAGAAAAATTTTATAGAGGATGTGTGGCACAAAGCAAAGTGAAATCCATTGTGAACTTTTTCCTTTAAGAGTACAAGTTTTAAAATAGGTATGTTAAAGTAACTACAACTACTCAGGAAGTGAACTGTGTTTAGTGTGTCACCACACTAATACCTGGAAACTCTAATTATCAGACACACGCTACAAAGTTCATAGACCAGATAAATATGAAAAGGTTAACCTTTTTTATTACACTAAGATGCATCCTGAAAGTTAAAAGAGCAATAAAGATAATCACTTTCTGTTTGCTACAGCTTCAACTTCAGTTACACTTCTATTTTCATCCCACTTCTACTTCCATCACACATCTTCCACCTCTAAAAGATTAAAAAAGAAAACAGAATATATCTATTAACCATTAATATAGAGTGCAAAAAGGTGACATAATACTCTTTCATAAATATTAGATTATTTCCATAACTTTAAAACCTACTCCTACTCAACATTTTCCACTAATCTGTCACCAGCTAATACACCCCTACAACGGAGCAGAAAGAATTTACTCAGTTACATCTCTGCTATTGACACCCCATCCTGTTTGTTCAGAGCTGGAAGCTTATGCTTTTCTTTACACAAGGACAGAACAAGAGAAGATACCCCTCTCCACTGTATGCCTTGGGTCTCACAGTAGTCCACACCCATTTTTAGCCTGAGACCGAGCAGAAAAAAGACAGTTCTGGCCAAGAGTCAGTCAAAGCTCCCCTCTCCTAAAAGAGGATGAAGGACCTGACTCTACTTTGGTTCACATTATTTCTTTTGTAACAGCCGAGTCTTTAAGAATCCCAGATGTTTAAGATTACAACTACTTGTCAGAAAACAGCTGTCACCTCATTCACTCCCACAGGTCTCATTACCCACAGGTGTACTCAGGGGTAGTGGGGGAAGTCTCTGATTCTCCACACTCAAAACTTTGTGGTTTTCTAGTTGGTTTTTTATAGCTCTCTGTCAAATGCCAATGAGCATATACCCACAAGGGGAAAAAATAAAATAAAAACCCAACCACCTCCACAAACATACTCCAGCCTTCCATACGCATTTATACACTCACACGCTTTCTACGATCCTTCACTCACGCACAGGTACTCATCACTTCGCTCGCATACACACACCCTATGCCATTAGCCTTATTATACGTGGGCATAAAGAAGTGCGGGAGCACATCCCCCACGGTCATGTCCTTTGCACGGGCAGGCATCGCAGACACCGGGCACACACCCCAGCCCAAGCAGCACCTCACACAGACCCCGCCCGACTCCCGGACCCCACAGCAGGCACAGACACAGACACACAGACACAGACACCCGATGTACCCGCTCACAGAACACGCATGCAGGCACCCAGAGAGACCCGGCAACACCAGCACCAGCCCTCCCTCCGCGCAGCACACAGGGAGACCACCGCCACCGCCACCCCCCGCCCTCCATTGTGCGGCGGCCCCGCAGCGCTGCCCGCAGCCCCCGGCCCGCCGTGCCCCGTTACCCGTGAGGCTGCGGAGGACGGTGCCGTGAGCCCACAGGCTCAGCACTTGCTGCACCGACAGGTTGATCATGGAGTTGTCCCCCGCTTCCACCTTCATGGTGCCGCCGCCGGGCGGGGTCCGGCAGCCGCCGGGCCGCGGGGCGGGAGGGAGACGGCGGCGAGGAGCGGCAGGGCGGGGAGGCGGCCGAGGGAGCTCCGCGCCGCGGAGGAGACATCGAGGACGGAGAGGGGGAGGCGGCGGCCGGGGGGAGCCGGGCGCTCTCGGGGGAGGAGGGGAGCCGGCCGCTGGCGCTTCCCTGCCGCTTAGGGGCAGGGCCGGGCGGCGGAGCCCATCATCATCATCATCACCATCATCATCATCTCCGCCTCCTCCATCAGCAGCGGCCGCCGCCGCCTCGCCGGCGGCATCGTCACTCCGGTCACCGGCATCACCTGGAGCGAGGGCGGGGCGGCCGCGGGCCGTGCCTAGGCGGGCGGCTCCATGCGGGAGCAGCGGCGGCAGCGGGGCGGCTCCCGGCGCCAGAGGCGGCCGGAGGGGAGGGAAGGGAGCGGCGGGAACGGGAGCGGGAGCGGGGCAGCGGGAGCGGGAGGGCGGCCCCGCGCAGGCGCGGCGGGAGGAGCCGGGGGCGCCGGCTCCTCCCTCCAAACCGAGAGCCAGCATTGGGAATCACGATTTGAGTCAAAGAGGGCGGGAAAGACTGGGAATGCCGTGGGCCCCCAAAGAAACTTGCCTTAGCAAGAAGTGTCTCAAATAAAATCTGCATACACCTATGGGTAGACATAAAGGGGAAAATGAAGTGATAACATTCCATGGTGTTAAAGCTGGTATTTAAGTCGATGCTGCTGAGTGCCTTTAAACATCGGAGGAGACCAAAATGCAGAATCTGAATTCTGATAAGAGCGGTGTTTTCACCTCGCTGCTCGCAGCCTCAGCACACGGAGCTCCAGAGGGCGCGGGCGGATTCAGCTCCACGGCTGCCTCGGCGGGGTCTGGGGACACAGCCCCGGCGGAGCAGGACGGCGCCGGGACAGAGGAGCGGACAGCACAGGGGGAGCGCCGCTCGGGAGCGCCGGGGCTGCCGGGGCGCAGGTGACAGCACATGTCGCAGCGGAAAAGCTGCCGTCCCGAGCTGCCGTCCCGAGCTGCCATCCCCAGCTGCCGTCCCGAGCTGCCATCCCGAGCTTCCATCCCGAGGCATCATCCCGGCAACGCTGCGTGACGTCCCTGCCCGTCCCTTTGAACCTCGCAGCTCCGCCGTCACTGCGGCCGCAGATTAAAGCCACCGAAAGTCAGAAAACGTCAGAAATCGTGAGCGAATCTTTACTCCGTGCTTTTGCTTTCTTTAGGTAATAAAGAACAGAGCCTTTAAGCTGGATGCGGCTTCTTGCATGGCACAGTGCTTACCGTGTGAAAGCCAGCAATCATCCCGCATCCATTCTTAAATATGCATCCCTAGGCCACGTGTAGTGCCCACACTTCCTCGCTGGCATTTCTTCAGCAGTGCTTGCTACAATACCTCATAAACATAATTTTATGTCAGCATCCTTTGATGGAAAGGGTTGGAGAGGTAAAGCAATTTATAATAAAATTTGCAATTTATAGATTAAGAGCCAGGACAGATAAATCAGCTCATATCCTGCTTGATGCCAGTGACCCGATTTTTTTCAGATAGATTTATGCAGGATGTCTGGTTCAGGGCTGTGCTTCCAAAGCCTTTTGCAGCTGACAGTACTTGGCATTTCTGCAAGTAGGTATCGAGCCAGGCAATGAGAAACTCGCAGGGAGCAGCTCCCTAGGGGGCTCTGGGTTTCACTGGTTAAGCATGGCATCTCTGATGGAGAAGGAACTCAGCTGCTGGGCCAGGTCCCTGTCCCATGATCAAGAGAAGGTCCTTTCTCTTCCTCTTCTTATAACCCCACCACTTCACAGCTGTGTAAGTCAGGCCCTACAGAAAACAGTTCCCTTCATTATACAGTAGTGATTTATTTTTAGGGCAGAATTATTCCATACTTGGAGTAGGGCTCAGTAAGAAAATAGCATAAAATTTAAGTTTGAATGTGAAACAGACAATGAATTATTTAGGAACAGTTTTTATGGTTTATTCTTTTTAATTCCTGCATGCCAAACATTGAGAAAACAAACATTTTTAAATGTCCTTAAATAAAATCCCTACCCCTAAATTTATTTTTGTTGCAGACTAATGTCCCAAGAACCAGGTACACTCTGCAGGACACTGTGGTGTAATAGAACTTACAGTAAAAAGGGAGACTACTTTTGTTGACCATTTTATCTCATAAATCTTCTATGACAACCTACTGACAGATGTCAGCAAGACTATCTGATAGGCCAGAGGCATGCTTGGAAACATGCATGTGTCTGTAATTGGTGCTGCATTGGTGCCTGGTGACCTTCCAACCTGCACATGGATGATTTCCTTGTGTTCCACACAGGGAAGAATGCATGGGGAATTCTGGCTTCAAAACACTAGCCAGTGTCCAGAACTTGCTAGAACACCTTCCTCAAGGTTTACAGTAGAAGTACGGGGAGCACATTCACGTAGAGGTGAGTGAGTATCTCTGTAGTTCGCAGATTCTTGCAATATTTCCTTCAAGGATCATCCCTCAAGGTTTTGCAGAGGCTCTCTCCTCCCAGGGAGGGCTGATCATTCTGCAGCAGTGCAGGGACAGCAAGAACACAGCTGCTCTTCTAAGTCCTAGGAGAACAAACCAGAGAGATCCACCAAAACCACAGTCCAGCTTCCACTGAAACTCCATCTAAGAGGCTAAAAATTGTTGTCAAACCTCAGGCATGCAACACCTAAATTAACTGAGCATTTTCTATCAAACACCTCCAACATGCTTGGACAGTGTACAAGTGATAAAGGGATGGAGACTCATCTTAAAAATGGCCATAATTTATATCATTTATTCAACTTCATCCTCAGCCCATCATCCAGCAGGTGAGATGGATAAAAATTTGAATGCAAATTCATCATGTGTGAACAAGGCTAACTGGGTCATTCCGGAAAATAGGAAAATATTGCTAAAGTACTGACTTTAAAGCAAATTTAAAAAAGAGTCATACATGGCAGTGACATTTCCCAGTAGCACAACACTAGGAGGATGTCATTCTGGAGCAATAGAGTCCCTTGAATGAAGCAGCAGAAACAGTCAAAATTCACTCTTCCAAGCTGTGGCTTCATAGGAGCAGGGAATTGCAGCCAACTCTGTCCTCAGCAAGACCTCCCACACGGGTGGTGCTGCCACAGAAGTCCCGAGTGTAGCAGCTCCCTGCAGGGATCATTATCAGCTCTGTAGGCAGTAATGCACGGAGCAACAGCAGTGATGGCAAAGGGCTCCCAGCAGGGCTCAGGCTGCAGCTGAAACTGTGACTCAGGGGAGGAATAAACCACGTGTGCTTGAGCAAGGCAGGCAAAGGGGGTGAGGGCTGCAAACATCTCAGGGAGGAGAAACTACAGTGGGCAGCACTGTTCTGATAAGTGAAACGGGAAAGAAAAAGAAGAGGAAGAAAGAAAGAAGAAGAAGAAAGAAGGAAGAAGAAAGAAGGAAGAAGAAGAAAGAAGGAGGAGGAGGACATAATCTCAGAATTTCATCAGGTGAGGTAGCTCCATTCCATAAATTATTAATGGCTAAAAAAAGAGAAGGAGTCATTTTGCAAGGGCATGGTAAGACCATTTCCACTGCTGTGGCACCCTGAACATGGGGAGGACAGGGAGAGCAGAGAATGTGGGGATGGATCAGGGAAGGTGACTGTGCCAGAGAGGAAGACTTGCTAGTAGGATGGCAGAGGGAGGGCTGGCAGGCTGGGTATGACCAGCTGTAATAATCCTCTGCAGAGCAGGGATCAGGAGAAGGCTTGGAACTGCAGGGAAAGAAGCAGGGGAGGGGAGAGAACCTGACAAAGAAACTTTCACAATTTGTGTAGAAATCCCAGGTTTCCACTCCTGTGTGGTATCCCAGAGGCAGGGACACAACTCACCAGGTCTGCCTGACAGCCAGGCCTGAGCCACCACAAATGCCTGAGAGACTCCAGGACTCCTTTACACATCCAAACCCACCAGTGAAAGGGTCCATGGGGAGCACCTGAAAGCTTATACAGGGACTGATCTTCATCCCAGATGAGCTCATTTTCCTTCCCCCATTCCCCTATTCCCTCACAGCAGCTGGGAGGTTTGGGAGTGTGCAAAGCACTGCAAGGAGCCAGCTGTAAACTCTGACTTCAGCCAAAGGAAATTAGTTTTACAGGTGGAAAAGTAGGGTCAGCTTAGTTTCTCTGCTCTGCAAAAGATCAGAATACCTCTACATAAGTTGCTATTAACTTCTGGTATTGTTTTCAGAAGCTAAAGAAATAATGATAGATTTCATTGGAGAGCCCTTGGCTGAATAATTTTCCACTTGGAAAGGTAATGCTGTTCAAAATGAACTGATTCCTTAAGTCGCATTTCTTTAGAGAAACAGACAAGTCTGAATATGTTCTATTGCCATGCTCTGGAGCAAATATTTAATTTTCCATAGTGAATACAGCTTTTCATCATAGTAAAACATCAAAATCCAAATAGAAACCCCTTTTGGTCCCCTTGAAGAACAGAATTCTCACTTGAGATTTTCTATCCAGAGCTGGCCATGTAGATTGACTGGAAGTACAGTTAAACTGTTTTAACTGAATGGAAAACCCCAGCACTTGTCATATATGCAGACGCTTTTTCCCCATTTCAAAGGGGTTTTTTGGCCTTTCACCCAAGTCACTGACAAGCTGTTACAAATACAGAAAATAAATTAAACCTCTAATGTTAGCAATAGGTTTCTTCCTACTTGTCCCCTTTCTAGACCACCAATTTATGCACAGCAGTTACTACTCAATAGTAGTAGTACTCAATAGGAGTAGTAACAGCTGAGTTGCTACTCAATAGGAGTAGTAACAGCTGGCCTGCAAGCAAAGCTGTGTTAATAGAAGAAACAACAATTGACGATTTTCAAGTGTATCCATAGCAAGGAAGAAGACAAGGCCATCAGCATGGAAACAGATTAGAAAAGAGACATGAAAATTTTTCTAAGCTGGACTACATGCTTAAGTAGATGTGTATACGGGCCTTATTAAATTTCTGTAAAAATTTTGCCAATTATATCGATGCTAATTGCTTTGCACCAATGAATATAATAAGTTATTGTGATGTAGTTAATGACTTAAGATCACACTTTGTTAAGAGTATATAAGGTGGAGAACACGGAGAACACGCAGAATAAAAAACTTTTTTCTTCTTGGACCCTGATCACAGGTGTGTATGTCACGTCCGACCTAACAGTGACACTTGTGCCCTTTCTAGACCACCAATTTTTGCACAGCAGTTACTACTCAGTCAGGAGAATTGGCAGTCACAGCTAGTTGTGGCTGGAGAAGTGGCTCTTTCAGACATCCTTGGCCTCCTAATCTCAGCTCTCCAAAGGCTGAAACGCGATCTCAGCCGCTGACCTCGGTGACGGATGAAGATGCCTGGACAGCCAGGTAGGAGAGGAAGGAAGTAAGGCGATACCACGGGCTAAATATCGCAGCTCTCCCCAGCATGAAAGCAGCATCCCAGGTTGCTCAGAGCCATCGGAAATCGCGCGGAGCCGGCTGGCAGGGCGGCAGAGGGAGGCAGAGGTGCGCGGCAGACTTTTCTTGCGGCGGCACCGGGAGAGTGCTGCTCTGCTCTGCTCTGCACGGCCGGCTGCGCTCTGACACCGCGGGAGCATCCCCGGGCTGCGCTGGCACTGCTGCTGCGAGAAAACACCTGTGGGTACCGAGAAACTGCAGATAGATTTATTTTTTAATTAAAACTTTGGAAGAAAAAAAAAAAAAAAGTCTGCTTAGTCTATTTAGATAATATCCCTCTGTAAAATACATTGATTTTTGAGCCAAGAGTTTGCATGTATTAAAATGCCTGAAGGATTGAACCCACCATGAAATAGAAAAGTCCCACTGACTACTCTAAAAAGATTTGCCATAAGTAAAATTATCTAAACTTGGATCTGATTTTTTTTAGTATTAAAATCTGCACTGCTTAAAAGACCAGCTCAGCTATTTGTTTTATACAATACCATCATTCAGAAATATAAAGCTTTCTCCTACTCTCTCTCTGCACACACTCACAGACATGTGCATACACAAGCGTGTACATTCACACACATGTAGCAGTTTAAGGTAAGCACTACTGTTAATATCAACTATGCTGTTACTTAGAAAAGAATTTTATTGCTCTTAATGAACCCCTTCCCAGGAATCCTTTCCTGTGACTAATAATGTTATCAGAGTTCTTGTGAAATCTAAATTATTGCTCGTGTTTTCCTTTATAAGTTGACTCAAAGCAGGCACTTATCTGTTAAAACTGTCAGTAGGAGACATTTGGAACAGTCTAGCAGGGACAACCATCTCTCAAGACATGGATGAGACCAGTTTCACTGTTCCTTCTGAAGATAAAGTAAAAGTGAGGAACAACTTTAGCTCCTTCTTCTCTTCACTGACATGTTCAAAAAGTCTGTTTGGCTAAAATGCAGAAAACTTGCTTCCAGCAAGACTTATTTCTTTCAGAACAGCCCTCCCTCCTCCAATTATTTTTAAAATAACATACCAGACTCTCACAGTCCAGGTCAACAATGTGATCCATGGTAGCCACATCAGGTTTCTCATATGCTTAGGTCATTAGCTAGCAAGAACATTGTCAAGCTATTATTTTTTGAAATACCCTATTTTTAGATTGTTTTGGAGTTGCTGGAAGTTTGATAGAGAAATCTGTTCCTTCATTTGTTAAACAAATTCTTGTTTAACCCTCACATATGCATGCCACAGTCCAGATAGTACATAGGTGTTTATCTTTTACATACAGTCCTAAGCTCTGGCCCTGATTTGCAATACATTTGCATTTTTTCTCTGATTTAAAACTGAAGAAAACTCAGATTCAAAATATCTGAGTTTAGTTGAAATACCTGTAACTTCAAGCTTCACAATTAAAGCCATATCTGCTCATATCCTCACACTGAGCTCCTTCCCTCCCCTTGTTTGCCTCTCAATTCTTGAGCAGGCAGGAGAGGACACATCAGCATTACAGAGCAGGACATTTCCTCAAAACTTCTAGTTTTCTCCCTCTGTAGCAGTGCTTTTCGACACCATAAACCTGCAAAACCACAACTATTTCAGTTCCTAAGCAGGTCCTTCTTCTGCTGACCCAGTATCCTCTAAAGTAACCTGGAAATGCTTAATTGATTTCAGTGGGCTCCAGTGCTGAATGGGGGAATTATCTGATCTTATCGTGTCTTCTTTTCACCTGACAACAATAACTATGTTTAGCAGAACTGTTACAGGTGTTTCTAGAGATTCAGCTGCCTTAGGGCAGAAACAATTCTGTTCTGCCAGTAAGGGCCACGTATTTTTGTTCCTCTTTAGTATAGGCCAGTTCTAACAAGTCTTACCCACTTATTTGATTATCCCAGTGTGTTTGCAGCACTGGTTTACTTCCCTAACTCTCCATTTCATCAGTACAGTCTACTTCAGATAATGTCTTTTAGGGCATCTCAACAACACCTTTGTTGTCAACATTTTTTAAAGTCTGATGGTTCTTTCAGCCCTACCACAATCCCATGAAATTCAGAATCTGGCTCTTGGTTTAAATTTATGGGTTAATTAGAAATTTTTGGCACCACCACAAGGATATATGAGTTCTGACCATTGTGAGATTCCCATTTGAATTCCTGGAATTTTCAAACTATTTTAACAAGTCTTTGACTTCCTGTCATCCCCTTTAGATTTTCCTCTCCTAGTTCATAGTTCAAGCTGATCATATAAATATGTCACAGAACTATGCTCTCAAAAATACCTCCCTCTGCAGTGCTGAGCAAAACTCATGTAGACATAAAGAGAAAAAAAAAAATCAGCTCATTCCTACAGCAAGGGAATCCCATTGCTGGAAAAGAAAACCAAAATCATGTGAAACTATTGATAATTGTAACAGTTTTGGATCAGGTCTTGATACTTCATAAAATTCTGCAGGTATGATCCAACAGGACACCAAAGATTTTCTTCTTGTTGGTACAGCCTTGAGTACTGCTCAATTCTTCAGTAACTTTATTCCTAAAGAAAGGAAAGAGTCAGCAGCATCACTGAGGTGCACAACCAAGAATCAGGAGGCACAGCATCTCTTTCCAGACCAGCCTCATGCTGACAGGTGAGCCACAGGGCCAGATTCACTCCAGGCACTGTCACACCCTGTGAACAGCCCTGTTGTCGCCCGTGGCCTTGGGCAGTGCTCTAAACACAAAGAAGTCTCCTAATTCTATTTGTAACCTCTTTGGTGTTTGGTTTCTACAGATGGAAAAAAATGAGGTAACCTTACTTGTGGGGTTTAATTAATGGACAGTTTAAAACGCACTGGAAAATTCAGACAGACAGAAATCAGAAGTAAAAGGTATTTGCAGAGATAAATACTTCCAAGGTGGCTTTGTTATTGTTCTGGCTACCTGCCCACAGAGCTTTGCATGCGATTTAATACCACCAGGAGGAGAAATATTTGATTTTATAGAGTTGTTAGCTCTAGCTGATCAAAAAACTGAAGTGGGGAGGGGGAAAAAAAAAGTGAAATACATTATTGTCAGTATTTGTCAGATGCACTCTTCCAGTTCCCTCTAAAAGGGGCTGTCATGATACTCAGTAGTCTTAAGAACGGGGTGAAAGAGTCAGGTGAGGATGGGAAGTGTGTTCTCTCACTCACAGGATGAACTTGGTCACTATGTCTGGGCTACAATGCCCTCTTTGACCTAATCTAAGAAATCTCCTTCTTACAGGAAGGGAAAGTTTTGCCCCTTTAGTTGTGCAGAGCGCAGATAGCTGATAGAGACTTGAACTGAGAGGGCCACAGAGTGCACCATCCTCTGGCCCCCTGGGTCTGGAAGCAGCCTGGCCACATTTGCACGGAGCTGTGCCCAACAGGAGGAGCTCTGCCTTCTGCATTTCATCCTCCTGCACTCACAGCTCAAGGATTAACTCAGGCTGAACTACATGAAAGTGATGTGCACCTGCCTGCATGGGAGTGCCTTAGGTCAGGGGGTTTTGCAAACAAGTGTGCTCAGTGCAGGCCAGGCTCCCTGTCCAAAGCCCTAATTAGAGGTGTAGATCACAATCGGTGTAAGGATGCCCAAGGCTGCACTGACCCTGAAAATGACCATCCTCCCATTCTTCCCTCAGGTCCTCCCCCAAAACAGCACTGACAAAGCCCTGCAGAGCCTATTCTGAGACTAGAATAACAAACTGAGTGGTCTGAAAACAAATACACCTGTAGGAATGAAAACAAACGAGCAGTTAAAGTGGCAGCACTCTGAAAATGTTTGGAGATGGAGCTGTACATGAGTGTGTCCTAATTCCTTGCTTCCTGTGGCAGTATTGGAAGAGAAAGAAGTAAAACAAATTTACTACTGCTAGGAAAGGTGGGATCTGACCCAAAGCAGCAACAAATGCTATGGTAATATTCCCAGCTTACACAATGTTAGCTTTTGACTACACCAGCTGCTATGACCCTGCTCTAAAAATAATTCAAGTCCTGGTAAGATGATAAACATCATCTCACAAACATTTTCCTCACCTTATGCTTGCTTGGTAAGTATCAGAATCAGTACAGCAAAATTTGTGCATTCAGGTAGCAGTTATCACAGAAATTATAACACAAGATAAATGCATAATGTGAAGAAACTTCCCAAAGGCATCAGAATTTAAATAGGCTTTCTTGTCATATGCTCTGAATAATGCACCCACTTTTAAGCAATTGACAACTCAAGGAAAACAACACAAAAAATCAGAAAGCATCTCACAAAAGGGAAAAGGGCCACAGCTAAATTAAGAAGGTGCTTTTTACTGCTATTTTACCTGTCCTTACTCTGACATCAGGAAAAAAAGTTGACTGCTTTCAGATAGCCATTAGCTGTCCTGTCCTTAGATAATCTCTGAGAGCTGAGGGGGCAGGAATTAACATACACAAATACAGCACACTTGAAAAATATTAACTAAAGCTGGGAATAAACTATTCTCTAATGGAGGTCTCAGACCTGATTAACAAAGAGAAAAACTGAAGCAGATATTTTCCAAGGGAAATGTATACAACAGAACTATTCCAGGCTTTTATGACTTGATTTTTAAAACCAGCCAAGAAGAGATTTAATTTTGTTTACTTAAACAACTTTGGAAAGAAAAACGTCCCAGTGCTCTAGCACTTTGTCAGACAGATTCCAGAGCAGAGGATTAGCTAACTGTTTGGTCTCAGTGTGCACACACGTACCACCTCACATCTGAAAGGGGAACTTGGTCAGTTTGCAAAACGAGGAGAAATGCATGCTGGCCCAAGTTCTCTGTTTCTGTCAGCCTCTCTGGTGAAGCAGCCCAGTGGGTGAGGACTGCAGGGAAAAGGTTTTAAATGTTGGTTTCCACTTCTCACTACAAAAGAAAATTTGGCTTTTCTGTTTCTGCTCGTTCATGTAGGAGCAAACAAATGCAGCTTCTGTAAAACCCATGACAGTGCTGCAAGTGCTAACAGCATCAGAATTACAAATGTGTTAGTAACTAAATCCCCCTGATGAGGGGCTGAACCCCTGGGACAGCACGAACCCTGGCACGCAGCCTCCCAGACAGACTGTCTGTCTGGGGAGGAAGCTGGAGAGAGTGGCTGCGACCTCCTTGCAGCCAGAGCCTCCAGAGGAGACCAGAGCTGCTCAGGGTCCGGGTGGTGCTGCCTGAGGAGAGCTGTGCTGCCACGTTCAACACTGCCCACCAGCAGTGCCCTTCTGCCAGACCCTCCTTGAGAGCTGCCCAAGGCTCGTGGCTACCCTCCCTTCGCCCGCCCTCCTTTCTAGCCTGCAGGGCCCCGTACTGGGAATGTGATACCTGCAAGGCTGGCTCAGGGAAAGGTGCTCACTGAAGGTGTACCTTAAGGTTGCTGATTGCCTTCCTTGCTGTTCAGATGGAATCCTCTCTGCAACTCCTCTGTCACCTTCAGCTCTTCTGCTTCTACACGTTCAGAGGCAAGTCACTCTGTCCAGCAGCATCTGTAAACATGCAGAGGATCTTAGAGCCTAGAGTAACAGCCCTTGCTTTAAAGCAAAGTTAAAGCATCTTTTAGTTGAAAAATTCCTGGCCTATTCCTAGAGCTTTATAGTGGAAGGTGCTTTGATCACTGACTCTTTTCTATTACTCTTATTTTGACCAATGCAAGTGCAGTCTGGCTTTTGTGCCAGGGGCTTGCTGATTATATAAAATTTTGATAGTGCAGTTTTGAAAGGACTTCTAAAAAAAGTCACTGCTAATGAAGACATAAGTGCAAAATTAGGACATCACTCACATTTCCAGACTGACCTGAGATCTCATTGGCAAATGGTGTACAGGCAAGACCAGATGCCTCACAGTGGTGAATCGCACCTAATGCCCTTTTGTAATATGACACAATGTGACAAAAGCTGATCACATTCAGACTCATTTTAAGAACAAAATGTTAGGTTGATCTTAAAAGACTCAGAAAAGAGAGGCAGGCAAAGGTAAACAGGCTGGTGTGTGTTGTTTTATCTTTCACCACAGATCTGATGGCTGCTACAAGATGCTGGAAGAAGTTTTGCAGCCTCTGGTGCATGAGATGAATTTGGTTTGGTCAGGTGATTGCAGGGATGGGATTTAGCAGAGCAGATAGCCCTTTTGATTCTACCCTCCATGAGAGTCTTTTTGCTAAGCAGAAAGTTATCCTGATGTTGGATCCCATGGTTTGTAATGTCAGTGTTACCTCTGCTTGTTCTGATCTTCATGGAGTGAACCATTAATACAATTAAAATCCAAAAGGTTCCAAAAAAATGTGTGGTGTAAGGTCAGATTCTGACACCCCATTTACTTTACTCTGTTACAGGCTCCAGTATTGATAGTGATGCCATTTGTGAAAAAAGACATTGTCCAACAGAGCTTCCCCTGCCAAGGCATTAAAGAGGAGATACTGATCCTTAGTGCTTAAATATTTGTTTCAATACAAATTTTCCATTCTATTATGCTATTTGGAAAAGCCCAACAACAAGAAAACCTAACAGAAGGTCAGGAGGTGCTGTACAACCATCTGGACAAATAAGTTACAGTAGCTGTTCTTATTTACTGCAGAACACAGCTGGATTCGGTCTTCTGTTTCAGGTAGATGGTACTAAATTTTACATAAAAGTGTCAGCAGCTTTAAATGTAGCCAGGTAAGGAATGCAAAGAGGTCAGCTTCAGGGAGGCATATTTGGAGAGTGTAGTCATATTCAGGCTCAGTTTTTACCAGGTTTTTGCAATGAGGCATGATAATATAAACCTAAAGATTGAAATTCCACACCAGAGTGAGTAGTCCAAAAACACACTGCTTTGACAGTGTTCCAAAAAAGTCAAAGCTTAGATGGTGCATAAGTACTGCCTGGGCTTTAGTCAGGCTATCCATTTAAGGCTGAAATGTCACTCTTGATGAAATCAGAAACAACCAAATAAGCACATTTCTCAAATCACTCAATTTATCATACTGCTTTCTGTCACAGTGCCTACTGGGTTTCACAATCAATCAGGCTTCTTTCAATATGCTCAGGATCATGGAGATCTCAGTGACAAATTAAAAATTTGCCTTTGAGATAACACCAGATGTACAATTATTATCACCAACACATTAACTGTAGTCCAAAACATGTCTTCATGTGACTCACATAATAATACCAGAAGCCTAGCAAAAGCCTGTAGGTGACTATAACCTGCTGCTTTCAGTGTTTTAATGGCAATCCTCTTAATCTACTCTGACTTCCTTTCTGGTTCCTATACTACATCACTGGGCAGAGCCATTTGCTCCCTTTGCTTCTAACCTCCATAACATTCATCTGCAACTCATTTTCATTCCTCTGCTGAGTCAGCCATAGGCTGAAGTGGAAGCAAAATTCAAATATCAAAGCATTATATCTATCTCTCTCTCTCTCTCTCTCTCTCTCTCTCTCTCTCTCTCTCTGTATATATATATATATGCATATCTCTACGTATCTCTATATATCTATATCTATATCTATCTATATATATATATATCTATATCTCTATATATCTCTCACACACATACACATATATATGTGTATACTATTTTTTTTTAGCTGGAGGTGTACAGTAAGTCTGGAGACACACATACTTTGTGCATCCTTTATTCCTAGTCATAAGGAAAAGATCCTCCATATGCCACTATAGGCTTTGGCTGGAAGACAATTTTATTTTACTTTTTGATTTAGTTAGTGAAGACAACAAGAGGATTGAGCTTATGAGAATCTCTTTAGGTACAGTAACCAAACATTGACAGGCATGTGAGTAATTCAGCACTGACTTTGTGGCCAGCATAGCAAATGACACTGGAGAATTAATGTTTCATTGCCCAAGAGCCCACTTATAAATGCAGCTGTAATTAAGCACTGCCTGCTGTGATGCCCAGCAGTAGTGATGAGGGAGATGTAATATGCATTTAGTGCTGTTTGGTTTTCAAACAGTATTTTAGCTGGGAATGCTATTCTGTAAGTTCCCTGGGAGCCATCAGCTGGATCTGATTTCACAGACAAGAAACACGAGAGCCTAGAAACATTTGATCTACCGGATATTGCTGGCACTGCTTAGTGCTGCCTTCGAAGAACGCAGAGCTCTGTCACGTACCTTTCCTCGAGGCACAAATCGCTTTCTGCCCCACTCAGGAGGAGGTTACTCTGAGGAAAATGAACATACAGCTTACTTTTATTCAGGAGGCCACCAAAGGCTTTGCATATTCTTTGGCAATTATGTAAGATATGATCTGCAATCCTCCCCCAGTCCCAATCTATACCTCAGAACAATTAGAATATTTATTAGTGAACAGATGTTGGTTAATTGATGCAGTATCTGTGACAAGGCACTGAAGTTGTAAAAGATTAGTCTGTGCACAGAAACTAGGAACTGAGGACAGTCAGGCAGGTTTTCTTCCTGAAGGACAATGAAATTTTGCTGAATATTTATATGTCTAAACATTCATGTCTGAAAAAAGGAAAGAGAAGGGACAAACATGGGTCACAAAGATCTTATCAGGAAGGCAGGAAGCAGAGGTTTTAGATATTCCAATGTGACATCTTTACTTCTGAAAATGTGGCAAAAAGGATCAAAATAGTGTTCTGGAAAGTAAAGCGATCTTTCAAAAATTAATAACACATCTGTAAGCAGAAACCAAAGGTCCGTGCCCCCCTAAGGGCTTCTACTCCAAGCTCCTAGAACTACTTTCTGCTTCTTTGAATGGCCTATTACTGCACTATCAGCTACTGCTTTTGTGTGTCTGTATCCAGAAAAACCAGTCAGGTTCTTCAATGCAGCATCTGCTGCTGCACACAGAGGTGGTCAGGGGCTTTCCTCATTATCTGCCAGGGGAAGTATCCAGCATACAACACCACAGAGGGTTGCACTGATGGAGACAGAGGCTGGGAAATGTCAGCACAGACACAGGAGCAAGCGATCAGTAGTCTACTTAAATGACACTTGCTGACACATAAAATGCTTCTGGTAACTGCATCCTAAAGCTTTTGCATTTCTAGAAAATAAAATGAAAAAATAAAATATTTGTTTAGTTTCCAGGGGAAAATCTATGCTTAGATATCTGGACTCTGTTCTCTAGATTTTCCCTTCCTTCATCCCTGTTCCTTTAAAGGCCCCTCTATGCCACTGATGGTTAGGAACCTCTCATAAGCTGCTCAGTAGAAAAGTGGAAAAAATGTTTTAGAATTACTTCATTAACTGTTTTATTAACCAGCACTTCAGTTATGATCTATGATGTACCAGCAAAATTGCTGAGTGTTGAGGATGTTATTGTGCATTTCAGCTTGTTTCTTTCACACTGTCATTGTTGTGGATCATCATATTCCTGGCAAACATTTATTCTTTGTTCACTGCTTTAATCCAGCTGAATTCAGACAAGGCTGAAAGAGTGGACTCCATTACAGATTCATGAGCAGAAGGTTTTTAAGTTTACTGGCTTTTGTTCACCACCACCACACCCCTCTTTTGACTGACTCACAGGTAAAATACGAGCAAGGTGCATGTTGACACATTTTCACCAGGTCGAGAAGGCCTTGCTTCTATCCTATATATATTCCAAGCACTGCCATGCTCTGTGCCTCTTGTCAGGGCCTGAACTGCACTGGAGCTACTCTGGAAACTGGATTTAACCTGAGTGCAGCTCATGGTGTCTGGTCCAGAGGAGAAATCTAAGGAAGTACCTGTAAAACATCCACTCAAAAAATAAGCTCTATGGAGGATAAAGCAAAAGAGCACCAAGGGACTGGTTTTAGTTTTCTTAGTCTTTGCTTCTGGTGGATAGCTGTAGTTTTCAACTATGTTTTATGTTGATAGGAAGGAATACCCTTTGCTAGCCTAAGGAATAGCTAGAAGACTTAAATCATGTTTAAAGCTACATCACACTCCCTTAGTTTAGGCCACCAGCACCTGCCACTTTTTATATTAAAAGAGGCAAAGGAACCTAACTTAGCTGACCATAAAATGTGAGTGGAGCTGAGAGGGAGGGAGTGTTATACCAGCCTACATCTGTGATTTCCATCATGGACAGTGTCACTCAACACGTACAGGGAAAATAAACTAGGCATGGAACCAGGCCACCATTAAGTTTGAAGGACTCCAGAATGCAGCAGGGTGGCCAAGAAAAGGCTTCTCTGTCCTTGCACCCTGTTCTTACTCTTGCCATTGAAGCATAAATGTGCATCCAAAAGCATTCACATGGAAGGGATTGGTGAAAGAGATGGGACTAATAGAAAACCAAGCAAACAAATACAAAGCACATTTGGTGGGAAAGGTGTTACACATCACACATCTTCCCAGGAGAGAGAAAAATGAGGAGCCTAACCCTCCCTCAGGCACTTATTTTCAGTATCCTTAGCACTCACCTATGCTCTTAAAAATCCTGTGCCGGTTGTGTTTGCTGGCAAATGCTAGCCAGGAAAAGCATCAGCTGCCACCTTTCTTATGGCAGCCCAGAGTCCTTTCTGCTGCCCTATCCTTAATAAAACATCAGGAGAATTAGAGTCATCATCTTTAGCATCCTCAGACTGCTACTGATGTCAAGTACCCCGTTACTTCATGGTTATAAATTTGCTATTCTATGACCTTTTTTTTTTGCTACTTCATTTTCTGGACGCTATTGTGACATTTTTTCTTATATATTGTGTGTCCTTTCAAATGAGCCCTGCTAGGAGGAATTTAATCTGAGAAGTAAGCATATTCTTCAGGGTGTTTCCAGACTTCAGGGTGTAAGAGGATGATGCACAGCACAACTGACTCTTGCTGATGGTTAAAGCAAAATGCCAAATGAAGGCTACAGACAGGTGAAATATTTAGTTTTGGCTAACCCAACTCTACTTCTTGCCCCATTCTGCTGCTCTGTGTGTCATACTTGATTGTGGTCTATCCCTGCTCTTTCTACTGGCAGCTGATGACTCTCACCAAGAAGTGATAAAGGAGATTATTTCTGGATAAAGCATATATTTATTAAAAGTGTATTGCAAAGAATAATTACCCTGATTTGCAGTTGTCAGTGCATTACTTGAGATCTTCTCTTGCATTATTTAAGCAATAAGGTGGAGCTTTATGCTGGCTTTGAGAAACTAGATTTTTTTTTTTTTTAATTACCTGCTAATTATGAGAGGTTTCAATCCAGCCAGAAGGCTTTGTTCAAATACCACCTGTTGCATGTGAGGCATGACAGTTTGCACCAACAGAACCCAGCTCTACTAGGAGAGACTTCAGAAGATTACAGCTTTGGAGTGCAAAGCCTCAACCAAAGCCACTTCTGCAAATTATGCAACCCTTGATTTCAGAACTGGCAGAAAATGTTCTTCCTCCTTCATAGGCAGCAACTGTTACCACACATGGTACCACTGTTAAATTGTATTACACATTGTTAAATTGTACCATTTAACACTTTCTAACAAAACCTTGATCAAGCTGTCTTGGAATTTTGTAGCTCTACTGCCTTAGAGTTACATAATGCAGGCTGATATTGGGTAACACTAATCTGGATGATCCGGCTCACCCAATTTTTTGAAGTAATCAGAAATATATAAGAAAGCTTACAAAACTTTTCAGATGTGTGCCAACATAGAGAAGAAATTATGTAGCTTCAGATAGAAGCCTGCTTGTATGGCAGTCTTTCAGACTCTTTTTGCCACTCTTTTCCTAACACTTCTACTTTTCTGTTTGTTTCCTCCACCACCAATTCCATTGCTGAAATCAAAAAATTAAGTGATAACCACTGTAGGCATCCCCCTTTCCTAACTTCCATCAAGGCAGAATGTAAAGACCCTGCATGCCAAAACATGCTGGTAACACTCAGATTTAACGGGTGAAACTTCCTCCAGAGACACAACATTTTCATGATGATGGGTCTCCATTTTAACCTAGTGGGACTGCTGCAAAGAAACCTTTTATGGCAGGATTTTCCTGGGGCTTCCTTTTCTCAAAGGAAGAAAGAGCCAATTCAGTTGAAAAAAAAACCCAAAAAACCAAAATCCAAATACTTTCCCAGAGCAGGTCACAGAGCATGGATACCCAAAACTCTGTTACTTCATCATTCAGGTTTATCCCACAGTGGACCAGAGATGAAGTCTCCATGAAATACACAGGAATTTCTCCCACAAGCTGAGGTGGCTTCTGCAGCATCAAACACTGAATACACAGAAACATTATCAGAACAGCAGCAATTAAGATATCAGTGTCTTGGGGAGCACAGTGACAAGAGTGACTGCCCAGCTGACCTTATTGGATGTGTACAATATAAGCATTCTCAAACCACTGGGAGCCATCCAAAATTGCTTTGCTAAAATAAAGTTTCATCAACCCTTTCACACTTTTCTCCCATACTTCAAAAACTTCTGTCAGTTGTAGTAGCTCATGAATTTTGTTGGAAGTAAAGCCAGAGGCTTTTCCTTGTAAGGCACTTTACCAAAGGCACAGTAGCCTTAGGGCATCATCAGACACTTTACCTCCAAAGGAAAGACTCCAGGCGCTGGGTGGCTCTAACCCAACGCCAACAGCACGAAAAGGTCAAACCCAAGGATTCCTGTTCCCTTTGGGAGAAAAGCACACAGCATGGCTCTGTTTCCCAGTCAAGGCAATTGTTTGCCACCCTCAAGGATGCTCTCTCAGGACAGGACAACACACAGCCCCTCCTTGCAGGAGGCAGCAGCACAGCACAGGAATTGTAACCAGCTCCCTTTGCAGAGTCCTCTTCTGTTCTGCCAAGGTAAATGAGGCAGGTGATTTGGTATGGAAGGTGTCCTCTTTACTTTGAAGTCCAGGGAGAGGATTTTTCTAAATCATGATGTTTTTCTTTCTTCAGTCCAATCTTGACTTACGAGTCATTAAAAGTTACCTTGATTTGGAGCAGGAACTTTTCCAATGTCTTTGATTTCCTCCCTCAAAAGCCTGCTCTGTTCCTTCAGGCTTGCACATAGCCTCAGAGGCCCTTCTGTTTTCAGTGGGGTTCACAGTGGCTGAGCACATGAAAAGCAGCCTTGATGGTGGGTGGCTTTCTGCTGTGAAGTGTGACACTGACCTCCACCTTCCCCTGGCACTCACACCTGCTCCATATAATTCACATCATGCTCCTAAAAATGAGTTCAGAAAACCCTTTGATACAAGTTCATCAAGGTCTCGCTCAGCCAGGGGAGTACATGTAATTTACTCACAAGGGGCCAGTGTGCTTAGCACAATGGGCTGCAGCTTTGCACCAGTGGGTTTCAGCTGAGAAGCAAATAGGTGTGACAAACTGGGCACAATGTGCCCACCACATCAAACACAGGCAGCTCCTGAGCGATAAACAGGTCATGGGAACCCTATAAAGCTCTCTTTTTGTGCCTTACTGAATGCAAGATACACATATTCAGAGCACGTTGGTGCATTTTGGCCAAAAAGAATCACAAAATCAAATAAAATAACTAAAAACCAATAAAAAAGCACACACACACACAAAACAGAAGCAACAAAACAACAAACACAAAAAGAAGAGACAGGTTCTGGACTGATCCTTCTTCCAATAAAGTCAGTAGGAGTTTTGTTGAGTGTATCAAACAGTCTTCCTTCTCTCACAAACAGTCTTCCTTCCCCCCACATCATTATATATACCACATATAACGATATATTTGATCAAAATATCATTAAGAGAAGCAGGTTGGTTTGTGTAGAAAGGTGAAAGAAGACATGCCAAAATGAAACAGAGAAATAAGATGTTAAATTGTCCCAGAAGTTGTTTCACCAACCTAATATCAATTTACAATGAATACTGAAGCAGGATGACAGGAGTCTGACCCATATGAACAAAAAAAAGACAATTACATAGATATTTAAAGACACTTGAAGCGTCAGCTGAAACTGATGCCAGTAGTAATTTGAAAAAGGAGACAACTTTTTCAGAATCTGGTGTAAGATGGCAGATTTCTGTAGGTTTTCCAAAGAAGATGATTCAATGCCCTGTGAACCATAAATTAGGAATCATAACCATGACTAACCTCTTCTATTTGTAATATAGGCTGCTTCTGGACTTGTAACTTGTTCCCCGTCTCAAAAGATGTTCTCCTTGTTAAATTAGCAGATGTGGGACCCTGTACAGTCTCATCTAGTGTGCAATTGAGAATTATTTCTAACTGTTTATGTATAAAAAGACTCAAATTAAAACAAGTAAATCTTATCTTTGGAGTTCTTAGCTTTCAAGCTTCCACTGTTTCTTTAATAAATTAGCTATGATTTCTTAGGAGCTGGGGAAAATGGACAAGGGACTCCCACCACCCTATTCATTAAATGGTTGTTGAATATTTTTACCACCTTTGTGCCTTTTGTTTTCATGGATGTACCTCTGTCCAGTGCCTTGGCTCACCTTATTTAAAAACCTTTCCACCAATTCTGAGTCGCATTTCTCATCTCTCCCAGCAGCTTCCAAATTCAGATTTCAAGGGGATCACAGAATTTTCTCCTCATATTTTTCTTCTGACTCCTCTTTCTCCCCTGTACTAGCAGTGCCTCAGCCCTTCAGCCTGGACTTTTTCTAAACAAATGAGCCTATTTCAAAAACTGAGCCCAGAGCATCTCCTCAGCAGGGAATGTGGCCTCCCCGCCACAGAGAACATTTGGCCAAAAAGCAGATCTGGTGAAATTTGTCATTGTTCCTCAACTCAGCCAAAGGCAGAATGCAGAATTTGGGGCAGCCTTTGCAGTAGCTGGTGCCATTTGCTAACCCTGCCTGCAAATACAGGAGTCAGTAAGAAATGAGCTGGTTGTACCTGGCAGTTTTCCACTGACGTAAGGGAACACAGAGAGCTGCCTGAAAGGAGCCCCTGCTCTTTGATGGATGTTCAGTAATGGATTTGCTGCACCTAAAGCAAAGTTTTATTTCAACACTTGTTTTTAAAAAGTTGTCCACACCCCAGTGATCTGTGTAATTGAGTTCATGACATATCGCAATGTTTACTAAGAAAGTGGCAGATGGCAATTATTGGGGTCTTTCTTTTCTTTTCTTTCTTTCTTTCTTTCTTTCTTTCTTTCTTTCTTTCTTTCTTTCTTTCTTTCTTTCTTTCTTTCTTTCTTTCTTTCTTTCTTTCTTTCTTTCTTTCTTTCTTTCTTTCTTTCTTTCTTTCTCTCTTTCTCTCTTTCTCTCTTTCTTTTCTTTTTTTAAATTAAAAAAAAGCACATATGTATATGATGATTATGCTCAGAGTACTCCTGTTGAAAACAACTTTTATTTACTAAAGGATATTAAAGCTTGTTTAAAAAACATGTCCTCCATGAGAAGAGTGGCAGACAGAGTTAACAAGCTGAAGTGTTATTTTACTTAAAACACCAAGTAATAAGGGGTTGTGTGTTTTAAAAAAGGTATTCCTGACATAATTTGTAATCCTTTCCTGGGGAGAGGACATAAACACTCTGAGGAAGGTGGCATGGCTCTGAGGAGAGGACATTTCTCCAATGCAGAAGGGCTAGGCTTGGAAAAAGGAAAGGTTGGTTCTTCATAAAAAACTGCTGCTGAACCTCAAAGTGAGAGAGAAATAAGGGCAGCCACACCATGCAGGTTTATGCTCATTTCCATCAAACCAGCAGAAACAGAAGAGGCAGGTCACAGCTGCAAATACCCATGAAGAATGGAGATTTTGAGGCCACGCTTGGGCATTTGAAAGGACAAACTCCTGAGAAGGAAGTAACTGTCTCAGTAAATTCAGAGTGAAATTGCACAGTTTGCCCTATGCTTGCCCTGGCTCTGCAGGTCAGTTACAGTGCCCTGCTTGAGGGACTGTATTTTCTTAGCAGGTCAAAATAAAAATGCCAAAGCCTCCTTTCTAGTGGCCAAGATGTGGTCAAGATCTTCTAAACAGTGTTTTGCCACGTACATGTGACACACTGTGTAAATCCCATGGACCTTGGGCCTGCAGACCCCTCTTGTTCCCTCGTGATGCAAATGGCTCTGCTCTTTGCCAGTCACCGGTTCATCTCTTTCTTCCTTCAGCCTCACCAGACAGAAGCATTTAAACCCTTTCAGGTTGTTTCCAGTCCTCCCAACCCAGATTCCCTTTTCCTGTCTCACAGCAGCTGGGGAATGTAGGCAGACTCCCCAGCGATGTCTGAAGCAATCACAGCACGCTGGTCTTGGTGACTGCCAAGGGTTTCAGCAGCTGTTGTCAGTGACTGCTTGTCCACAGAGATGCAAAAATGATGCAAGTTTGGAGAAATTATTTGTACTCCAGAGGCAGATGGTTTAATAATAGTCGTCAGAAAAAATATATATTAAAAAAAAACAGTGGAAAGGCATATATTCATTAATAACTACTTGAGTAAGACTTGAAGAAGAAACTGCTAGAAGTTGATTAGCATGACCCTTTAGGTAGCAATACATTAATGGAATGTTTTCTACCTTGAGGATTCAAAATTGAATCACTATTCCAGGCTGGGCTACATCTTGCAACACAGGATCAGCATTTCACATGAAATCAGTGAAAGTAATTCAGAAAGCTGGAAGCAGAGAAGATGGCAATGAGAAGATTAGCCTTTTATTTTCCTTTAAATGATGCAGATGTAACAAAGTGTGACACTGTGTTTATGAAAATACCTCAGTCTGACCCCACACCTGAGTATGGGCAGGCAACAAGGGTATTTCCTTTCTGTTATGAGGTTGGTGCTTACTGCCAGTGCTGGTCTGCAGCAGAGCATGGGTGTCAAAACACCTCTCAGATAAATCTCAAGGACCTTTAGAGTCTGTGCGCTCTGTACGTGGAAAGGACTCAAACATTGCATCTGAATTAATACAAGACTTTATGAAGATTCAGTAAGCTTTGCTCCTTTCTGAGCACAACAATTCACTGAATACTAGAGTTAGATACATAAACCTCACAATCCTTGGAGTAAGACCTGTGGCCTGCGGCAAGTGTTTAGCCACCACCCAGGCAGAGTCAGCCTTCCATGGTTGTCTCTACCCTGATAATTACACTTGTAATTACTCTGAGCCAGGAAGAGCTGTAACAAAGAGAGGACCAGGTCAGGATACGCTCTAGTTGGCTGCTTAGGATGTTCCCCAGGGAAGTGAAAGCCAGGAATTCAAATGTTCTTGAGCAGGAAAGAAATACCAATGGTTTTGTCTCCCCTTTCAGAAATGGGTGGCTAAAAAGCTGCCACCACCCTTTCATGCAGCTCTGCCCAGGCAGAGCTCTGCGATAATTGCTAGAGGCTTGGAATCAGATTTTCAGGTCTCCTAGGGCAGCACAGAGGTTTTGGGGTTGTTTTTAGTCAGAAGTATTCCAAACTGACATTAGGCACCTGAATCCTTTTGGAGAAAAGCCCTTTGCCTACCACTTCAGTCACACCTGGGTTGCTAGTGAGCAGCAAGTGGGTGCCAAGTACATGACAGAAGCAGTGATTTGCTGGCAGAAGCATAAACACAGTAGGAGAGACTGGGGTACTCTCAATACTTTAAAAAAATATAAAAGTAGAAGCCCTTTCGATATTACGCTTAAGGAAAAAGTGACAGTGGGAGTTGACAGGGAACAGACTGTCTGCCCAAACACTTCAGCAGCATTGAAGGAGGAGAAAACCAGAAGCTGGAAAAGCACCCAGCCTGTATCTGACATGGCTGATGACAACTATTCATCGTGTTTCAAAGTTGGACATCTGGGTTCTTGCTCTTTGCCACCATCTCGAGAACTCCTTCTGTGAAGCTTTGGTGGCTTTTCACAGCTGCCAGGACAGCACGAGGATGTGAGGCTGACAGGACTGCAGGATCTTTCTGCAGGAGCTGTGAGTGAGGTGCCAGCCCTGCTGCAGCACTCCCTGCCCATGCCTGGGGCTGTAGGTGTGCAGTTACTCACCTGCTCTTATTTGGAGACCAAAGGCCACTGTCTTGGCCCACCCCTGGCAGGTGTTACCTTGGTGTTTGCTGTTGAAGAAGACTCAGGGGAAGAAGACAGGCGTGGAACTGGTGCTTAAGAAGCTGAAAAGAGTTTAAAAAAAAAACCAAAACCAACCCTGCCCTCCCAAAGACAAGAAAAAAACCCCACTTGCTCCATTTAAGTTCAGCTATTCATCAATTTACAGAAATGGAAAGAATAACATTGAAATTATTTACCAAAAAGTCTAGTGCACTCTTTCACTATTACAAAAATAAGTATTTTAGAGGTTGCTGTATAAAAATAGCCCATGACATCAGCTCTGTTTTGCCTCAGCTCCAGAAAAAGCTATGGACTACATGGGATGTGTGTGGGGTTGGAGGTATTTTTAGGTTGCTTATTGGGGACTGTTGGGAATAAAATTGGTACTAAATCTGTCTCATTCATTCAGGGAACAGAATTCACTACAGGGGAAGGGGAGAAAGCAGAAGCAGCTAATTTCTCTCACAACACCATGCTTTAGACACTTTCCCTGCATTGCCAAACAGAGAGAGGAGCATCAGCTCCCTCTGGAAGAGCTAATTCATGTTTTCCCTCAGCTGACCTTTAAAAGAGCCCAGAAAGACTAAACAATGCTGGAGGAATCCAGATTCTGAGGCTAAACAGCAAAATCTTTCCAAGGAGCCCCAAGAGCCACATGTTGCCAGCACCCCCACTGAGACAGCAGTGTTAGTTGCAAATACCCTGTGCCAGCTTTTGTATCTTCTCCTCCTCTTCCTCACCTTCACCTCTGCCACAGAACCAAACTGTGTGTGACCTTTTGGGGGCCCTTTTCTGTCACATTCCTGAGCCTTAAGAGATTCAGATTTTCAAGTTTTTATCTACAGCTGCAGTAATGAGGAACTGGGACAACAAATTCTAAAGCCATGAAACAACCAGACTGAATAAAACTTGCAGCTACATTTTCTTTAAAAAAAAATAAAAAGTACTGAGGCATTACATTACATGATTTGCAATGTAATTGATAGCAAACAGCACAAGCCTGTTTCATTAGTGAGCAAACAACAACAGTAATGAAAAGACTTCTTGTTAAGGCACTAATCTCCCATTAAGGGACAGCTGTGAGGTTTCATGGACAATGTCACTCTGGGTACCAGCAGAAATCACAGTGTGTTCACGTGCAAGGTTTGAAATCAATTTATGAGAGAGCATGAGCAGGTTGCAACTGCATTTCTGTTCCCTGCAGGAGGCTTAAAAGTAATAAGGGGTATCCTGGAAATTCTATGTTTTTATCCTATTGAAATAGGAGCTATAGAAAAAAGGCAAATTACTAGGGAAAGAGCTGCCACAAGTTTGCAGATTATTGTACCAAGGAAGAGACCATAAACCAGAGGCTCTCAGTATATTTTTATTGCAGTCACCTTTTGCATGCAGTGCTTGGCTCATGGGTTTACGTGCCAGGTACCCTGTCTGCACCGGGAGTACCTGTGCGTGCACGGCAGATAACAGCTCCTCCTGTCCTGCTCTGTTATCAGGCCAGAAGTCCCAGGGCTGCCTGCCCTGACTCACACACCAACAGAGCCAGGCGTGGGGAGGTGGAGCTGTGGCCCCAGCACTCTGGGCCGTGGGCTGGGTGTTTAGTTTGCCATATCTAAATGGTGAAAGGCTCGGTGGTGCGTGACTCAGGGCTGCGAGCGGCTAAGCGGTGTCAAGCACAGCAAACAGCCTGTTTGGTAAACCAGTCAGCAAATACCTACAGATGAGGGAAGAGCTTAAAGAAGTCTGGAATTCCCTGGGAATGAATCACAAGCACTAAACTTGCCCAAATTTAGCAAGCAGTGTTTTCCAAGCTGAAGGAGTGTACCAACGTGAAACACTCAAAGATTGCAAAGGCAACTCAGCCCTGGCTCTTTCACAGATACATCCCAAAGCACTTTGCCAAGTAGGTCGATATTATTACACTCCCTTTTTGAGGAGGGTGACAGAGGCTGGCCTGAGGAGGGGCAGCCTGCAAGAAAAAGTGTGGCCAAGGGCAGAACAAAAGTCTCCTTTGTCACTCACTAGTGACCTTCCAGTCTAAAAATACAGATATTCTCTTTTGTTGAATGGGGAGGGAAGGAGGTTGCTTCAACTTCAGATTTGTGCTTCAAATTAATTATACTTTAAATTTATTTAATCTAATTTCTCAGATTTAAATTTTTTCCCTTATCAAATATATACTAAAAATACCAACAACTTTGTAAGAGGATCTGTTTAAACCAAAACCAGTCCCACTGTAATTAGTTCTTAGGTCCATGAGGCAGGGAGCCAACACTTGATATTTAAATGGCCCCATCCTCCCTGTTACCAAAATTCTGAATAAAATTCATATGATTCCCATTGCTGACACAACAGCATGGAGCACAGGGGTTTGCAGAAGCCAGAGGAGACACTAGAAGAATCCATCTGACATTCCCCAGTGAAAGGCTGGTTTGTGAGTTTACAGATTAATGGAAGCAAAACAAGGTACAGCGGAGCCATGAGGGAGAAGGCAGGAGCTGTGATGACGCAAATGATCACAGCCTTGGCTTCAGAAAATATCCTATATCCTGCCCCACAGTTAACCTCTCTTCTGCCACCTCTTCTCTGGGGCAGACTTCTCCAAGAACACTGTCACCGAGGAAAACAGAGAAAAATGCTATTGAGCAAGATGCTTGAAAGGTGAAGGATGGGTCTATTTGTCCTCCTCAGCTGCTGAAAGCAGGAACACAGAATAATTAAACTCCATGTGATCTGCCAGCAAAATGTTTAGATGTGACTGCTTTGTTTCTCTGAGTCTTTATTACAGAATCCATTGGTGGTGATGGTGGGAGATGCACAAGCAAGGTGCTCCATGTTCCTTTGAAGCAGGTCTTTCTCAGGAGCTTCGCTGCTGCTCCAACAGGTGTTACCTCATGTGATGCCCAAAGTTTTCTCATCTAGTTTATTGTTTCCATCTCTTCCAGTCTGGATTCTTACATTAGACAAATTTCCCATCAAGCCCTGATAATGCAATAGAAAATTCTGACTGTGCTGCCTCTAGGACAGCTTTTGATTTGCCATCAGCCTTATGAATACTTTTACTCTGAGTTTCCTGGTAAGAAGTATCAACTACATCTAGTCCAGCATTAGCTACTTTATGTGATTCCTTCCTTTACAAAGATTAAGAGGAATATTTCTTTTTAATTGAAAACTAAAGTCCACGTAGAGGGAGTATCTGAAAGATCCTTGCTTCTCTAAACCATGCTCACATGAACAGCACCACAGCTTGCTTACAGAGTGAAAACATGTTTTTCTGCAACATCAAGCCCATCTTGCTCACAAGCAAGGGAGAGGAGGAAGAGTCTTGTGCACTCTGTATGATTTGTGCACCCACTAGCCAAGAACTGCCTGAAAAATAACTATGGTGAAGTCTTTCCTTCAGTCACCTTCAATGAGGCTAAGCATTTTTGTGCAGTATAGAAACGAGTGGTCTTTTACACACAGTTTAATACACAAAGTAGGAGAAACACAGGTTTTTTACAGTGAAAGTCACATTTGTGCTCTTAGAAAATCTGGATGTTTTTCCAGAGAAAATTGTTAACATTAGAAAAAAGACAACACTTCCTCCTTCAAATTACAATGAACAATTGTGGGGTTTGATACACCTGGCCATTATTAGTTCTCTCAACTCTATTTATCTAAACTCCGTTTATAATCATAAACTCTCTTTATGATTATATCCAATATATAACACATATTGTAGCACGCCAATAAAACTAGATATAAGAGTCACACCTTAGACAATGCAGAGTTCAAGGACTTCACATTCATCTGTTGCTTTTATTGCTAGCTGTGGTGAACTAGGCCAGTTACTTCAGCCCTCCACCAGGAATGGAAAAATACCAGCATGGCAATTCATGTGATAGCAATCATCAGCTTTTGGGGTATGACCATACAAAAAAGGGAGCAAAACAATCCAGGGAAGGGCCACTACTGCTTTTGCCTAATGCTTTCACTCTGCGCTACAAATGTTGTAAGAACGAATCCCTAAACTTCCAGACTCCTTCACCCTGTGCCTGGCTCCCTTCCAGCTGGGGAAGCACACGAATACAGCAGCTGGAGACATGAGAAAACTCAAAGGAAATAGGTTAACTAGGGAATGTTTAAACTCCTTTTTTACAGGCCCTTGCTAAGGGCCTGAAACCAGGAACTGTAGAACTTTTAAGAGCTTATTTTGTATCATATTCAGCCCAGAGTATTTATTCTCTGTCTTTGTCACAGAACACAGGAAGGAGAGGATCTTCTGCTGGACTGACAAGGAACCTTACCACTCCTCTAATTTCCAAAGGTTCTATTGTGGTTCTTCCTTTAGGCCTTCCCAGGACAATGGGGCTCTCAACAACACCTGCAGACAGGACACAAAGCTGTCTCCCTGCCCTGCTGGGCTGCTTGGCATTGCTGCCCCCTGCACAAGCTCCCTGCAGCTTTGTGGGCAGCTGTGCAGTGCTGCCAGCCTCTGGAAACCACCTCCTTTTTCAGTGCCTAGCAAAGGGTTTCCTTTGAAAATTGTGGCCATCATCATTATCTGGCAGTTTAAGAAAAGGTGCACTAGATATTTCCCTGGAAGTCACAAAGTTCCTTATTGCCCTCTGATAAATATCTGACAACCATTAAAAGCCGTGTTCTGCAACAACCCAGGGCAGGGAAGTAGCATTTTCCTGTCCTCCAGAGCTTAGAAGTACAGGTGTGCCCAGCCCAGTGACACACTAAGCCAATATGGAATATCTGGCTCTTGTTGCAGGGCTTAAAAATATATGTTTCTCACAGGGCTCCCCTCTTCTCTCCACAATCTGGGGGCTGCTTTGGAGGAAGTAAACACACAACAGAGTTTTGAAGTGTTCCTGAAATCCACCTCCTGCCTCTTCCCACCCTGAGTCACTCAGAAAAGTGCTTTAAAAATCTGGATTCAAGCTACAGGAGGTCAGTGTTTGTCCAGCACACAGGACATACCTAGGAGCTTGGCCTGCTGTATTTCCTTGTCACACTGCAAAGGAAATGGGATCCCTCTGCTTTCCCAAGCCTCACACCTCCTACAGCCTCAGTGGCCCTCCATGACTACTCAGCCAGGAGAGCAGCAGGGCAGGGCAGGTTCTGCTGCTCCCCCCCAGGCTGTGGGGATGGGGAGAAGTGCAGGTACTTAGACCTGTGTCAGAGCTTTTGGTATCACAGAAATCCTCCAAATCCCCACCCAAAGCATAACCAGCTAGCAGTAACAACAACAAAATAACCCCTGAGCACACTAATGCCAATTTAAAAGGGCAATATCTCAGTTAGTGTCAAGCTGTTATGAAATCCAAAGGGGAGAGCAGCATTTCCCGTGGGCAAAGCAATGGGTTAGCTCTTAGGGGTTTGTCCCATGTGCAGTCAGAACTGATATCCTATTCTATTATGTTATGAACATGTTGGATCTAAAAAAGGAATAACTTTTAATGTTATCAGAAACATCTTCTCTTCATGTCCCTGTGCAAGAGCTGATAAGAAACACTATGGTGACTTGCTATCACTGTTTTTTGTACATATCTTTTAGAAAGGACAATGACAAATTGGATTTTGACTTCCTCCTCCTATTTTGTTTAGATTCAACTTAATAGTTGCTACAGTTTCATGTAATGGAGTCCACAAACACATTCTCTCACTGAATTTGTGGATTGTCTGTAAGAGGCTGAAAAGAACAATAAATCTGAGAGTGTTCCTTATTCAGAATGATGTCCCTAAACATTTCTCAAGCTGTACATAGTTCGTAATCACGTGGATTTCAATATTCAAAGTACAAGGCAGACTGGCTAAGTCTGAATGGCCTGATGGACCACATAGAATAGTTTTTGAAAAAAACATTTATACATCTCAGGTGCCCGTTGCAAAGGAAAGCCCCATTAAGAATAGAAGGTCATAACAGCTATACAAAAATTACAAGGATGGAAAAGAATAAAATAGTCAAAGAACAGAGTAACACAGGTCTATGAAATGCATTTGAGTCTGCAGCTCCTCTTACCCTTTCCATTTCAGGGGGAAAAAAATGCACTCATTGTGCCAATAAATCTGCACATTTGGAGGCATTTTAGTGCATGCCTAAATGCAAGTCTTGGCTTACAAAACCGAGGACTTAAAAGTTAAGAAATGGCAATAGGAGGATTTCTTTTGCAATCTGAGATATCTCCTGTCACATATGCAGGCATGCACACCTCAGTATGTAGTTATAGGTCTCCCAGGCGTAGCAGGGATAGAGAATCTGTCACATGTTCTCTCTGTCCTTCAAAGTACAAGGCCAGCTGCAGGAATGACACTTTGCTATCTGCTGGGGACAGGATGGAGTACATCCTAATCAAGAAAAAAGCTTATGGGTAGAAGCAAGGTTTTTCATTAGCCCAATTAGGATATTTAGGAAAAGGAGAAAACCTTATAGGTGGACAAGTGCTTTTACAGGTCAGAAACAGAATCAGCAAATTCCCAATAAAACTGCAGTCATTTGCTCTGAGAAAAAAAAGAAAAAAAAAAAAACAAACCCAAAACAACCAAAAAATCCCCCTCTGCAACACCAGGATCTGAGCTCCATGGAGGCAATGGCCTCCTCAGCAGACAATACAAATCCCTGAAGGTGAGTGCTTGTCTGTCACAAGGGTTGAGACCTGCTTTTCCCCCAAGCTGTGTTTCCTATCCTGGAGGGGCCCTGCCTCCCTGGCAATCACTGACTGTGGCTGCAGAGGTAGAGCAAATCAGGCTTCCCAACTGCTCTGGGGGACAGAAGAGTAATGGCACAGGCCATAGGAGGATGGAGGCAGCACAGGGCAGGAGCTAATCCCTCTGCACCCATGACAAGTCACGGCAGCCCCACCACCCAGCCCACAAGGTAGATTATATTATATATGGTCTCCCCTCCCCAGCTAAATCACCTGCAGCCAGCCTGAGGCATCACTGTGCTCCAGCTGCCCATCAGCACTTTGGCCCTTGCTCTCACAGATCTGTCTTCCAAGAAAAGTTATTTTTCTTGTATGCTTCCTCATGGTGTTGGCTGAAAGGTCTAAGAAATGCAGGAGCTGCATTATGGAAAGAAAAAAACCCAAAACAAATAGAAAAATAGAAAGGATAAATAGGAACATTATGAAAACAGTAGGACAGATACACCAAGATCTAAGGTGGGTCTGTTAGTAATTTGGAATGCATTTCTCATTTAGGACAGCTGGTACCAAGGGCTGCAGATCGTAGGTGAATCATCAGGTATTTACAGGAGAGTAAGGGGGGCAGTGGCTGACCTGGCAGCCTTGCTGATGTTTTTCTGAAACTGGAATATGCACATAGCAATTCTTTTCTCCTTATCTAGTCCTCAAAACTGCTTGTAAGTATGCATGCTTGCAAGTCACCCCAGGTTAGCTGTGTCAGAATAACAACTGATCATTCCACATACACAGGCCTGGCTTTTTGGAATTCCCTTTAAGGTTGAAAGCCACTAAGTTGACATGTTTTTCTCCGTGTGATTCTCCTGGTATGGCTTTGTGGTGGCCTGATGTCATACCTAACCACAAAAGATCATGATCTAATATACCATAACTGTTAAAAAAATATAGTGTCCAACACATTGGTTTCCAAACCTCACAGGGAAAATATTTATGCCATAAATCTTCGCAGCTTTTCAAAGAGAAGGGCTTTGAAAGATGACATTTAAAATACCATATGGTATACTTGATGAGTAGGAACATTAAATGGGTGAATTTTTTAAAATTATTATTATTTTACAAAAACATTTGGTACTTCTATAGAATATGGAAAATATTCTAGAGACGTGAAAGAATGTTCCTTTCAAAGCCCAGGTCTCTTTCATACCACACTGGCAGTTCAGCAGTTTGACATTACTGGAGCAGTATAAAGCAGCCTCTGGGTGAGAATCTGGTTTGGGCAGTGGGGAATTGCATTTTAACAAATCAATCATTTGCAGGCTGTAATTGAAGAAAATACTTATAGGAAAAAATACACAATTAATCTGTGGCAAAATGATGTTAGCGAGGGTTAGGCAGCAGAAGATATTTTCAGGACATTGTGAACAGGCAGGAGACTGAAGGGACAAAAGCATATTAAAAAGACAAACCCTTCAAGACAGACTTCAGTGTTGCCATTTATCGCTGTTTTGTTTCCAGCAGCTGAGACTCTGTGCCATTTTACAAACACGCTGTTTGTGTTTAGAGCTAAATGGGTTTATCTTGAAATGCAGCCCTTTTCCTGAGGCCTTGTGGCCTGTACAGCTTTCTTTCTGCCTTTTTTTTTCCCTTTGCCCAGCTATGGCTTCATTCCCACATTTGACCAAGGTGGAAGCTGGCAGTCCCTCAGAGGCAGGGGAAGGGCTGGAATTTTCCAGGTCACATGCAGGACTCCAACCTTCTCCCAGGCATGGGGCGCAGCCTCTGAGCAGGAAAGGTGCTTACAGCTGCTTTCTGCTCTCCAAGACAAGTTCAATAACGTCACTGTCTCAGTTAATTCGTCCTCTGCAGAGCAAGAAATACAATCAGCGCTAACACAGGCAATCCTCAATGCATGCATTTCCATTTCCCTCTCCTTGCAGTGAGTCAAGGAAAAGGTGTTGTTCATTTCTCTCCTCACTGATGTCTCACAGGATTTGTCCTGCAGCTGACTGTGGCACCTCAATGATCCCAAATCCAGAGATGAAGGCATGGGGGCATCAGACTTTCGTGGTTGCAAATCAGGCTTGGCCAGATTTTCCTGGGGGGCAGGCATCCCAGCTGGTCCCTTACTCTGGTCTGACACCAGGCTCCACATCTGGGCTGATGCAGACATAGATTTGGACCAGAGCTGCGTGTTTGGGACAGCTCCAGTGCCCTGGGCTCTGCCTCCGGTCTGGCAGGCGGAAACTTGGGCTGCAAAAGCTGGGAAATCAGTCTAAAAATATGTATTTCAGTAAAAGTTTGTTTTTCAGGTCTGTTTTTCTGCCTTACACGCTAGAAATGTTGGGCAAGTGGTTTTTGGTACCAAGAACTGCCTTTTCATTAGAAAAGAATGTCCCCACCAACCACATCCCCATGTAAGGAAAAAGCAGCAACTTACTGGTAAAGCTGTTAAGTGGGAAGGCAGAATTACATTCTCTGCTGAACCTTGCTGTCATTTCAGTGAGGTTCCATGGTTTCAGCAGCTCCTTACCAGGAGTGATGTACACACAGAGCCCACTGGGCTCAGCTGGGGGCTGCTGAAAGCAGGAGCCTCACCAGGGTGCCAGGCAGAGCCTCTGCTCCCTGCTGCACCCAGGGGCTGAGGTCTGTGTGTTTACAGAAATCAGAGAAAGCATGGGATGAAATGCTTCTTCATTAAGGCTGCAGCTGGGGTCGTGCCTTCCGATTCTTTGAAAAGCCCAGAAAAACAAACATTTTGCACTTACTGTTTTTGGATTGAAGGAGGAATGTCCCTCTGACAAAATGAATGCATGGAGAGTGTTATGGAAAGAGGTGAAAAAGTTTCTCTTACCTTGCACAGAAGTGTGCCACATGGGGCTTGATCTGTCAGCTGAGGGAACTCATAAGCTGTAACCAAAACTTAAAGGCCAAAAGGTAATCACTGCTGGGCATTTGTGTGAAGAAAAAAAATAATAGTTATCCATATACATATATATATATGTGTGTGTGTGTGTACATATATGCACACATATACATACACATATATATGTATATATACATATACATATATATATGTGTGTGTATATATATATACTGAAAATAAGAAAATAAAATAATAAAAAATAAAATAAAAAAATAAGAAAAGAAAAATAAGAAAACTGAAATCAGTTTTCAGTCTGATTTTGTACACAAATTCTGGTTTTACGATGGAACAATCTGAAATTGCAATACCTGGGGAAACAATAAGCAAAATGGAAAGTTTGGGAGATACAAAGTCTGGACACAGGATGGCATTTTGGAGCACGGATTCTTCTCCTGTTATAAACAAAACCAAATGCTGAACTCTTTAACCCAACCACAGCATCCTGCTGATTCAAGAAGCCCTTCCATTCAAAGAATGTAAACTCTGCTATGACAGGAGCTGAGAGCTCTCTTTTATGGAGAGCAGGAAACTTTTAGAAAAGGCCAGTTTATGACCTGGTTGGAGAGCTGGAAATAATTAAGTGTTCTTGTCAAAGGCCAAAGTCATAGGGTTAAATTCCTAGGAACTCAAAACAACCCTCGGTGACTGTGCCAAGACTGATCATTTGGCCCTTTCCTGCCCACAATGGGCAGGCACTGAGCAGCCTGGGACAGGAATGAGCCATGCCTCAGTTATCTGCTCTTTCCAAATCCAAGCCTGACATTTTTAGACTCATCACACGCTTGTGGTCTAAAAAAGCAAAGCTGAGGTTAAAAAAATAAAATCTGGAAATAAGAATTGCAGCCAAATGACCTATTTATATCCACTCCAAATATGAGCTAAACAATAAATGAAGATCCTGATTCATATTCTTCTTCTGATGTAACCCTGCTCGATTTGATGAGCCACCAGACTCTGCAGGAAGAATCTGGCCCTTGGGGAGCTGTCACGCTCTGCTGTGCACACTAAAACTGCAGGACCCTCTATACCTATAGGGATCTTGCTGCTTAAATTGAAGCTGTGCATGGTGTTCCTACTGAGCAGGGCTCAAAAATGTAGTGAGGGGGAAGGGGGAATTTGGTGATTTTTAACCAAATGATGACATCAGAGGAGCAACAGACTGTCTCCCCTTGTGACACTTAGCTGGAACACAGTGCAACAGTGGGTTGCCAACATCCCTAAAGCAAGTTATAAGTTTGTCCTGGTGACACTCTAACCGATGCACTCAGCGGAGGCAAGAGGAGAGCAGTGGTGGAGAGGACCAGGGCTTGCTCCACAAACTGTGTGACAGGGGAGAAATGTGCTGCTGCCCTCGGAGTTGCTTTTCCCATTGCTTCTCACTCAAAGTCTTTTGCCCTGGTGCCTCCAAAAACTATTTGACTCTTGCTTTGAGCATCTTTATAAGGCAAAAAAAAAATGCCCCTGAAATCCTCAGAGAGTGTTTCTCAGCTCTAATTGCAGTCAAATTGTCTGTTACAAGCCAAGCAGATTTTCCTTCTACACCAGAAGAGCAGAATTACAGTTTTGCTCCACTGCTTTAAGCTCAAAATCATCTCCACTCAGCCTTGTACAAGGAATTGGTTTGTCCAAATCCCTTGCTTCAGTCAAGGCAACTCATCTGGTATCAAACTTCTCCTTTAAAGGTCAAGGTCTCAGACCGGATCTGAAATGTTCACAAAACTTGGTGGACATCTTGCTTCACAATGGGATGAAATGAGGTCAAATTATAAATATTTCTGCAATTTTGCAGATCAGATCAGGTCCTGGCACAGTGGGATGAGCCAGTCTCTATTGAAGGTGGCCCTTCTGCTTGTGTCTCTTCTCAAGCTGTGGTTCTGCCAGTCCTCAAGCAATCCTGCTCCATCAATTCATCCTTATTCATCCCCCTCCTTCCTCCCTGTTCAAATTTCTAAACCTGAAGAGCAACTGAGACCATCCGGTGACCTCCTGAACTGACTGTTCTGTCTTTTGTGAATCTAAATTGATTTTCCTTGCATGGGAACATCCAGGATCTACCCTTTGACCTTCAGACTGAGGTTCTGTACTAGGAGTAAGAGAGAATGCAAAAGTGGCATTTGACTGTCAGTGTTGCCAAGAAATATGAGCCATTCTCTACTAGGAAACAGTCTGTTTGTGTCCAGTGCCTGGAAATATGGGAATTGCCAGACTTGCTTAGAAACAAGGGTCAATATCCTGTCCCTGATGCTAGCCAGCACCAGATGCTTGAGAGAAAGGTCTGGGAAGCCTGCAGCTGGGCAGATATGGGATAACTCCATCCTTATCTCCCTGCTTTGGGGAGCAGTATAGCAAGCATGGACACAAACACGGACACAAACACAGACACATGCACACAAATACATGCACACCGGAAACCATGTGCCTCAGAGAGCTCTTTTCCTGGGAATATTGCAGTATTCTGTGTCAAATCAAGAATTTTTAATATCCATTACCACGGCATTGAACAGGGATGTGGCTTTGTTAAGGAAGGGAGCGAATAAGGCACGGGATGATGAAGGTTCAGGAACTGTATTTAGCTCTTGGTTTTCCATCACCAGTGTGCAGCTAATAAGTCAAATTAAAATGGCCACTAAAAATAACCCTGTTCACATGCCCAGGAGCTAAAATACCATCATTTTGCAAAAGAACAGTGTTCTTGAAAGAAATTGCAAACCCTTCACCCATATTCTACATGTGGGCATATTTTATAACCCGAGTATATTCCTGATCATGGGTTAGGGCCCTTTTTCCATGCTTCTAGGGTCAACTGTTAGGCTTCCAGATTATTTTAGGCAGGTAGTCAATGGTCTTAAAGTCTCTCAGGTATGTTCAGCTTGCAGTAATGTTCCTTCTAGTCCCTACACACTGGAGGGGAGATGAAGTGGGACCAGGCTGAGCCTGGATGTGTTTCTACACTACCCTGAACAGATTGCCCTTTCTACCTATGATTTAATAATGCTGGATTTTGCTTTTTCCATAATGGCACTGATTCACAGGAAAAAAGAGGCTTTCTTTGTGTCAAGCTACAGCTGGGGATTTGATGTGAGGTTTGTCAGGGATTCTGGAAAGCTACTGGAACAACCACTGTGGATTTCCTGGCCCAATTTCTTTCTGTGTTTTGAGTATATCTGCTGTTACATAAATCTGATGATTATGAAAACACTACACTGTTTAATACCCACAGCTCAGATGAGAGGGGGAGGAGGAAGTTTGTGCTGACCTGTAAGAGAATCTTGTTATTGATACAGTTGAGGAAAACAGATCTCAGCACACTTTGCTTATTTAATTAGTGTCTGTTTCTATGCCTCAGCTGTCCCACATAACTCTTTCTGTACCAGTAATTAAAACACATAAAATTGTACAGAGCAATAAGATGATAATCCACATTATCTGATACTGCTGTTATTTGATAGCTCTTCAAACAAAGCACAAAGCAACCCTGACCTTCCTTACAGGTTTTACTCAGAAAGAGACTCAACACAAAGAGACATATAATTCTGCCCTCTAAAACCAGTGGGCATAGAAAATAGGATTGCAATTTCTTGGCCAAAAAAAGAAGTGTTTCCTTGGTGTTAGTGGAGTAAGCTGTTTTTAGTTTTGTTCTGAAATCTTTGTGAGGGGCCTCTCTGAATCAGTCCAAAACACAAAGTCCTCCCTAATCTGGAGAACATTGTACTCTTTCTCTTGCAATGCATGCTATTGAACAGCAAAAGAATAACCTCATGGGCAGGTTTTTCTGGAAAGGTTTCTCAAATAAAAGCACCTTCTGTCCTCCCTCATCCTTTGTAGATGCAGCTCCATCCAGGGCTTACCAGCTCCTCTGCAATCAAAGGACAGCCAGGGCTGAATTCCAGGATTAACTCTCTCCTAGGACTGTTCTGTGGGTATCACACTTTTTCCTCACTTCCCAGCAGGCAAACTTTCTTCCCTTTCTCTTTCTACTCCTCCCCATCCTTCCCTCAAGGGCAGACAAACCATAGAACTGCTTCTTTTTCTCAGGCAGGGCATAATTTAGGAGAAACAGTAATTCTCTAGATACTGCTAGTTGCTTATGGGAAACTGTCTGGCCATGTTGGGCAAAAGTCAATCTGATAGAAATTAATTCTGCTGGCTCAAGGTGATAAAGAAGTGTTGATGGTCACCCTGCATTGGCAGAATTAATACCAGGGCAGAGCTTTGCCAGCAGCACAAAGCCCCCATAGGAGTGTGGAATCAGCAGCATAAACCCTGTGCTGCAGTCATCATGTCCAAATGTCACTCCCTGGTGATGATCAAGCACATACTGAGGAGTGGCTGCTCTAGAGAGTCTTGCAACAACAAACATGATACTGGGTGCTCCAAGGTCCCAGCAGGTTTGGCAGTGCCATCCACCATTGCACCTCTGCACAGGGACTTCAAGAGGGGGAGGCATGATTCCAGCTTGTCAGATGCTTTCTGGCCTGCCAGGCAGAAAACCCTTCCTCACCCCAGGCTGTGGCATGGTCTTTCAGGCAACTGAGCCTCATCAGGCAGAGACATCCCCTTCACATGGGATCCTGAGGACACCAGCCCACACTGACTCCTGGCTGTCCCCAAGGGTGTACTTCAATCTGATGTGTCCCTGCAATACCAGTCTTCAACAGAAACACCAGTTTGCAACCAAGAAACCTCTCTTTATGTCTTGGTCCATCTTGCTTTCCCTGAGGAGCACAGCCCAGCACTGGTCCCTCACCTTGCCAAGCCAAGCCAAGCCAAGCCAAGCCAGCTGGTTCAGGGACTGCTTCCTGAGCATTCCCAAAGCTGCTTGGCAGCAGCTGCCCTGTAACTGATCCCACCAATCTTGGTGGGACAAGCCTGGGCTTTCCAAAAAGAGCCACCTTAGGATGTAACAGGAGAAATTTGGGGGCCTTACAGGCTCAGAGCCTTACAGGCTAAGTGCTGCCTCTGAGGATGCTGTTCAATGTGGCCAATCCCTGTATCTGCTAAGGAATAAATTGCTGCATAAAGTCATTCTGCAGTCAGATAGAGCCTCAGGAACATGACTGTCACCCGAGAGCTGTTGAGCCCTTGTAGTTAGTTGCTTGGTGTTACAAACACCCCCTAGGTTATAAAAGCTTGCAGGAAAAACATGTTCCCCCATAAGCCCTGTTGCTAGGGCTGAGGCTGTATAAGGTATGTGGTCCTGCTGGGCAGCCCATCACCTGGTCTTTGAGCTGAAACAAAACCTTTTTCCACTGCAAATGCCTTCCTATGTAAAAATCAGGGTGCTGGTTGAAATTATCCATCATGCCCACCTAATAGAGAGTAAAACATAACCACTTGTTAAAAGAATACCTTATATGCTCCCAAACTTAAAAAAAAATAATCAAAACACTCTAGATTTCAATATGCAGACCAAGTCAGTGTTTTCCACACAAAATGTTTTTTAAAAGAGTGTCTCTTTTAGAGGCACCATCCACCTTCCTATTTCCTCATTAAATAGTCAGGATCATACAACTGTTTTGCTGTTAACAGTAAAATAATGAAGTTATATGGGAAGTTCAGAAACAATTTTTTCCCTGCTTATCCGTTCATGATAAATTACATTTGGAAGAAATGTGAAGATATATGATTGTGGAATTTATTTTTTAACCGAAAGAAAACAGAGATAATTGCTTTCTTCTGATCTTGACATAAGTCTTTTTCCCTGGAGACTGCAGGAAGAATTTCCTGTATTTTCCCATTAGCGATGCCCTGCTCTGCTTGATGCCTTTCTATGGTGCTCCATTCTCAGGGATCACATTTGCCCATATGCCAAGGCCCTGCCCTTCTGCCTTCCAGCTTCCTCACTAACTTCACAGAGCTGTAGGAATTAAGTGGTATAATTGAGAAGGAAGATAATAGGCCTGAGTCCCGTAAAGTTTTCTTTTAGCAAGTTGAACAGCCTTCATGCTAAAGAGATAATGTGAAATGTTTCTCTTAAATTCAGAGGTTGAAGAACATCGCTCCCTCAGTGCTCCCCATCCATCTCTTTTTAGCCCTCATCCCTCTCCCTGCCTTAAGGATAGTAATAACTAATGAGTTCAGGAATAATTATTCCTTTTGTTATCTGTGCCATTTCCAGACTCTCAGTTGATTTCTAACTTTTACCAAGCCTGGAAGTTCTTAAACTACAGAAAAAACTTACATGAAAAGCGCAGTGCTCTGTTCTAAACAAAGCCCAAACGCATTTTCCTCATTTCTTTACAAAAGCACAGTGATAACATTGAAGCTATTGCCAAAGTATAACTTTACAATGAAGAGCCATTATGTGCAGTACCCCACTGTGTTTTTTGGGAATGGGAGGTATGAACATCCCTCACACGAACATAAAATGTGAATAATGATGATCCTTGCAGGTATGTGCTCTAAGAAGAAAAACATGGGTCCAAAAGCACTGCACATAACTTTTATCCCTGCGAGTGATTAAATGCAGATGGCTACCAGGAAAGCTGGGTTTCACAATAGCAATCATATAGGATCCTTCAGACTATTTGGCTAGTAATTTAAGTTAGGAAAGCTATTTGCAGAATGTGACCTCTGGAATGTAGTTCTTCCAGGAAGATGTAACATATTATCAAGGAGTGAATTCCAGGACTGAGTTATTTCTGGTAACAATTGAACTATGACAAAAATATTTACAACTAACTTATAAAATAAAAACATTCAAATATTTGACAAGGAGTTTATTTACAATGAAAAGTTTCTGCAGATCTCATTAGTTTCTACTTAGGAGAGAAATAAAAGGACAGGGACTTTGGAAATGATCCTGTGTGTTCATTTACAAGATACATACCATTCCCATTAATTTTAAACAACAGGCCTATAAACTGCAAAGGCTAACAAGACACGCAAGCCACAAACTGCTGCAAGTGCCCTGCTCATAGCTCAGCTCTTCACAGAGGTTCTCCATTTCTTCACAGCTGGTCTCCATATGAACCAACAGCTCGGTCCCAATGAGGACTTTTACCCTCGTCCAAATAAACCCAAAGCAAAGGTAACTCAGAGCAATGGTGCTGCAGCTCTTTGCACAGACCTGTGCAAGCACAAGGCACTAGAAACACGAGGGAAGATCTTAAATGCTTCCTGTGTAAAACTGCCCACCAACTAAAAAGATTTTGCTCTCACCACCAGATATTGTAAACTTTGCTGAAAATGAGGACAGAAGATTGGAAAGGATATTCCAACCCTGTGTCATACAATGCCTTTCCATCTGCATGTTCAATGGAGGTTTGTTTTTTATTCTACCAACACTCCCTGCTCTCATGGGTAGAGGTCTCCTTTCAGGGCTGACATGGAAAGCATTTGAGGTTCATTTATTCTTATGTCAGAGTTCTTCTTCAGCCTAAACAGCTTTCTTTTTTTTTGTCAGGGAGAATTTGCTGAAGTTTCTATAAGCAGCAACTGTATCTCCTTGAAGATTTTGTTTTGCAAAGCTAAACAAACCATTAGGCATTTTAATACCTTTTCCTAACAAAAAAACAACCCCTAATCATCTGCTTAATGAACCTAATGACCTCTCTTGGCATCTGTCCCAGTATGAATTGATTTTGCTTGGAAGTAGGTGACTAAATTTCTAGATAACATCTTGTTGGTACTTTACAAAATATCACTGCTATTTCTATGCCCTGCCTGGTAATTTAATTCCTTTTCCTTCAGGGCAGGTCACGTTAGTGACCCTGGGTGGTCTTGTGATCAATTAGTACACAACTGGCACCCTTGCATCTTTCCTTCCCCTCTCTACACAAACCAAGCATGGTGACTGCACAAGTCACATTCAGGCTGACCCAGCAGTTCCTTCATCTAAAGCTCCTCTTGCTCCCTACACCAGCCTTGGCCCAGAAATGCGGATTTGAATGGATGAATGGTATTTCACCCAAAAAAAAACTTTGCCTCTGAACACCTCCCACTTGTAAACAACCCACAGACCTTAACTGAGTGCCACATCTACGCCTTTCTCATTTTGCCTTCCCTGTACACTAATACCTGACTCTTCTCTCCAAAAAGGCCTCCCAACCACCCTGCTCACTCCTGTCTTGTCACAACACTGTACACTCGTCAGCCTCTGCACTGCTCAGGCACCCATGGAGTCAGGTTTTACACTGCCTCAGGGCCACCCTTGGCTGGTTTGCCTGGCACCCACAAAAAGGACAAATGCTTCACTCCCAGATGGTCTCTATTGCTCTGTCCTCTTCTTACCACACTAAAAATTACTGAACAATGCACAAACTCTTGCTCAAGCAATGCCAGTTACGTACTTCATTATTTCAGGGAGACCATTTTGCAATAGCTAAAGATAGCCCTTGAGTTTCTTATTTACTTAAGTGTGTGTTGAGCAGTCTAACCTTAGCACAGATAAACAAAGTATCCCAGAGAAATTTTAGCACAATAATCTATGTGTCCTTAGAGAAAGTCATGCCTCAGAAGCTTCCAGTTAGAAAGCAATAGGAAAATGGAATTTCAAGTGCAGCTCACTATACATTATTAAGCTGATAATTTCACAGTCCTTATTTCTATTATTTCTTTTGACTGCAAGCATCCCAAAGGTGGGAGGTGCATCAGAACCCTGAGGACAGCTGAATTGAATCTATCAGGCCCATTCCAATGGCTGTGCTTATGCTGTACCTTCCCTTCCCAGTGGTCCCAGAACTGCTTCATTTGAGAGACACAGGGCCCACCCAGACTGTTGTGCACTGTTGGCCCTGCTTCCTGCGAATTTCTCCTGCACTGAGGTACATAAGAAAGGGTTCAGCTTGCCCATTTATAACCCAGCTGTGTGTCATGCAACACCACACTCAGAATCCACCTCTTGGATATGTATTTTCAGTTTTGTAAAGCACACCTGGAAGCCACAGTTATCTTTTCCCCTCAGAGCCACTGTTTTACTCAGCATCCAAACCAACAGAAGTCAGGAATACCCTGTTTCCACTGGGTGAAAAACATATCAAATGCTTTGTCCTACAACCTCCCTGGCAAGACACAAAAGTCACTAAGTCATACTGATTTTCGGATTGCGATGTCAAAGCAGATGTAGGACCAGATTTGCTGTAAAAGGCTTCTTCTGGCCTATGAATGGTCCAGAAAACCTCTAATGCCCTGAGCACAGTTTGGAGCAATTATACCCTCACTCATAAACCCAATGAGATTTATCATTTCACATAATTTTGACACAAGCCCAGTTGAAACTCAGTGGATTATTTTACTTTTTGGTACCTGCCAATGCTTCAAGACAGCTTCATTCCCTCAGCAAAGGCGTTAAGTGTGGCAAAATGAGATAAAGACAGTTTGTACTGGTTTCAGTATCTCTATATTTGAGATATTTTAACACAGATTGTTGTCTCAGTGAAATATGAAAAGGTTTTTTGGAGTGCTTAGCAGAGTCAGAACCAAATCCCCAAAACACAGATCTATCTGAAATGCAAGTTTTCAGGAAATCCAAAAGAAGTTGTTCCCAGGACCTCACTGATCATACCTCACAGACACCCACAAGGTATAATTCCTATTTTTTAGAACCAAGTCTCACTAGTTCCTTTTTCTTTATTGCTATCATTTTTCAAGGTTTGTACTGAGGATCACTTCCAATGTATCCATCCATCTAATGTAGTGGCCAGGGGAAGAGGAAGTAGTTTGTAATGATGTTGAAAAAAACACAAGCCAACAGTCAGTCCTGACACAAAGAAGCTCTGCAGTTGATACTGCCAGGGAGAATAAGAGAAAAAGGGTATTAAAAAGATGCCAAAATTTCTTGTTAGAGACCACATTCCATAGCAGAGCTGGGAAAAAAGCCTCAAGCCTTTTAGCCTTCAGTCCACTGCCTTAACCTTCTATACCAGTTTTGTGAACACTTATCTTACACTGGGTGGCACATCCATCTCTTCCTGAGTATTGATTCTGCTTGCAAGCTTCATCACAGGTCAATTTACATCAAGGCATAGGAAAACTGGGAAAAAAATGCAAATGAGACACAACCAGGGGCTTGCTCTATTAAGCTTAATTAGCTAAGCAGTGCTCCAGGAGCAGCTGAGGGACTGCAGACCCTGTGTCAGAGGGCTGGACAGGACTGCCTGCCATGACAGCCACATTCCAGAGGCAGTGAAAATGGGAAAGGGGCAATTACAGAAATCTCCAAGACTGCTGTGTCATTTTGTGCAATATCTGTTTCGTGTCATGTCTCATGCAACAACTGTGCTACGTAAAGCAATTGGTGTAAAACTCCCTTTTCCTGAGGAACTGGGGTGCAGATAGAGAGAGAGCTCTGGGGGCTGAAGCTCAGACAGAGCCTGATGAGTCTAAACATTACAAGACACTAATTACCTCAAAGGGGGCCATAAACATACAGATTAGTGGGGCTGTGGAAAGATGATTTGGCCGCAGATTTATCTAGGAAAAAAGAAAATGTTGGCCACTGGGCTTTGGGGAAAATTATTACAGGTACTGTTTGGGAAAATGAATGGGTCTGTTGGACCAGTGTTGAATAGGAAAAGGATTTCTTTTAAATGAAGAACACCTCTGGAAATGTTGGCCAGGCAGCAGTGTAGGCAGTAAGAGAATAAAAGAATTAACAGACAGCAAATCATTCACCAGTAAAGCCACTGGTGTTTATACCATGAGTCCTTCTGTGAGGAAGAGGCTCTGTGAGCCAAAAGCGCAGCAGTAGCTGCACTCTGAAACAAGCTGAAGCTGCCTGAAAGGAAGAGTCTGTTTTCTTTTGGTGTTTGAGCAACACCTTCCTGGTGTTTTTCACCAACTCTGTGGCCATCAGGAAGGATTGCCAAATTTCTTTTTTAGGTCAAGAAAGCTTGGAATTTATTATGCAACCAAAAATTTTAGAGAATAATGAGTTTCATACGTGGAAGAACAAACTGACTTCCATGTCCATTTAAAATAACAAGACACACAGCTGGCACCAATCTGGACACACAGCATCAGTTTGTCCAGCTTTGGAAAATGAGAAGCTGGGAGTGAAGGCTTTGACTTGAAAGAGATGGGAAAACCTAAGTCAGTATATTTTTATGCTCAACAAATTGCAGAAAAAGCATCTGGTTATTCCTCTTCCTCTAAAGTCAACCTTTCATTTCTGAAGGAAGGAAGCTCCTCAGACATGTTTCTTTCCATTTACTGCAAGATTTCTATTATTTGACTTTTCCAGGAGCATCTATCCATATCCCAGCTGGAATTTCCTATTTGAAATCACATCTCAGAGTTTACAAGCCTATGATGAGGCTTCTGAGGATCAGGCAAATGCTCCATCTCTCCAGTGACACAGACAACAGCGATCTCCCCAGTGCAGCAGAATTTAATATCAAAAGGGTAATAAACACCTACAAAAATATAAATTATTTTTACCAGTAAGAGGTATCTTTTGTCGATATGCCACAGTATGCCCTGAGGACTGTGCAGGTTAAGAAAATAAAACTTTTACATCATCAGAATAACAAATCCAGCCTGTTCAGGCCTGATGTAGCGTAACTAGTTGGATTTCCTAAGGTTTTCAAATTCCTGAGCACCCTTTTTGTCTTCTGCCTGCCCTGTTAATTCAGAGGTAACAGATACAGCCCAAATACATGGTTGCAGCTCCTGCCTTTGCTAAGGAAGGTTCATTTCTGTGGGAAGCAGATTTCCAAACATGGCCCACAATAGCAGAGGTGTCTGCAGGCTCTGGGTCACCATCTAAACAAGGAAAAGGTGCAAATGGGGGAGGAGTCCTTGTTGCTGCAGCTTGGTGTCTGCCCTGCTTCAGCTGCAGCAGTCCAGCACAGATCGGGTCACAAGCCAGGAGCTCAGCCAGCGGGCTCTGTGGCCAGGTTGAAGTTGTCACCAGTCATTTTGGGACACATGGTCATACTCACAAAAGCAGGAGCTGGTACCTTAGCCAGGCTGCTGCACCTGCAGAGGTGATAACCTCTGGGCCAGGGCAAGGCAGGCAGCATGTTTTTGTGGACCTGAATCTGAAGCCCTGATATTGCCACCTCAAAATGCATTAGCAGCCATGGAGCTAGGAACTGCAGCCAGCTTGGATCATGAAGCAGAAAAGAAATACACTCTTAGGAAGGAGACCAGCATGACCATCTGCTGGACATTAGTGCCTTTCTCCTGAGTTAATTAGATTTTCCCCTGCCTTGATCTGACTTTTCAGAGCTGCAAGGCTCTTTTTTAGCACTGTAGCAAGACTAGAAAAATCCTCAGGAACTGGGACTGCCAAGGAAATCATGGTGACAAAATGAAATCATTACCCATCATAGCTCCACAAATTTGGTGACTACAAGGCAGTCACAGATGACCACTGGACTCTCCCTGTGGACTCTGATTCGAGGAGCACTCCTCCCGAATATCTGACAAATATCTGCAGCTTGCAAAAACAAGGCCTGCCAAGTAGAGGGGAAATAAGAAAACCGGAAGAAAAACACTTGTGGTTTCTCTCTTTCACCAAATGTTAAAAAAAAAAAAAAAAAGAGGGGGGAGGGAGTAAAAATGTACTCCTGCAGCCAAGCCTTACGGATGGAGCCAATGGACAGAGGTGGTTTCCTTGGACTACACTGACCTACCAAGGACTGGAGAAACCTGATGAGAAGGGCTGGGGAGGGAATCAGGAACAGAGCCCCTTGCAAGGTAAGGGCTGCCCAGCAAAACCTCTCTGTTTTGATTGCTGGTGTTTTGGAGAGGAGCTGCTGTCCTGTAGCTGAGCCTGAGCCTGCAAGCCTATAAACAACCTGGTCCCTCTCCATTTAGATGTGCAGCCACCTTCTTGAATTTCTCAACAACATAGATTTAAAGTCTGGGCTTGTAAAAGGCCAAATTAATTGCTGTTTTACCCTCAAGGGCTTTTTTTGTTGAAATATTTTTTTCTGTGTGACAACTGACCATCTCAATTTAACTCCTCTGACTGTTTGGGTCCTGCTAAGCTGTTTAATGAAGATGCATTTCATGAGTAATAAGGGAAGCTCTGCCTCATTTCCAAAGGCAAATCAGGAAGCTGGCTTGTAGCAGTGAATTTATTTGCCACTCCTGTTTGAAAAGGGGTCAAAACCCATGTACTTGGGGTTTGCCAAGAGGAAATACATTGTAAACTCTGTTGGACAAAGACCATCTTTATTCCAAGCTATATGTTACCAAACAGATCGTTATCTCTTAATTGTGTCACTGATTATATTTATCAGATAGGAAACTTTTAGTTTTCTCTTTAGCATTGAGTTTACAGTAAAGTACACTTCAGTCTGTCCTGGAAGCATCAGGCTATACTGATAGCTCTCTAAGCATAAGTTTAATATGTGACATAGTTAAAATATAATTAAAATAGAGTTTTAAAGACAAAATATATCACTCTTTGCAAGTGCAGATTTCACCCTAGGTCTGCATCAGTCATTCCAAGGCTTTCTAGCCTACAGATTTTCATGTGGATGAATTTATATTACAACTTCTTTTTTTTCTTTATTTAGGCAATTTGTAGTGATGGAGGAACATAATGTAATTGCTGTACTTTTTAGTCTGTGGTGGTCGGTGAGCTGTTTTCTAATGCTAGTGGCATTTGATTTCTGAAGTAAAATACATTTTGGTAAGAAAGCATCTGTGAACATTATTTGAATAATGACTACAAAGCTGTGTCAGCAGTACCTGCCCCTCTTTCACTTTTTGCAGCTGTTCACAACTGCTCTGTGACTGTACAGAGAATGAGTAAGAATACTCAGGAAATATTATGTGGACCTGCCACAGGCAGCCCAGCCTCTTTCCATATCACAATTCAGGGCATGGCAGGATATGACAAAAGGTTAATGAGGGTATGACTTGAGCCACATTTTGTACTGAAAGCAGCAAATGCATTATTTTGCCCTCTTTCAGACCATTTGAAGGAATTATTTCCTGGGCTAAAAAAATGCTCTAGGAAAAATGCTTGCAGAGTAAATTTTGCTAAGTAATTTGCAAGTATGGGGAATTTGTACTGAACTGAACAGTTCTGCCAAAAAGACAAGGCAAGGCTGGAGACACCTGTGCAGCAGCCTGAGCTCACTAAAAGCAACCCTCATCAATGTCCTTGTAAGGTGGCATCCACTAGCTGCACATCCAACAGAGGGACTTCTATTGATGCAGGGAGCCCCCGATGTGGGAGTAATGTGCTCTGACTCCATGATTCAGAATGCTGAACAATTGCTTTATTGAAACTATACTACATTACAGTAATACTATATTATACCTATACTAAAGAGATACTATACTATACTATACTATACTATACTATACTATACTATACTATACTATACTATACTATACTATACAAAAGATACTGAAGAAAAACCCGTGACTGTCTGAGACAGTCAGGACACAGTTTGGACTCAATTGGTTAAGGAATTAAAACAATCTTCAGTAGAATCTAATTGACAAACAACTTTGGGTAAAAAAATTCTATAATGCATTCCACAGGTGCTAAACAACAGGAGCAGTGAATAGAGATAAGAATTGTTTTCTCTTCTTTTCTGAGGTTCTCACTGCCTTCCCCAGGAAAAATCTTTGGGAAGCTGTGCCTGCTGCTCTCTGTGAAGAGAGCTGTGGCCAGAGATCTCCCTAAGCCAGGAAATCCATCTCAGTGCCCAGCCTTCTTCTGAAGCAATGCTGCCTCACAGGATCAGCTAAAAAAAATTAATCTTTGCTGGTAAAAGTGGGGTATGAGCAGTAGGCAAAGCTTAACCAGGGATGGGCGTTGGAGTGTTGCGCTGAGGTTAAGTGCATGGAACATGAAAAATTTTTGCCGGCTTCACAGGAAAACAAAAGAGAGCTGATAACAGCAACTAGTGTTTCAGTAGACAAGACACACTGTCTCTTGGGATGAGCTGTGACCCTTCCACTGGAAGAGCCAGGGAACCCACTGTGGCTGATAGATACAGCCTGCAACTGGAGAGCAGGAATAAATGAACGTGTGGGGACCAAGTCTTGAAGATGGGTGAGTCAAAACACCTCAGAGCAGGAGCATTCATAATTCAGGTCTGTGACAGAGGATGTAAGAGAAGTGGCAACAGGGAAGGAGGAATCTGGTTTTTCAAGTGGGAAGGGGGGTGAGGAAGGGAAAAGCATTTTGGGGAAGGTACGGCATTCTCCGTCATCCTCTGAACTGTCCACATGAATTTCTTCTGCCAGTATCCCACCTACTCTTCTCCCAGAAATGAATTTTTCTCCTTACCACTACACCACATGTTTTAATCTGCATGGTTTGCCACAGAGAGCACAAACTTGATGGAGCTGTTACACAAAAATGTAGATTCCTGTTAGCAATCCCCTAGTATGTATCCAGCCTGACCTCCTACATGCTAACTTAGGACTGTCCTCTGTTCCTGGAGTTTGCCCTCAGTAATCAAAGTGGGCTAATTGATAATGATAGTTGAGATGATTTTATAGTTACTCGGAATAACTTCAGTGGTAGGTTATGGCTTGGTTTTTTGCAAACAAAATACTTCTCATTAGCATACTCTCACTTAATTTCGCTCTTTCAAAGCAAAGTATTCTCTAAGTGCCCAACCATATAAGCTTGGTGGAAGGCATTTTATCAGAAGTAGTGTATTTTAAAGAAATATTGGCATTTTAAAGAAATCTTAAAGTTGTGCTTCTAAGAATAAAATGGGAAGCTATTGTTCTTGCCACTCAGTGGGAAAACGTTTTGAATGAATCACACACTAACCAAAGATTATGTCATGAATATAAAATACTTAAAACACTCCTAACAGCATCTGGGGAGCAGCCTGAAAAGCAGAGACTCTTTTCTGCCTGTGAATGATACAACAAATAGTGAAGCATATGCCATTACTTGGTTTGGAGCATGTGAGGGGCTGTGCCCAGACCCTCAGACATTCTGTCCAAGATCACATCAATAATTCTTCTCAGGCAGCAGTAAAAAAGAGATCTAAACAGATTCACAGAGGTTTTAGGCAGATCAGCATTTTGCAGAACAACAGTTAGTGGTCCTCAATTAATCTTCACAATCCCTCTGATTTAAAACTCAATGGTAGTGTTTACATGGCATGACAAAAAAGTTGGAAGGGCAATATGCCCATAATTGGTGCACCCTGTATTCTTTTTGGAGAGACTCTGAATATACATTGCCTACACATCTTCCCTTGGGTAAGGAACAAACAGGGATCAAACTCATCTATATATTTGTGATCTTCCCTCTGCCTAATCAAGGTCTTCCTGTCCTGTGCCTGAGCAGCACTGGGCTCCCTGCCCAAAATGGGTATTCCAGCTGTGCCTGTTGCTGCATCATGGGTTCCCTGGCCAGGTGAAGGAGCTGGAACTAGGTGGTGTTTAAAGTTCCTTCCAACCCAAACCATTCCATGATTCTGTGATCTTCTACTTATCTTTCAGAAAAAGTGTAATCTTTGTTTCTGGACCTTACCTGTTGTTGTGGAAATGACTGAAATGTCCGTGCATTCAGCATTAACAGGAAAAGCTCTAAAGGATTCTGTGGCCTTTAGGGATGCTTAAACCAGGGCTGCTCTAAGTTCTGTGACATTTTTTCTCTGGGTAGCTTGTCAATCTGTGGCTTCCTCCTACAGGTTGTCTGATCCTAGAAAGTGCCCAAAAGGTTCTGCTAGAGGGAATACCAGGGACTGAAACATCTGAGGAGAGGTTTATTGTTCATGTGTTCATGGAAAGACAGGAAAATGGCTCTTACTTTGCACATCATCTGAAGTGCAAGAAAAGACCTCTTCTCTCCAGGGTTCCAAGACTGAGGGATGCTGCCTTGGCTCGCTGGGCACCAGTGTGTCCTTTCCTCACAAGCTCCAGATGATGTGCTGAGGCAGGCAGTCATGATGGCCTGCTGCAGGGACTTGCTTATAGGGGGTAGATGACTCTGAATCACCCTCATCCCTATCCCCCTTCTTTGCCCCAAGCCACAAGGAAACAACTCTGCTTTTACCAAATGTCACCTCCGTCCAAACAATAGCTTATTTCTCTCTGAATGGACAAACTCCTGTCTGCCAATACAGCATCTCTAAATGCCTCAGGCAGGACACCTCAGCATGACTTTGCTTTGCATTACTCTGGTATGGCTTTCTAAAAATAAGACACCCTTGTGTGACAGTAGCACTGACTGTTTCTACTCCACTTCAAAGTAGAACAGAAAATGTTCTTTTTCTAAGATGTAACCAAGGAGCTTCAGAAATTTTGATTTTCAGAGGGGCTTTCTCCTTCCTCTACAGTTAACAGTTGGACATTGATAGACAGAAGTAGCAACTTATGCTGTTTCTGCATTAATTAAACAGCAAATTAAAAGTGGTACAGAGGTAAAACTTCTGTCATGCCCTGCCTAGACCCCCAAAAAACAACCCTCTTAACACAGAATGTCTTGAACTGAGGTGAGGGAAGAGGAGGAGGATTTTACAATCATTTAAGCCCCCATGCAGGTACACAGCTCACTTTTCAGCCCAGATAGGGACATGACCCGCTTCAACGGAGATGAGAAAAGAGCTCTGCCTTTCATGAGACAGATATTCCTCAATTTAGTTTATGGCTACAGATGATATAGCTGTCTAGAGGCACTCTGGTGAGGAGAAGAGCCAGTGTGGAGGTGGAGAGCTGCAACTCTGCCCCTCCATTTGATGTGGTCTCTTTTAAAGGTCACCCACCGGGACCTGACATCAATCAAACTATTTTAGTAAAAATGAAGATTTATATAACACATTTGTGCTATAGGTCTTGGTTCTTCTTTCTTAAATTACTTAAAGCAATATAATAACTTTCACAGGCACATCATAGGAGACTGCCAACATTTCAAACATTTCCTTGATGTAGGATGATCACAATTGAAAGGAATGTGAATTTTATCCAGCCGTCAGTGAGGTTTTGTTTTCCTTAATCCCTGAGACTAAATCATTGGATAGTTTTCAGCCTCCAAACTAAATCTTAATTGAGACAGTTGCCTAATGTCATTTAGGCAACTGCAGGACTCTTATAACAAAAGAACCTGGGTACATTTGAAGAGAGACTGGGGCAGTCCCTGGGATGGGGACCCTCAGCACTTCTCATTAGTGTGAGCTGGTTGTGCAAGAGCTCTCCAGTACATAGGAAAAAACTGGAGAAAAACTGGAAAAAAAAGGAACTTTATTACTGACAACAATCAAACTTTGTTGTCAGTAATAAAGTTCCTTCATTTGAAGTGCTCTTCCACTCATACCTGTGAGAGGTGCATGCCAGCCAGAGTTCCCACAGATTGGAAATAAAGCTGGTGGTTTGTGTCCCAGGAGAATGCCATTTTGCTTTATGCTGCATACACATGAGGGATTTTTTTTTTCCTCAACAGGAAAGGTCAGTTTATCTCTCAAACTGTACAAAGCCAGCACCTTCCATCCCCCAACAAAAGTCACTAGCAATAGGGTTCTATCTAGACCTCTTCAGAGGTGTTGAAGATAACAAGTGGTTCAGCTGTGACACTGAAACTAGGAGACAAGACTCTCACACAGAGGGGGAAATTACAGATATTTCAGTGCCATTTCTACTGCAATAACTTGGAATACCTCCAAGCACTCTGGCAGGCAAAAGGCAATATTTTTCCACAAAGTAAGTTAGGTCCCTTTTCATCAGGAGCAGAGGGCAGTTTCTGTACCCTTTGCCAGGATCATCCACATGATGGACGGAGATGAAAGGAGATGGGAATGGGAACACCAGGTACAGCCCTCTGTTCACCTCCCCAGCACCAACACCAGTGCAGGGAAAAACCAACCGCCCCAGCACCAACACCAATGCATGGAAAAAGTCCTGTCAAAGGTGGGAGTGAGGGAGGAAGAAGAGAATAGTGTGTTTGCCATGTCCCAAAGTTTTCCCTCCCACCCTCCACCCCCCTGCCAATCTCCATGGCACCCCTCAGGCAACACAAGGAATGGTCTGGAGGCTTTCTTTGATTTGGAGGAAAACCTAGAAGTACTCTCAGTTCTCTGTGACTTGTCTGGGGAAGAACCATTTTAGTTGTAATGCCAAGGCTTAGCTTTAATGAGGATTTTAGCCCCAAGCCTTACTTAAAGATTAATAATTTAGATGGGCTGCTCAGGTTGTGCCAGTGCCAGTGAAAACAGACAGGCTCTTTCTCACCCTGAAAACAAGTAGGGAAGGGGTGAAATCCAGGAAACCCTGCAGGGACCCATTTCTCCCTTTCTAGAAGGATTGTGGATTCCTAGCCTGGGACTGCATATCTTACATTCTGGCAATTAAAATTAGGTCAGAGGTGTCAGGCTTTCTGCACCATGGCTTCTCTCTGTTAAACAGAGAGTGAAACTCATTCCTGCTTCACAAGGGAGTCACAAGGATGAATTCAACGTTGTGCACATCAACGTTGTGCTGAGCACCAGCCTGAGCCCCTCAGCACTTCATAACTTTCATTCCAAACAGCACCAGCAACTCCTAGAAACAGAATTAAATGTTCTTTTCATGTGAGCTGGTGAAAGTTCACACATCAGTTTCATACTTTTTCATGTCAGGATTCAGCTAAATAATGAATCCCAGTGAGCATTTTGCTTTAGAAAAGGATTCCAAATAAATACCAACAGGCTTTTGATATTTTTGAAGCTATACTGAATGGACAGCTTAATGATAATGAATGGGTGACTGCTGCTTCTAATCACAGCTCTCGGCCATAGAAAAGTTTGCCAAAACCCTGCTAATGGAATATTACAGATTGGGGAGCAACTGGCTGCAGGAAGGGAGTGCTGGCAGGGAATGAGTTACGTGTGTGCTGGCAGCAGGGACAGCTGGCAGAGCCCTGGGCTGCACTGGCAGGAGCATGGCCGGCAGATGTGGTGAGGTGGATTTTCCCCTTTGCTCTGTGCTCATTGGGGCATATCTAGACACGGTGTCCAGTTTCATCCATCCCATCCCCCTGTGCCAATACAGGAAAGGCTCTGATAGCCTCGGGTGAATTCAGTGTAGGCCATTCAGCACAATGGCCATGGCTGGAGCACCCAGCTTTGAACAGAGGCTGAGGGACCAGGAATCATTCTGCCTGGAGAAACTGTGGCTTTGGGGTGATCTATCAGTGGCCTTACAGTACCTATGAGAAGGTTACCTTGAAGACCAAGACAGGCTCTTCAGAGGCACATGATGGGAGAATGAGAGACAAAAGCTGTACTTCAAAACAGGGGAATTTCTGATTGGATGTGAGGAAAGCAATTTTCCCCAAGGACAGCCAAAGCATCAGCAGGTTGCCCAGAGACATCACAACATCTCTGTCCTTGGAGGTTTTCAAGATCAGCTGAACAAAGCCCTGAGTGATCTGGGACCTACTGTGAGCAGGAGGTTGGGCTAGATGAGCTCAAAAGGTCCTTTTCCCACCTGAACTGTTCTGACATTCTTTATATTTGTCTTTCATGACAAATAACAGTACTGCAAACTGTTATTTGTCATGAAAGAAACAGTATCAATCATCACTGAGTATCCCTTGACACATAGGGCAGATAAGCTACAATGACCTGTGGGCCTTCTCTCCAAGAGCACTGTATCCCCTTAGTTAAGGGACTTCTGAGGCAAGAACTCCCAAAATTACTTTCATTATAACTACGTGAGCGGTCATGACTAAATGCTGATCTGTCAAGACCTGGTCTGGAGCCAGGTGAAGTAACTGGAAAGTTTGAGGGTACACATCAGCTGATGTAGATGTCCAAATTTGAACTCATTATTGGCAACTCAATTACGCTCCGTGAAAAGACGCACTTAGGCAGAAAACTAAAATAGGTCAGAGTGATTAATGCCAAAACACATTTGCTCTGCCCTGCTACAAAGGCAGCCTGACTACTCCAGCCATAGCTATGTGTAGTGCACACCTGTGCAGTCAGATCAGGAGGTTCCTGCCCCTACTGACTTCAGCAGGGGTATAAGGTGATGGATTATGCTTGAAGTCTATTGAGGTCAGCACAGTCAGACTCTGAACAAAAATGCAGAAAGTCCATGCAGAAATGTATTTCTGGTGCATCTTATTTGTTGAGAATATATTTTCCTCCTTCACTATCATGGGTGGTACTGTCTCAAGGATGATAACAAGAGACTGGGTGAAATTTTACCACAGAAATCATGAGGAAGGCCAAGGAGAAAAATACCTGACTACTAGCCATCTTACAAGTTATGACTGTGCTGGGGGATCTGATAACTTTTCCCTGAAGCCTAGATACATTGTGCCAAGCTTCTTCCCAAGTCCAGGACAAAGCCAATATGGGCCTGTTCTCACAGCCCCAGCAGAGGAAAAGGCTGGTGCCACCTTCCATGTTATCAGGGGGAATGTTTCCAGCAGATGGAGTTGAGCTGCCCAGGCTGAGAGGGGCTTTGGGAAGCATGAAGAAGCTGGGGTTAACTCTGTAGTTTCACAGTCTGTTTCTGTTGGCAGAGGCAGGAGGCCATGGGGTGAAGCCAATCAAGGCTCCAGGGTTAAAAATAATAGCGTGGGAGGAGAGGGCTGCTGGAGGGTGAGGAGGGAGAGAAGGGCAGTGGCCAGCTCTGCTTCCAGACAGGCAAGTGCCTGAAGGATGAAGGGTGGGACTGCTGCTCCAGGCAGCCATCAGCTCATGCTGGCTGGGACCTCCTCTAGAGGAAGCTCTGGCAGCTGAGGAGCTGAGCCTGGGTGAAGGAAGGTGAATGAGGGTCTGACTGCTGTCCCAAAACACCCCCAGTGGGGAAACAGAGCAGAAAAGAGTGAGTGACAACTGCTGAAAGACAGTGTCATTCCCACACACTGAAAATATGTTTATCCTGGTCAGTAATATGTTTAGGTTGGAAATTAGAATAAGGTTTCATTTCCTCTTCATTTCACTTATTTTCTTCAGTCTTCATCATTTTTGCCTCCACAAATAAAACAATGTCCAAACCAGAATCCCTCCAGCATCCACTCTCCATGAATAAATGCCTGAAAAATTACTTCTCTGTCTGCACCCTGGTGATGGGCAGAGCTACAGTACTACAAGAATATAAATGACAATCAGGTCTCAGAGAAGCAATAGCTTGCATTAGGCAAAATGAAATTAAGAAAACAACAGAAAAACTCCCAAGTACAGAGGTCTGAAGAAATGTCAGGTGCCCAAACCTTATTTGTTTCCTCTTAGCAAATATGCCAGCCTACAAGTGTGAACTTCCCCCATTCCCCACATTTTTCTGAGTTGTTAGGTTTTCAGCTCACACTGTCCATGTTTCCATTTTATTTCATTTCCATTTTGTTTTGCATTCCTCCTACATTTACTAAGCCACCTCCAGGTACTCACCACCTGTCTACCTACACAGTGGAGCTCAGGACACAAAGTGTTAAAAATGGGACAGAGATGATCATGAGGCACAGCATGAGCCCTGAAGGTCTTGCAGGCAGATCCAACACACTTGCCTAGGTACTTTGGAAACCCTTTGATAAAGATGTATCAAAGGTCCTGAGTATTCAGGCCTCACCTCTAGCTTTCCCCCTGCATATTTTACCCCTCTCCTCCTGCAGAGCCCTGACACTTGCTCTCTAAGTAGCTGGCAGCAGGCACACAATAAACTCTGGCTTGTGCTGCCTCAGCTGCCTCAGAAAAACCCACGCTGAATGAGCTGCACATCTAGAAACAGCTCCCACCCAAAGGAAAGTTTTACAATTACCATCACTATCACAATTACCACAATTAACATCTCATCTCAACCCCCAAACACGTAACAGAAAATTCACATCCATTTCAGACCCTCTTTTCCCACTTTTGGAAAGTGGCTTTGCAATTCTTGTGTAATTACTCAGGAAAAAAAAAAAGAAAGTAATAAAGCCAATTATCTTGTCCTTGAGTCATGCCACTTGCAGGCTTAGTGCTGCGAGCTGAATTCCCCAGCTGACCTCACTGAGAGCTCTGTGGAAAGTTGACACAGTGTTTGGGAATGCCAAGCCAAGCAAGCAAGCAGTTTATCAAAACAGACTTTTCTAAATCTGTCCCATGAAGCTGAACAAGCACATGGGTAACACCATCTCTATGGAAAGTGGGACCCCAGTCCTTAAACCAACTCCATACTTTGGCTCTAGCATAGCTGTGAAAATAAATTTCTGTTAAAAATCACCCCATCTAAAACCTGCTCAAAGGGAAGGCCCCAGTATGGACACAATCACATTAATGTCACAAGTCCTTCTTCTGATGGTAACATTTTTTCCAGTTGGGAAATTATTCTGGGCTACAAATGGGTGTAAAGTCAAGATTCTTTCAGCTTTCCAAGAAGTCAAAGTACATCAAAAAACAAGATATGTGTTACTCACTGCCTGTGCAAAAAGCCTTGCTCTGCAGTGTTTGTTTCAGAAGGAAGAGGAAGGCCTTACAGACAGAATCAAGAGGCCTTTTCAGTGTATTTGTTCTGCAGGCACTCATTCCTGGCCACGGCATGTTAAGCAGGATTGTTAAGGTATCAAACACTCACACAGAGGATGTGGATACACATACATTTTACCACATCAGTGCAGCTCACACATGCCAGAGGCTGCCCATGCTGACCTCTGAGGTGGTGGAGGCAGATTGCTCAAGAGTGAGACTGTTATCTCTACACTGAGTAATGACTCTGTGTCTCTCATTCAGCTCCTGTCTCCCCCTCAGAGAGGTTAGTGAGCCCCTGCCTCTCACTCCTACTTACCTCCCATCACACCTCACACTCTCCAGAGTGCAGTCACCTCATGTAAACCAGAGGTGCTCCTGCTCCCCTGTTATTTTCAGTCTCCTAAATCAGCAAGGAATGCCTTTGCAGTGTGCCTGCTACCTAACAGAGCATGCCCTCTCTTACATCCAAGAGCAGCCAATATCTAACATTCCATCCCTATTGCACCCATGGAGGAAAGCTGGCGATGGTCAATCTTGATTCACGTGTGTGCAAGCCAGTGCTTTCAATCACTGACAGGTTCCCACTGTCCCAAAACTAGGATTCAGATCCCACAGTTGACTGAGAAGCTCATCCTGATATAGACTTTCCTAAGTACAGATGTGCAGTACATCTGTTACTGCTCAGCCTTTAACGTGTCTATGTACAGTTTGCCTAACATTTGAATCTACATTATTTATATACTGATGATATAACAAATTTGAGAAACAGTTGTGGCACAAAAATTCAGTGCCTCACAGGCCCACAAAAAAGCCATCATTTTTATTACGAACTTTGTTCTTTTATTAAGAACTTTGTCCTTTCACATTCTTCTTGAAAGGCTGCCCACAGCCCAAAAACTACAGTGAAAATCTTCACTTTTGTTTATTGCTTGCAATGTTCAGAAGTGAAGCAAACCCAATAGTAACATCCTGGCTGCAGAACTAAGTAATTGGTAGCCATGAGGTGAAAATGATTATTAGATCTGTATTTCATCCTTGCCTGTGTTTTGAACAGGTTTGTGATACTGAGCCAAAGTCTGGCTTTCCTCTGCAGGGAATTTAATCTCTAGAATAGCACAAAGCACGTATAAGGACAGACCTTCCTCCCTAAGGCCCCCACAGTGTTACCACAGAACCACCCCAGTGAGCCTTTGCTGGGTCTCCTCACACATCTCAGCTCCTGAGCACAAGACGCCCTTGCCCAAGGGACCAAGGAAAAGCCTCAGGCTATGGAGATGGGGGTGTATCCTGCCTGCTTTAACACACACCAGGAATGGCAAACTGAGCTTAACACAGAGTGCTGGATGTGGGACAAATCAGCCCTGTCTAAAGCATTTGAAACTCATTAATTCTCTTAGTCTGGCCTGCTTGAACTATAATGCCCACTGTGCCTTTACCACAAGCTCTTCTTTACCAGAATTGTATTTTTTTGAAAAGGATTCAGTGCTTATTCCATGTAACAGGCAAACCCTACATCCTGAGTTAAGCAGTCAGTTGCTGGCACTGAAAGAAAAAGGCATTTTCAGTTGCCCTTTTTCTAACCTGTATTTGTCCACAACCAGCACCTAACCACCTTGCTATGTCCAGAGATAATCTGCCATTATTAATTGTCTCCCTGCTTTCAGTTGTTAGTGGCAGAATATAAAATGTCATCTTTGACAAAATAAATTTATTTGATAATAAATTGATTTAGATTCTCTTGCCTCTCTTTAGACAGCACAGTTCAGCCCATGCTCATGCAGCTCAGGCAGTCTCTGTTCTCGGCCCATCTGTCAAAATCCTTTTAAACCCATAAACACTTCAGAAACGGTCTCATTAATGCTGTACACATGGAAATGTCACCTCCTTGACCTTTACTCAGCAATCTGCTCCCATCAGGGACAGTAACATTTGCTTTTGGGTACACTGTATCACACAGGGAGTGCGTGTTTAGCTGGCTATCCATTACAAACAAGCCTGAGTCACTGGTTTCCAAAACACAAACTCCCAGGCAAATAGCACAGCTCTGAAAGCACATCTTTGGTCTGTTAGCACCTTGAATTTGGCTGAGGGTTCAAATACATATTTTTGGGGATGAGATCAGTTTACCAGACAATGCAGAAGATGCTAAAAAATAGGCATGTCCTTGACATTGTCATTTATTACTTCATGTCTGGTTGCATCACCATCATTGTCTTTGTCTAATGAAATAAGTCATGGGTTCTTAGGTAAGAGCCCAAGCAACTGAGTACTCTGAGCCTCAAAGAATGAGCCCCTTGGTAAATCCCTCAGGGACATCAATTCTGAATGCCTCCTCATTTACAATTACTTTAGAAAGCATGACTATTAGCTAGATTGCAATTAATTGGATGCCTTTATTTATTGTTATTGTCTAATATTGTTAGAGCGTGGGTGTTTTGTGTTTTTTTTTACTCAGAGCATCACGTGGAACAAAATCACGTCTCACAGAAATTTCAATAGGTGTGTGTTTAAGTTGGTATCAAAAACTTTACCAATCAAACAGACACCATTTTACCAAAAGTACATTGCAATTAGTTCACAAGACAGTTTTACATTGATTACCATGAATTATATCACCTTTTCCTAATCCCTTCCTAACTTCAGTTCTCTATTGGCTTTCCTGTGATTTGCCCTAGAATTTATCAGGTTGCTATCCACTTTTCAACTATTTGAGCTATTTTTTTCCTTATTTTTGGCTTCAATGTCCTGACAACTGACTTAATTATTTTCCAGTTCTTGGTGCTGAAACATGACAGAAGTACATATGAGTGCAGTAAATACTGAGAACACACTTTTTCTCAGGCTGCAGCAGAAAAAACTGATTTTTCTTTGTCATTCTAACTTCTTCTACATCATGTCTCCTCTGCTGGATTAGAAAGAAAATTTCTGCATATGTGCACAAACATGGCTGCTAGGGAAAAAAAAAAAAAAAAAAAAGAAAACCTTTTAAATGTTAAACTCTTAAAAAAACCCGAAACTTCAAACTCTCAAAAGTTTCACCTTTGCTCTTCTTTTGGTTAGGAGAAGAAACCTGTTGGAAGAGTTGCAGGTGGAATCTATCCCTTCTCACACCAACATCTTTCTGAAGTGATGCAACTCCATCACTCCGAGCCACATCATTTGTTAAGTTTTGGGCAGCACCAAAGTCAAACACAGCCAAATCTGACAGATCCCTGCACCAGCACTGCAGTGCAGTGATGAAAGGATAAACCAGTAATGAGGGGATAACCCTCCTGTCATCCTTCAGCACCACCTCCCCCTGAAAGGAGCAACGGGTTTAACTCAGGGCAAGGAAACAGGGCAGATCCAACATGGAAAGGAAAAGCCCCCACTCTAAGCATATTAGCCCTTGACTCCTCTGATTCCTTTAGGATAATCTCTCTCTATGGCACACAATTGGAGCAAAGGCAGACACCAGAGGAGGAAGGAAGGGACAAGTGGCCTTCAGGAGATGACCATTTCTGCTTGGTTCATCCCTGTGCATGGTCATTACCATAGGTCTGCACAACTTGTGCTATTTAAAGAAGGGATAAAGCTGTGACAATTTGAGATTAGCTGTCTGTGTAAAATGATAGTGAGAAACAGAACAGAAACATCCCAGCCTGGACCCGGTAAAATGGATTAGTAAAGACCAGTATCTCAAATTTCAGGCTGGAGTCCGCTGCTGTTTCTTGTTACATAAATGGAAACACAGGGCAATCTATCAATTCACTGCTACCTCACACTCTAACTCATGCTAAATGCCTGCAACAGGAGCTCAGGTCACCTTCCAAATCCAGGTGGAAGGTTTTAAGAACTGAATTATTACTTACATACCACAGGAAAGTAACTGATACTCTGAAGTGTCTTTGACGAATGTATTTTGTCTAACATTTAATGTGCTCCAAAATTGAGTCCTATTTATCACTTCTGGCAAGAAATAGGATCACTTGTGTGGCAAGCTTTACTGATTAAGGTTGAAAACAATTTGTCCAATATTATTGCCACCTCTGTTGAAGAAGGAACAGCTGCTACCCCTCACACCAGCTTTAAAGGGCAAAGATGGATGGCTGGAATCTGCACAGGCATTCATGTGGGAAGCAGGAGGAAAGGAAAACACTGGCAAGACCCATGCTATAAGCACATCTGGGCTCAGAGAACAGGCATCCACTATTTTAGGAATGGCTCCCTGATGCTCAGCTTTGAAACTGGAACAAATATTTAGTGCTGGCTCTGAATTTTCCAGCTTTTGAGTTTAGAGCAACATGAAACAGCCTTTGCAGCATGGAGCCATTCCACACTCATTTGCTCATTGGGTTTGGCTTACAGGGCTACTCTGGGGATGGCCAACCCTCAAGAGGTGATCCACTGTGCCTTGGCTGGCTCTGGAGTCAAGCCACCAAAGATCATCGGAGGTTTCCAGAGGCCTCATCATCGCCTCATTTAAGCACCATTTCCTTGCTGGTGCCCATACTTGGAAAACTAGGTAAGAGTTAAGGATTTTCTGGAATTAAACAGGGGTGTGACACAAGATGATTAAGAGGATTTTGGGAGGGGACCTTGCACAAAGTCTTGGACTCCACCTTTTTCTCCCTTTTCGTCAGCAACACGCTTCCTCTCCCACAGCCTGCCATGGTGTTCTCCCTGTGCCAAGCCCTCCCAGCAGGAAGGGCAGCAGCAGCTATCACAACAGCAGAGTGGCTCAAGCCTCACTGACCTAAGGTGTTTGACATAAAGCACGTTTATCAAGGAGCAGCAGGCAGCTGACCTGCTGGAAGGGACATTTTTCGTCAGCCTTTTTTAATGCAGGAAAGGGTGAGGATCATTTGTCTGAGGTGTCAGTGGAAGATGGAACAAGAATTATTACATAAAGCCTCTTTCAACCTAGCTCATGCTGTTTTCTCAGGGCAAGTCCTCTAGGACTTCCCCAGCAGCTCTACTGCTGTGCTTGTTCCTTTGAGAGAATTCTCTGCAATTTCAGATTGGAAATTTTAAAATATCATTACAGGACAAATAAGTATTAAGGCTGCCCTTGATGGCAGCAATGGATGGATTTGCTCAGACTCTGTTCATGGCAAGTCCTAGGCTGTGACTCTTCTCATTGGCTCTCAAAAGCAGCAGGGAGCAGGGGAGATAAAAAGGGAACAATAAAACTCTGAAGGAGGAAAACTCAGTGAAATAAAGCACCAAAGCAAAGAGGCAGAGAAGAGAGTTCCTGAAATTAAGTCTTATAGGAAGTGGCAGAACAGAAGAGTAGGTCAGCCTCCAACGCTTCCTGCTCAATCAGCAAACAAATCATCGCTCCCAGGATCTCATCCAGATTATTTACAAGCCTGTTTAGTGGCAGTGTCAGCAGCCCTACAGACTACACAGCATTGCTAATGGCTGTGGGACAAGCCATGGGTAAGGAGGGTGAATGATTTCAGTCCTGCTTGGTTGGTCCTACAGGGACCTACCTGTGTTGTTGGAAAACCCTGTAGGCACTGCAGCCTTCTTGAAAAGCCTTCTGTTCATCACAAGAGATGTCAAGAACACTCCCCCTTACCTACACACACCTTTGTGGTCTGTGGGGGAAACATCTCCAGCTCCTCAGCATGGCAAAAGAGGGTCTGGGCAGAGCTATCATGGCCGGGCCTCCACCTCCTCCACGGAGGTCTCTCCTCCCTTCCTGCAGGGTGAGGATGTCAGAGAAAGCTGGAGTCACTAGAGGAGAGCAGAGGAGGTAGGGTCAGGATAGAGCGCAACAAAATTCAGTTTTCCTGTTGTCTGGCCTCCAGGTTGTTGTCCGGCCTCCATGCTCGTGCATTCAATGGCACTTCCCTGCACAGCCCAAACCTCCCCACACCCCTCCCTTCAGAGACACCATCATTTTTATTTTATGAATGCTGTCTGGAAAGCATCAGAGAGAAAGTAAGTACCCCTAACATCATGTGGGAAAGGCCTCTGGTTTGAGTAGTTCCACTAAGAGACTGAATGGGCCAGATTTCCTTCCCTTCTCAAAGAGCATTTGCAAAACTGTCTGTCGTGGGGGACACTGCTTTACTGCTGAATCCATAATAAACTGGACTAGACACAAATCTTCTGCATCAGAGAAAACATTTCAGGCTTTAATGGAATTATTCTAGAGAATAACCTAAACGTACAAAACAAAAAAAAACTAAAATGCACCCAGCCCTTCTTTCTCTCATTTTTTGTTGGGTTTTTTTCCTGGCTTTGAGGACTTCAAAATATATTGATTTTTCCTAGTTTTGGGGTCCCTATGACTAAGTGTTAAAATTAAGGTAATTTTGAGGTAGAGCTTTAGTTTTGAGCAAGAGTTTACTATGCAAAAATATCAAACCAGGACATTCAAATAAAAAAATCTGAAATTTTCACAGCTAAGTCTCTCAGAACTACCAATTCTCATAGAAAAGGTTAGTTTTAGACAAAGTAGGATCTAGTTTTGATAAAAAAGGATCTGGAAAAAAAACATTCCCAAACAGCTTATCTCTAACCAGTCTGTCAAATGCCTTGTGTTCTCGTCCCAGGGAAACTGTTTTGTAAACTGAAACTTATTGCTATTGCAAAAGCAGGAAGACTCCTCTGACCTCCACAGCTTCCACGCTTAGAAAAGCACGTTCCAGTGCTACCAGAAAAAAACTGACCTCTTGTAATACTCCTCTGAATGCACAATCTCCTCTGTCATTCGCTCAACAACAGCAACAAAAAAGTTTATATGCAACTATGAGTTTGTGACGGCTGGCAGACCGAAGCAAAAAGATTGAAATTGCTTTCTGATTGCCCCTGTGTGCATCTGAGCGCTGCTAGGGCCACCAGAAAGTTACAAATCCCAATCCTGTCCAGTGTTAATCACTTGGCACATTTAAAAAATGTGTCACCTGTTGAAGGGCAAACCCATGTCCTCTTTCCCAGCGTTTGAATCTGCTGTCAGATTTGACAGAGTTGGCACAAGCAGTGGGATTCACTCCTCTCACAGCAGAAGGTTCCCACAGAATCAGGGGACCAAGTCATAAAAAAAATGGAGGAGTGGTATTTTAGACCTGTTTTCATTTGTTACATATAGGGGCAACCACATATTTTTATGGATACAGCCAGGTCTGCTAAACTAAGCAAACAGAATGACCCCTTTCATTTTCATTTGCTACTTTTCCCTTTGAAATCATTCTCAGCTGCAATTGAACATTAGTTCGTTGATGTTGTTCATTGCTGTTGTGCAGAACTAACCTGGGCAGAACCTCGAACTGTCAGGTCTTCACTGCAAATTGCTCAGTGGTTTCCCTCCAGAGACCTGCCTCAGGAAACTACAACTCTCCCTGATGCTCCAGTAGCTGCCTTTTTCCTGCACTGAGCTATTTGCACTGAAGACACAACACCATGTTCAAGGTTCTGCCCAGGTTAATTCTGCACAGCTACACTGCAGTGAACCAAAGTGATCAATTATCAGATCTATCTGTAGCCACAAAGCATGGAATAACTGTTCCACAGGCACATCCATCCAGACAGCCCAGAGATGAGAGCAACAGCTACAACAGCTCTTACTCCCACACAAAATGATGCGGTTGTGTGCCGTCCTGAACACCCCAGGGAAAAGGGATGGTCTTGCCCACAGGAGGAGCCGAGGACTCCAAATCATGGTCAGAGCTACACAACACACCACTGGACTGAGCCATTAACACTATATTCTAGAGTCATTGCCCTTGCAAGGGATCAAACTCTGGTTTGATTACCAGACCCTCTGAATGACAACAGATTTGCAGCACTGTGGGCAAAACAGTCCCAGCCCCACACTGCACCACGGCCTGGGCTCCCACGGGCTGAATTCCCCTGGAGCAGACCCAAGTCAGGGTCAGGCTTCAGTTCCTCATACCATCTCCTAGGGGTGCTAACCCCTGTGGCACAGCTGCTGGAGCATGAAACTCTCAAGAGTTGCTTTTGCACATGAGAAAACTGAATAACTGGTGTTATTTGCATGGGTGGCTGAGCCACCTCACACAGCACATTTCATCACAGCCCTGTTTGCCTGCCAGGGGGTGTCCACCCTGCTGCCACCCTGCACCCACCCCCCATCTGTGCCCTGAGCTCATCTGACCCCCAAGACAGTGAGTTCCAGGCAAGCATCCAATGCAACAATTCAGACCTTGCTGCAAACAAGTGTTTTTCATTATTGTTGGAGTTTAAGGAAAATAGCTTACAGAACTTTGGGGACAAATAAAAGGAAAACAACAAAAACAACCAAAACCCCATTGTATATTTGTATATATATATATATACATCTATGTCAGAGGATTGCTGAACTTGGAGAAGCATTTGGTGCCAAGTGGCTTGCCCTTCTTTTTGTCAGCAAAACCAACATATACATTTGGGCTTGGATGATTGCCTGACTGGGATGCTAAGGAGATGTTTATCTAGGGATGTAACTTGCTGTGACTGGGGGAGGAAAAGAAGCCCACAAAAACACAGAGGAAAAATGAATTACAAAAATGTCACCAGTGGTGTTTCTGTATTTATTCCAACCCTGAGAACAATTACCCTTTGGCAAATTTTCAAATTCTGTTTATTTGACAGTGCTGCACGTAAGCCAGGGGAAAATAAGCATGAAAGGGAACAAACTGATATTCCTGATGCAGAACTGGGTTGGCATTTAGAGGCAAGCATACCCAACTTAACCTCCAAATGTCATATGCACGTCATGACATGAAATGAACGAGGTACTATTTATAGGGCTTCAAATGAGTAGCTGACAACTGATACTTAACTAGGCACATTTAAATACATATCTTTCTTAGGTAACTCCTGCCTTTCCCATAAACACATTTGGTTTCAATGAAAGGGTATGCTTGGGGATTTATTTACTTTTTTTCCTCCTGCCTCTGGCACAGCATACAGCCAGTGTAAGCTCGTGTATGGTCAGAGCTGCTCTTCTGGGTTATGTTCACACAGGCAGGAGCAGTCTGGGACAATGACTTCCCCAAGGATCCTGGCTGCACAGAGGGGTCCCATCTCCTTCCAAATACATGGGCTTGAACAGGGTGGAACACCACCCTCCTGACAGCTGCCTAGGCAGAACCTGAAAAGTGCCTGCAGCTCCTCTCCACTGGCAGGCCAACCTGGGTTGCTCGTTTACTGCCTGGGACCATGCTGGTTCCTCATAAATTGAGCTTGTGTACCAGAGACTGCACAAGGCTACGGGTTGATGCCTATCTGCATCCATCAGGCACCAGGGGGGCTCCTGGCATGCTGATGGGAAGAGTAGGACTCCAGGAGGCAGAGTTTGGCACCCCCCAAGGCTCTGCTCTGCTGCCTGTGACTCATTCTTCACCTAAATTAGAACACGAGGGCTCCTGCTGATACATGCACTTCCAACAGGACAGCCAAGTGTTATTTTTTGTTAGCTCTCAACTATGGTATTTACTTTTACATTAACTCATGTCTGCTCTGTGTGCTGCTCATGAGGCCCTTTAGTACCCCCTGTTCCATGAGACTTGCCTCCTCCTACCCACACACACCCCTCAGGAATCAGTGGGTGGCAACAACACTGTGAATGGGATTAGGTGAGTCTGTAGATTTTCCCAGGAGCAAGTACGTGTACAGTAGGTGTAATCATCTTCCCCGGGCACTTCTCTCAGTCAGGACATGGGTTTGAAGCCTCTGGCTTTTCCACTGCCAGGCTGCACCTCCCAAAGTGTGGTGGGAAAGTGGCAGGGCCTGGTGCACACTGAGTGCTCACTGGTGCAGGACGTGATCCCTGTTGTTTGGAGGTTTAATCCCAACCAGAAACTAAGCGCCATGCAGCCACCCACTCTCAGACCCTGCCACCCCTGCAGTGGGATGGGGAGGAGAATTGGAAAAAGGTAAAGTCCACGGGGTTGAGATAAGAACAGTTTAATAATTGAAATAAGATGATAATTATAAAATAGTAATTGTAATGGAAAGAGAGACAACCAGAAGACAAAGAGAAATAAAATGTGAGAAGGACAAGTGATACAGAGCGCAGTTGCTCACCACCCACTCACTGATACCCAGCCTGTCCCCAAGCAGCCATCAGCCCCTCCTGGACAGCTCCCCCAGCTGACAGACTGAGCAGGATGCTCTATTGTATGGAAAATCCCTTTGGCCAGTAAGGGCCAGCTGTCCTGGTCATGCTCCTTCCTGCCTTCTTGTGTACTTCCTTGCTGGCAGAGCATGGGAAACTAGAAAATCCTTGACTTAGGGTAAGCTCTACAGAGTGACAACTAAAACATCAGTGTGCTATCAACATTACTCTCATACTAAATCCAAAAATACAGCACTGTGCCAGCTACAAGGAAGGAAATTGACTTTAACCCAGCCAAAACCAGGACTCGGATCAATCTCTTTATCATTGTTCCCTACTTGCAAATATGTTGAGAGAGGCCCAAAGCAACAGCTTATACCTAAAAGTTCTCAAAAGTGGAAAGTACAGAAGAGTATTACAGCGCTTGCATCCATCTGCTGTAACTGCCCATGCGGAATTTCCCAGCGTTTTCCTACTACTCTGCAACAGATGGGACAAAAGCTGCCAGACACTTCCAAGATGTAGCCCAGCTTGTTTTTTTCCTGAGCATTGAATTAGCACTGCTGAAAATCAGGCCTGGCACAGTTTGCTCAGGGAGCTGACAGAGCTCAACCCAGCAGCTACAGAGCATGCTGTCAACAGAGTGTCAGCAGCCTTTGCTGTGCCCCACAGAGAAAAGCTGCAACATCCACACTCCTCTGACATGGAAACACAAACAAATTTCATCCACCTCCAGGAGCAAAAGGCTGGAAAAACTAATCTTTGGTTTTGTTTTCTTCCTCTTGCTAACCTCAGGCAAGGCATTTACCATCCTGCTGCAACTTGTCGTGCCAAAACCAACACCTTGCGTCAGCAGGATATGTGCTGCAGCCCACTGTTTTTTTGTGAATTAATACGGCAAAATAACAGAGGCAGCCACCAAAACCTCTCTTCTCCCTTGTCCAAGTGCAGCCTCCCTACCGACACAAGAAGCATTGTGCATGCCACACTTAGCTGGTAGTGCAGGGCCCTGCATCACCCTGCTTGCTTACACCTCTCAGGAAGGCTGAGAAGCTTTAGGCCCCCACTGCCGAAACTGTCCTCTCACAGGCAGAATAAAGGCTGGGTGAATAAAAACCAAGCATGGATTTCACATCAGCATAAATGCTTTAAATATGTATGTCCATAGATGCACACACACATCAATCCTCCCTACAACATCTCAGTCCAGCACTACTAGCATGAAAAATGTTTACAAATTAAAAGAATACTGTAGCTACGATGTCGAGTACTCTGAACCCAGACTGTACAAAAACAGCCTCTGTGTCTGCATTTCTTAGCTTTAGTCCTCATGCACATGCCCTTTATCACCTACTATTTGCCCACAAGTCCCTTACCTCCTTCAGTGCCAGTACTTCAAGTGCTACTCAGGGGCTGTGCTCTAGTATCCTGTCTAGAAGAACCCTGCTTTATTTTCTGTAAAAAGTTATAATAAGCTGCTGAAGTAGTGAACATTGTATTGAAAGAAAAATCATGGCATCTTATACCAAAAATGCTTCCATAACTTCAGATTGTATCCATGACATTTGCACAGTTCCTGCAAAATGCCTATTACCTTATATAACCCCAGACTTTAAAAATAGTTAATTCATATTCATCTACTTCCAATTAGTTACACTGAAACATTTTTGGCCTGCTGTGCTAGGACGGTACATACATGCAACAACAACCAAAACCAGAGGGCTATACTTAAATTAATCAAGTAGCATAAGAAAAATGTTATGTATGAGTAAAAAGGGTTTGGGATTTCTTCCCCTTAATCTCACAGTTCATTTTGACCTTAAACAAATCTGGTTTTCATTTACACCAGCCTGTGAGCAAAGCTGGGACAAAATCAGTAAATAGTCGTCAGCAAGTATAACAAAAAATTCAAGCATTTAGGTTTACTCTTTCTCAAAACAAAACTGTTTAAGAACATAAGTATCTAAATTTTGATATTAAAAGCATGTTTAAGTGGAAATGAAAAAAATATTTTAGATTGCACGTTTTTACATCACTAACCCCCCCAAAAATTGGAAGCAACAGACTTCAGCTCAAGAGAGGTTTTAAACATGCCTTTCCTCACCCCTGAGAAGTGGCTCAGATGAGATGCCTGATGGCAGGTGCAGCACATCCTGCCCTGGATGATGATGAATTAACTTACTGTGCTCCTCTGCTCCTCCCAAAACATTGCCTCTCACCACTAGGCAGAAAAACACTGTATGGACATCTACAACAGCAGCACTACCTGAGAGCCAAACATAAAAATAACTACATTAGCTCTGGGCTGAAGGGGTCATAGAATATCCACCAGATCATGCATGGAGCCATACAATGTGAAAAGGAAACTGACTGAGTGTGCTGCATGACAGGGAGAAAAGTTTTATGATTCTCTTAACTTAAACTAAAGGTCATATAGATGACCTTGACTTTGGCATGTATCCACTATTGAAAGTACCATTAGAATTATTGAAATGCACAAACTCACATTAATAGGATGCTCCTAGTATCACTTAATGTTTTACAATAAATATACTGACACAACAGATTTTCACTTGTGAAAAGGGCTCTTTGAGCGACATTTACACCTCTCTGCTAGAGCTAGTGCAATAGCCTATTATTACTCCCTTTGGTCCCCCCAAAAGGTGGGTGAGACAGCTTCCAGCAGGTTTGCAGTCTATTGCTGAAAAAGGAAATGCAGACCTGAAGGAGAGTGACCTCTGGGGTAATGCTCCTCGACCAGTTACTCTCCAGATTGCTTAACAGGCTGAGAGTATTTATGGCCTAAGTGTGGAGATTAAAGTTGCAGCCCAGTGCAGCCATCAGACCTGGCCCGTGCAGCCGCATCAGGAACTGGGACTGGTTACAGGATCTGTGCCTGTGGTTTGACCCCAAAGCCATCAGCCCACCTGGTCTAAGCCTGGCAGACCTGTAAATGTCGGGATCTTTAGCTTGTCAGAGTGACCCTGAGAAAAGTTCTAAGGTCTCTTTTCTCAGCCCAGCACTTGAAGAAAGACTCAGGGCTCTTCATTTCTCGGTCTCAAGGTTGTTTATTGTATCTTATCTATAAAATTCTTTCTCCTGTCCTGCCGAGGTCTGTTCATCAGGTCAGACAGAGGCATTCTGCCTGCCCCTGGGGTGGTGTTATGTCTTTATACGAAAAATTACGTGTAAAATATTTACAATTACTTTCCAGTACCTATCACCTATGTTAGACAGTGAGCTTCTACTCTAAACCAATCTAAAAGTGCCACCATCACAGCAGAAGATGGAGGTCAAGAAGAAGGAGGAGAAAGGCTGGACACGCCCAGATCCCTCCATCTTGCCCCCTGAACCTCCATTCTAAAAACCCCAAAATTTACTTTTCCACCCCGCGATAACCTCACTATTATTCTACTTAAACTGTTGCGGCTTGCTGATCATATAAGGTTGATAATTTGCTCCACGGGTCATAATCAAACCCACAGGTGTTTTGGGCTCCGTGCCAGGGCTTCTGAGCCCCCCGGCAGGGATCTTGGCCGTCCTGGACAGCCAGAGGGGTGTCCTGGGTTCCCACATGTAAACAGCTCCAGGCAGGATCTTCCAAGCCAGAAGCATCTGACAATTCTCACTGCAGGTGATTTGGAAATTAGGACACATTCCCTGAATGTAGGGTATATTCTCAGTTCCCATGCACGTTCTGAACGGCAAAACCAAAGACTAACCAATCAAGGCTTATGTCTCAGCCATCTAGTGGGAGGTCTCTCTGTCCTTGGCAGTGGACTGGAACTAGATGATCTTTAAGGTCACTTCATACCTAAACCCAATTTTGAGGTGAAGTAAGGTCACTTCATACCCAATTTTTTGATTCTATGATCTATCCCTTTATTTAGTCAGCTTCTTCTGGTTCTCTCCACTCTTACCTACCAACACTTTCTTTTGCATTTCTACACCTAGAATTCTTCTCACTGGCTCCCCTGTAAACACAGTATGTTAGATAGCTATTTCCAGCTGCAAGGGACTACAGCTGGAATCCTGCCATAGAGAATTGGCAAAGATGAGACCTTCCCATGATGCCTAAAACGTGGACTCAGTTGCCCAAGCCACCCTTACAATTAATTTCAAACCCTCATCCCAGGGCTCACACTCTCACTGTTACCTGCTCAGCTCACAAGGATTGCCCCTGCAGCCTGTTCCTCAGACTCTTCTCCTAATCAGAATCCAGTAACTTCCTGCAGCACTTCATTTGTACCTGAAAGGGCAACAATTTGAAATACACTGGTGAAAACAATATACCTAAATAAAAGGTGAATTCGGCGTCAGGGAATAAATAATCTGTTTGTGAAGCAAAGGCAAAGAGCATTTGTTCATTATGGAGCAAGAGGAGGAGACAAAATCCCTTATGGCAGATCTGGAAGGCATGTGGGTTGTGCCTTATTTTCTTTCCTCACTGCTATGAGAGGGTACAAAATAAAACCATGGAGTACACAGAGCAGCAGTCAGCCCTCTCAGTACAGAGTTGCCCTTCTTTAGAAGAGGGGGGCTTAAGATTTTATGTTTGCATTTGACAAGGATTTATTTAGTGCTTTTATTTTAAAAAGTATTTTAACTATCTGTCTTTCCATCATCTTTAGTAGTATGGTTTACCCTCAAAAACCATATGGATCAATAATTTGCTCTGGTATCATCTGGGGAAAAAAAAGAGTTTTTTGTGTGCCTCAGACTGCACTACAGAACTGAAACTATTAATTGGAATGTCAGGGTACTGATCCCAAAACACTCATTTGAGAAACCCTTTTTTACCTCTGGAGTGCTATTTTGTCACCTAAGCTATAAAGTCAAGCTCAAGTATCCTGCAGGTTCATGGGATTTAGCATGAGGTCACTGCTGCCTAACACGGTGGCAAGAAATGCAATTTCCTTCAAGAGTCTCTGAAGTAAGCAAGAGAAATGAATGCTCTGAGCACTTCATAAACTGGTTTCATGCCTTACTCTTGGGCAGTGGCAAAATCCCACTCCAGCAGATGAAATAACATGTCAGCAGACTTCAGACTCGATGCCCTAAACAAAAGCCATTCTGCTTTGCTCTGTTATGTGGATTCCCAAACCAGTGGCTCTCTCCAGTTCTGTGTTCCTTCCCAGGCTCAGCATGCATCATCATCTCCAGATCACATCTCAGGAAAGCAAGGGACTGCTAGGATCAAACATATTGCCTGTCCTGCCATAGCTGAGAGTTATCACTTCATAAATATCTCAAGGGGACTGAGCTACACTCTTGATCCACAGGCATAGGCTCTGACACTGGCATCACTGCAATGGCATAACCTCACCCTACAGCCCTGCCTGCAGGATTCCCACTGCCTAAACAAACTCCAGCAGTGCTAGCACACTTCCTGGGGCACAGGAGAGATGTGTATTCAGCAGAAACAAGAAATCCTGCCCAAGCCATCACTCCCCTGAGTGGACACAGGGCAGGCACAGACAGCCCTTCCTCAAGGTCACACCTTACAGAGGAAAAGGTGCCCTGGAGGGAATACAAGAGAGGGAAATAAGGCTCCTGCCCTGTGCCTCAAGAGGAGGGACAAAAGCAGCCTATGAGTCACATACCACAGGGGCTGGAGAGGAGGAAGAGGGGAGCAAAAGTGATCACTAAAGCTTTTTCAAAACAGGGTCCAGAGAGAGATGAACTAAGTAAGGCCAGCAGCAGCAGCCCTGCAGCAAGGCAGAACATGCTGCTTTCATGAGGAGTCCCCTCAGAGCCATCTCCAACCTGGCCAAACTCTTTGGCAATGTCTGATCACAATTGTGACAATATATTGTACTAAATACCCTGGGTTTGGGGCATCACCTCTGGCTCCTTCATTCCTCTGAACTTGAGGTATGTGATGTACAGAGAAGTCTTTGATCCTGTTCTTTCAATCTTCTGCAGGCTGGATGAGGAGTAAGCAGTTGGGTCCAACATGTTGAAAACATTTCAGAAGTTAGGAGGACAGAGGGAGTAAACAAGAAAAAACGCAACCAGCAGCCAGCAGCTACTTGCACACAAAACTGTAATTTCTTTTTCTTTCCTGGGAAGTTCTGCTTCTGTGCTTAAGACCCAGACAGACAGGAAAAGCCCTTGCCAGGACATCAGTTTTCCTCATTTGTGGGAACAGAGAAGGGAGGCTGCTGTGCAACCTTTACCTACAGTCTTGCTGTCAGCTGAAGGACCCTACAGCTTACTCAGGGCCTTTCTTATAAATCTATTTTGGTTGGGAGTGGTGGCAGCTGTTAATGCCATGATGGAAGCATACTTTAAGGCAGCAGTCATTTTGTGCTGTCATGTCTCCTGTAACTTTGGACAAAGCATTAATGTAGTCTAGAAGACCTTGGGGCAGGAAGGAAGTCATGCCTCCTGAATTCTCCACATGCTACCAAGAGGATAGTGAAAGCATCTGAAGTGCAGGAGCCACTGCCACAGCTCAGAGACCCCCCCAGCCCCAGGAAGCCAAAAGAAACAGAGGCATTTGTTACAATCCCTTTCCTGGATTTGGAAGTACAAATAGTGAAAGTTACCAAGCTCTACAAAAAAAAAAGCAAGTGTGCTCTTTTTCCAAGGTTTCCTCCAGACTGATTCTCCTGGCAAACAGAAAAGATCCCCAAGCCAAGTAACTCTACTCAGCCTCATCCTGTGCCTCGCATGCTCAAAGGATTAATTTATGGTTTACTGCAGCCATACCCGGAGCTCGCCTAAAACTTCACGCCCTTCATGGGTAGCATAAACTCTTTGCATATTCCTTTAACTCACAATTTTCTCACAAGCTTGCTCAGCTATTTCCTGACACCTCCCACGGGTCATTTGGTGGGTTTTTTCCATGCAGTTCATCTTTGAAACGTGAAGTGTCTCAGAAAATTCACAGTGAGTAATTGGTTGTCGGTGGACAGTCACCACTTAATGCTCTGGAGGCAAATTCCATGCAGAATCACAGTTTCAGCATCCCTTATCAGAACAAGGGTGGGGCCTCAGCACTGTTATGTTTATGTTTGTTGCTCAAGGCAACAAACAGGTTTAAAAAACAAATCAAAATGACCTTTGAAAGTTGTGACAGCACGACTGGTCATTTTAAAGCTAGATTAATGATCTTCAGTGTAGAGATTGACCCTTTATTTTATGTTTGCATAATCCATATGGTGGGTCTGGCTCCAGACACTGTCCCAACAAGAAGAGCAAGAAAAATATTTTTTAGAAGTCTGAGTTATTCAAACTCATAAAGCATTATAATTTCAAACCAAAATTTTGATTTGGTTGTGCTTTGGTTTACCAACTGCATTTCTCTCAAAGCTTATTAGTGAAGCCCACAAAGTAGCTGATTTTACCCTGGATGAGATCTGTTTGTACTTTAGGTTCCCCAGCACAGAGCTGCAACATAGGCTGCAGATATGCAGATGAAGGTACTGCTGAAATAAGTATTCCAGAGCTATTGGGTATCAGCCTCCCCCATAAATGTATAGGGAGCAGTAAAGTAAGGCTATGCAACATGCATCAGTTTATACCTGCCAAAATTCCTTCGACCTTAACAGGGATAAAAAAAAGCCATGCCACTGATTAAAAACATATATTGCTGACAATGGCAAAGTTATTTAATGACATTTTGGAGAGAATCAGAGCTTTTTCCTGAGAAAAGTCTTGTGCACCATCAGGAGAGGCATGCAGGGAAACCCTGTGTGGAACAAAAGTGTTTGAATTGGCAGGACAGCAAGTAAATGGAAGGACATTTTCCTCCTTTGCTCATCTCTGTTTCATTGACCTTTTCTTTCAGAGGGTGGAAAAAAAGCACTTGGGTCTGTGAAGAAATATTTGGAACAAGGAAATCCTGCAAGTGAAAAGAAGTCCTACAACTGGGAAAGGCAAAAAAGCAGCCAGTGTAACCACAATACTGGATTTCCTATGGAGATAACCATCATCAATGCACAAAGCTCCTGTGTTCCTTCAATTAACATACTGTAGGTGGAAGCCAAAAACACTGGATAATGGTAAGTTTCACTTTCTACAAAGTCAAAAGCTGTTTTAATAGAAGCTTAAGTGCCTTTCTTTTCAGTTCAGCAAGAAAGAGAGTATTTTCTCAGAGGCTGACTGAACACCCACGTTGTTCAGAAGCCAGGCAGAGCGCTCCCTGTTAAGCTTGCTTGCAATTAGTTGTGGAGTCAAAACTAGCAAGAGCTGGTATCCTGGGTAGGGATAATGCTGAAAGTCCTGGTAGTGAATGCATTTTCATTGAACGTATTGCCAAGAAGATTTTCTCTGGCAAAGAAGGGGATAGCTTGTCTCTAGTAAATGATGTCTCAGGGGATTGGTACTGCCTATTGGGGTGCAGTACATAAGCACAAAGACATGAGCAACTCAGTCCATCTTCCCACTAGACATGAACTTTTGAAGAACACACCAGTCATTTCTCATATTTAAGGGAAAGTTCTAGATGTCAACAGGAAAAAATTGAGTATCTCCTATACACAGTCTAAGGATATAGGAGGCCCTGTATCCAACCATTCCAATACCTTCACAAGTTCCCAAATTCATGCTCCCCATTTGCTGGTTGGTCCACAGCAGCCAAATTTCCCTGCACAGGGCACAAACAGTGAAAGAAAATGAGATTAAAAATGCTGCTGACCTGCACATTTAATGAAGCATTTTTTCTTCTTTCTGTCAGCCCAAGACACAAACATACAGGCATGTCTATGCATTACCACACACCTACTCCTCAGCATTTGAAGCCTAGATGACCCTTGAGGCAAGAATCACGTCATGCAGAACAAAGCACAAACTCCATGCCATCATAAACATTTTTATCAGTAATGAGACCAAATTGGAGCTGAACTACAATCTTAACTTTGCTCCTTAGCTTTCACACCCAAAGAACACTCATAGAACCTACATCCTTACATGGGCGATAGAAAAGATAAGGAAGTATATTTATGTTGTAATTAAATAACTCATGCTGGTCTCCAGTAATGAACCCATTTCTAATTATCCTGGAGTCATCTATTTTGCCTGTGCTGCTTGCACACTCATTTAAGGTGCTGCCAGAGAGCCTTGTCCGTAGGACATGGCTGCCAATAGAAACTTCACAGCCCAAATCTGAAGCCAAGGCTTGCATGCCTGTCCCAGTCTCTAGCACTGTATTAATTCTTGAGAAAACCATTTTAAAAGAAAACCACAGAGCAATTTTGAAAGGGGTCTGTATGTAAGAAATCAAATAAGATCTTGGAATTGATGATTTCATAAGCAACATAAAATACTTTTTCCACTTCATTTTAATAAATGAAATGCTTTCCAACTTTCAACATCAAACAGCCCGAAGGGTTGGGTTTGATAAAGGAGAGAAAGAATCTCCAAGTTTTTTTTTAATCCCCTAATATCCCAGATGCATCTCTTCATATTTTTCATGAATCTTTTAACATATGTCTTTTTCCAGAAGTCATACTTGTTTAGGGTTTACTCCTTGCCCCTTACATTCATTCTCCTCACCTTTTGCTGTTCCCACTGTAAATGAAAGTCATGGTTCTTTTTACCCTTTTTAAAGAAGATAAGTGCATAAATAATCACCAAAAATGTGTCCTGCATAAGGATGTCAGTTATACAATTAAACATTTTCTCCTTCTCGTGATATGTTTTATTGAGGTATAAATCAGGACTACGAGGCAATTTAGCACAGACAGGAATTTTATGGAGGGGGTGTGCAGATCCCCTGGGCTTGTCTGGAAAATGAGAAACATACTCATAGATGATACAGCTTGCTGGGTACAAGATCCACAGGAGCTAGAGAGCACTCTGTCTAGACTGAGATTTAACTCTCTCATTTAAATCAAGTGAAAAAGGACTGTGCTGGATGCAATTGCATTAAAACCTTTCTGTGGTGGATTAAGGAGCTTTTTGCAAAGCCAAGTCACACTGAAGAAATTGTGCGGGCAGAATGAATTGGTGCCAAATCACAGGGAGAAAGCAGGAGCTGAAAGGTAGCAAAAGTCTCTCTGTGTTTAATAAGGCTTTAGCTGCACTCACTGTCTACCACTAAGCAGAAACTTTCCCTTCTCTCCTGCTACTAAGACAGGCAGAGAAATCCTTGGGACACACTGCTTTCTTAAAGTCAGGAGTCTCAGTTGCAGAGCCCCCTTATTTCCCTCTAGGAAGGTGTAAATTGAGGTCAAATAAAGAACTTTGGCTTGCTTGCATCTGGAACGTGCCTGGAATCAGACAGCAGGATTCAGATACAGCTTTTTTCTTACCCTCAGACACTGGCCAAAACCACCTCCCTGCACTTTGGCCAAAAGGCAAAGTCCCCATGATGGAAGGGAAGTCTGTGCCTTGCAGTGCTGCCCAGCAGAGGTGATTGTCCCATTGCCACTGATGGAGGATGGAGTGATCCTGTTCCTCTCTTAGCTGGGCTGTGAGATGGGTACAATCACATTTGTCCCCATGTATCCCACTCAGACATTCCCTCCCACCACATCCCAAGTCCATACTCAGAATTTAGAGAAGGAAGCACCCCAGTGCTTTATCTCTCCAGCCAGGCCTGCACCCAAGGATCTGGGGCATTAGCATCCACCTCCCCTAACAAAGCCAACTAGCCTTGGTTGTTCTCTCCATAGTCAATAGGATCTGGTGTTAGACCTAACAGGCCCTGGAGACACCTCACTCTCAGCATCTCAGCCAGGCAGGACACATTTCAACCTTCCTGCCCAGAGAAATATAACTATATAACTAACACTAACACCTTCCAAAAACCAGCCAGCTAAGCTCTGCCCACATATCTTAATGCCTGCGCAGCAATGGGGCAAGGGCAACATTTTCCTCTCTGTGCACAACCCAACCCACACCTGGATTCAGGGCAGCTGCATGAGTCAATTATATTGTCCTCTTAGCTGCTTATTTGGAAGCAAATGGCAGAAGCAAGGCACAGCAGTGAGTTACAAGCTGAAACAAGTGCACAGGCTCAGATGGCCCCCAGGCAAGTTATATTTGAGTCAGGTACCTCCCTCTTGACATGCAGCACCTGAAAGCACACAGCATTCATTCTTTATCCTTATGAGCCTTCCATTGTCCAGCACTGCCAGCTCATGATACATTCTCCAGAGAACAAGACCATGTGTCCCACCAGCTCCCAGATTTTGCAAGAATCCCAGCATTCACCTAAATGTTTTAGCAAAAAATACATGATTTTTACTCAGCCCTCAATGCTTTATCTGCTTCTGCAGCTCAGACCACAAGACCCATCCATTGGTTTGTTCAAGCAGCAACACCAGGCCCTTCCTGAGGACCTCCTCTCCCAAGGTGCCACCGTGGATTTTCTCTGCACATTCCCTGGTGCCTTGCTCCACAGTAAATGGAGCTGCTCTGTGACACTTGTACAGCAGCTCATCCCCAGCCCCTGACCTTCTGCACTTCCCCCTCGGCTTCCAGCCGAACACATACACCCTGGCTGATTGTTAGGGTTTCCAAACAATAGCTAAACACAGCTCTGGCATCAGCAGCAAGCTCTGAATCAGGCTTCAGTAAAATTGCCTGACCAGAGGCTAGCACGGGGAGAGGCCCCTTGCCAACGGAGAAGGGAAACTGGGATTAATATTGTACCAAGACCCACAGAGAAAGAGTGGGAGGGCTGGAAGAACTCCTTGTAAAGAGAGTGAGGGTTAACAAGAGAGCACAGTGCCTTTCAACCCCCTGTTTTGTTTTGTACTTCAAGGTGCAGTAAAATGTATTTATACCCAATTCCTCAGTTTACAAGGAAAGCAGGTTGTCTTAAAGGTTTTAAAACTGAGAACTGCTTCTCAGCAGTTCTCCCGGACTGGATTTTGGGGATTACATTTCACTCCATGAATAATACTTTCATTCATTTTTTCCATCTACAACCTCTACCTCTAGTTGACAGAGATGGTTTATTTTCATCTCCACTGAAAAACAGAAAGATAAAGGTCTGAAGTAGCAACTACCTAAAATACAGGCAATTACAGAGATGTTGTGCATAGAGATTTAGGTCATTAAAAATCCTCATGGAGAAATTTGGGAATAGTGCTGAGTGAGACAGCAAGAAAAACAGAATGGATTTTGAAGAAAAGTGCCAACTTTGATTTTTATTTATATATATATATATATATATATATATATGTACGTGTATATATATATTTAAGGGGGAAAAAAGGAGCTTCAGACTAAATTAGCAGTGGAGGCAGAAAATATACAAGCATGCAATGTAGATAGAGTTTCGTATGCTTTTCATTTGTTTCCTATCTGCTGTGCAAGTAGTTAGTTCATCAATATACATTGGCCACAGTTTATCTAAAGGAAGCCTGGCCTTGGGAGCAGCTCCTGCATTTACTGATCTTTAATACAGCAGTGAGACCTCAGGGACAACTCATAAGCAGAAATTCCATCCTCTGATAATCCTCATACAAAAGAGAGCAGTCCTCAGGACATGCTGGCAGACACACAAAGTGTGGAAAAAAGCCTAAGCCTGCTCTGTGTTACCCTGTGTCCAAAGCAGTAAGTCCTAGACTGCAGCCAGGTTCAGGTTTAAAGCCAGCTTAGTCCTCCTTCCTTTCCAAATGTGCCAAAGTGCAAGCGAGGCATATCTCATGCTCCAGCCAACTGGAGAGTAATGAGAAGCAGAGATACAGAGACTTAGCTGAAATTTAGATTATGGATTAAAGCATCCTTGGATTAAGGTATCCCTAAGTTAACAAGGATGAGTGCAGAAGGGAGAGCTCAGGGTCTAGATGACAAGTTTAACAGCTGTTGAGCTATTCAAGGGCTGGGCTCTTCCAGTGTACAGTTCTTTAATATTACCTTCACCAGGTTAAAGACAGCCTCGACTTGTTATGTTTCACTGTTGTGTGGGGTTACCACAGTGTGTATCTGGACACCAGGATTCACCTAAGAAACAGCAGAAGTAAACACACTGGGTACCAATATAAAGCCTTTCTTTGAATGGCCATTTTATATAAACCCCTATCACACGGTCACCATTGCTATTCCACTGGAGAGGGGGGGATCCAGAGCAGCTAACTAAATACAGATAGATATAAAAGGGCTGGAATAGGTCAGTGCAAGCATGAAATGCTTAGAAACAACACTTTGATGGTCAGAAGCAGTCAGATATCAGGGACAAGTCAGAGAGAAGTCCCTTTTCATCCGGCTGAAGCCATTTGTTCTGAATAGCACAAAGAGAAAACCAAAGCAAAACAAAGCCCCTACCTTTCACAGTTTCTCTAATGTCACCAAAGCCAGAAATACTCAGATTTTACAAGAAAGACGGATCTACAACACACCCAGCAATGCAAACAGCTCAGTGGAGTGTGGCAAGGCAAGACACCCAGAGGGCCACCCTGAGAGCCGCCCACACATGAGCTGGCACATGCAGGGACACAGGACCAGCCACCACACCTGCAGGCTGGGCTCACACCCAGGGCAAACATTTGCCTTTCACAACAAAAACAAATTAAGGCTTTGGGTTGCCCCAAATGAACATAAATATTTTTCTCTAGGAATTTTTCGGTTTTATTTTTTGTGTGCATTTCTTTTTTCTTTAAGCTAACACAGAGCAGGGTACACGTGAAGGGGCTCTCTGAAAACACTATAAAGATGTATTTACTTTAATACTAAAGCAAGGGGATCTAGCATCTACTTCAGTTCCACGAATACATAAATTTCTTATTAGCAGCATTATAATGCCATTAAAGAACAGATTCACTCATCTGCCTACAAATTATTCTGCCTTTGCTCACAATGCCTGTTCATTTCCCAGAATATTTTTAAGAAGTCTCATTTAATGCTAGTCTTTTTCACCCTTCTCTCATTCATGACATTTCTGTATGCTCATGATTATTTATCTGGCATGGCATTTTGATGTAAGAGAACAGCCAAGCCTTGTGTGCATACATAGCACAGAATTTCCACTTTAAGGGACTTGGATTCTGGAATTTATAGATGGCACAAAAAAATAACTTTAGGAGTGAAAGCTGAGAGGTGTTATCTGTGCATGGCTTTTGGCAAGACAAATTGAAGTAATATCATCAGCTTCAGCTTTAGACAACTTTTGCCCCTGGCCCTGAACACAATGTGGCACCTTGAACCTTGCTCTGCTATTGAGCCAGAAAAAACATCTTGTCTCTATGCAGCTGGCCTGCTCTAGGGGACTGCCGTACCACCAGCAGTGGCACCCCAAGCCTGCTCAGGTGGACAGGGGAAACAAAAGGGTGGCTTGGCTCAAGCTCTCTGCATGAGAGCTTAGAGACAGACAGCTCTCTAATTTCCTCCCAGAGACACAGAGCTTCTCCCAGAGCCGGGTGACTTCTTTCACAGCTCAGCCCAAAGCCATTTGCAAGCAGCAGAAGGATTTAGTGAGTGACTTGACCGGATTGCGGAGCTCACCTTGCTGATAAATCACGCTTGCCCAGGTTAAGCAGCAAACAAAAACACTTCCCTGCATCACACAAAGGATGATAGCAGCAACACGGGCCATGCCTGCTGCCTGCTTGCCCACAGCTATGCAAACACTAACAGCTACAGACACCTGGAAAAGGAACTGCTGGCTGCTTCCCTCCCTGCTAATGAAGCATTTGAGCTACAGCCATTGTTTATTCAAGAACCTAATAAGAGATGACTGTGGCTATTTTCCACTTAACATCATTAGTTAAAAAGAAACTGATTGCAGATGGAGAACAGCCATTGTATTTTATTACCAATGATTTGTTTCCTGGGATTTAAGAGCAGATCTAGTTTGGCAGATCTGTTCCCTTAGGCTGCAGACACTACAAGGTGTGGCCACACTCCGTGTTTACAAGCCATTACCAGGGCTCCTTTTGGCTTTTTTCAGCTCCAGGCATGTCAATAAGTCTTAAAGGCTCTGTGTGAGAGAAGCTGAGTAGAGCTTGGTTTGTTTGTTATCAGTCAAAAATTGCTGACATGCTTTATCTCATAATAGAAAAGCTATCCACTACAGGTAATCATTACTTGCTTTCAACAGAAGACCTCAGCAGCCTTGAACAGAAATGGGCAAAAAAAGGAACCTAAATGCTTTTATATATCTTAAGTCCTTCAAGCGAAACACAAAAGAGAGCTCCAACCCACCCAGTTTAATTTGGCTGGGCCTTGCCACTCCCCCTATGCTGTATCAGATCAGATTTGAGGAACTACACCTGCAATAGCTGGCATGCAAGATTGAACATTGTCAGGCCCATCTTTCCACATTAACACCTAATGCATACGAGATCCCACTCAAAATTTTCAGCTGGTGCTTATTAAAAACGAGACCGAGCTAATTAAAACAAGCAATGGGTGTTCTATCAAGCAAATAGCTTCAGAAATATTTACTGGCTCCCAGGACATAGTGGGAAACAGTGCAAAATACCACTGTTGAAAATCTTCTCCGGAGCCTGTATCAGATTTTTTTGCCTCAGATATCCCCCTTCTGTGTCTTTTCCCCTTTGATACTCCAAGGACAGGTGCCCCAGGTTCCCATTCTGCAAGGTACCCTCCATTTATGGGGGATGTCAGCAAATGACAGCACTGCTAGGGTCTTGTAGGACCTGATTCTCAGCATTTAGCCATGCAGTATCTCTGGAGCAATGATGTTACTGGCAGATCCCTTTCACTGTGTGCCCTCACCATCTGATGGAGCTTCCCTCCCGAGCCTGGCAGCTGGAGGACATAGGAGCCACCACAAAAACTAACTGTCCTCCTGATCCATGTGCTGCTTTAGGTGTAAAGCCAACTGTCTTGCTGAGGTACAAATAACCTAGCAGTGTCCCCAGAGGAGATGTTTGTCCCTAACTTCCATTGGTTACAGTCAGCTCATGCCTCAGGTCTGAAAATTTATAGCCCTTCCACTGGCTTCTGACCCATACCGACCATAAAGCCATCAAATACCTGCTGGCACCCAGCTTATCACTGGGATGGATAAACTCAAACAAAGAAATTGATAGATTGTCCTTCCAGGCTCCCCATGACCAGAGGAGCACAAAAAAGAAATGGTCCACCCTGAACCTTGCCGTCCTCACTTCGCATGACCGTCCATGGAGACACATTTTCATGAAGGCCAGAGATGGCAAAACTGTACTTACATATTTTTTTTACCTTCCTTCCTCCAAACAGAAAATTTCAGGGAAAATATTTTCAGGGAGTTACCGAGACCAGTTGCAAAATGCTTTCCATAGTGCCACATACAGCAGCTGATATAGAAAACACATGGCATGTATTGTAATATTTTAAATACAAAGCTCAATATTCTGCTGACCCTCCCTAATGTTATGTCACATTTCAGACTAACAGCTTGGCCCAAACTTGGACCAAATTTGCAGCAGGTACAAATTATGCAGGGCATGATTTCTAGCAAATCTAGTTGGCTAAGTGCCACAGAGTTTTCTTTCATGTGACTATTTCCTACCCAGTACAGTGGTGAATATCAAGTGCAACAATGGGAATTTCTTTCTCATATGAAAAATTCTGTATTATTTCTCAATAATAAATAAATAAATAAATTCCATAAATAAATACCATTAATAAATTCATATTTCACAAGAATTAAAAGTCCATCTGCTGTGAAAATCTACACAGTTTGGTGTCACTAATGGGTGTGTTAGCACAGCCTCCTGTGTGACCTTGTATAGTGGTATGGCCTTTGTTAGCTTGTTCAATGGCACTACAATCAACTTGCAAATTCAGATTTCATGGAAGAGTTTTTGTTCTTAGCAGCAGGACTGCTGGCAGCACTGTGTGTGTTGTGTGAATTGCATGTGGTGTTTTGTGCAATATCATCTGCAACATTTTATTTTAGATCATCCTCCCTGTTCCTCCCCAAAATGGGACTAGACCCTTTAAGTGTGAGAATAGATTTTACAGTGGATGATTGAGAGCTTAAACTTCATGGGGCCTCAAGATAATACTCCATCTGTAGAAAAAGAATAAAGAATCTGCTGCAAATACATTAAGATTAATGCAGTAATCATCTGCTGGCATGGCACACCCTGGGAAAGAGGCTAATTAAAAAGGATTTGTGGAAAGTCACGTAGGATTACTCTACTAAAAGCAGTGGCAAGATATTTGGGTTATCAGTGATTTTTAAAATTTCTAATTAAGGTTCTAGAAAACAGTTTTACCAAGAAATTGAGACCTTCAACTTCATCTACATTGGAAATACTCTTCATATTAGTTCTGCAAGCATTTACAGCTTTAAGAAACTTGGAAAAGTAAAGACTAGCATTCTATTATCTCAATACTCTAAATCCTCTTCCCATAAACTGCTGGGGTAATGACTTCCATTTACATCAGTGACATGGTCTGAAGAGAGAAAGCAGTAAAGTTCTGCTAATTTTATCAGATGAAGTTTGTGATGCACAGGACCTGGCTCCCAGAAAATTAAACTAGCAACCAAATTAAGGAGCTGAAATGCCAGCTCTGCTCTTCTGGCAGTTATTAATTTTTCCCAAAAAACACATAGTGTTGAGTTTTTAAAAGAAAACTAGAAATTGCATCAGAGGACAACTCATTTTCCATCTCTTTTCCTTTGAGGACACTGCTGTGCACTTCAGGAACAGATGTTCATACACCTGGTTTTCACCTACTACCAGGAAAAGCTTGATCTTTCTTGCATTCAGAGAAGGAAATAGTTCAATTACAGAACATCTGTAGCACGACCAAAATTCCGTCTAACAACAAAGAGGGACAGACACAGGCAGATGTGATTTGAGGAGCAGGCATCCTTTGGGGTGCCATTCATAAGAAGAGACACAGATTGTGTCCCTGAGCACACAGCCTCCTGGGGAAACAGCTCAGGTGCTCCCTCACGCCAGTCTCAGTCAATCACAAGCTACAGCACATGTGCAGGAAAGCTGCATTTCTGCACTCTGTCCATCACTGGGTCTTGCATCTTGTCCTGGCCTCAGAGCAAAAGGAGCTGCATTGTCAGGGCCACGCCAGCCAAAGTTCTGGCTGAGGAGCATTGAGGGGTAGTACAGAAGAGTAAATTTGAGGTAATCTTTACAGAAAACACAATTTCATGTCATGATAGGGCCTCCTGTTTGTAAACTGAAATGTCTTAAATCCCCAAGCCAGAAGGAGAAGAAAACCTTCCTTACAGAAGCAGCAAGAACCAAGACAAAGAACCTTTTTTCTTTGCTTGGTAACAGCCAAGAGAGATACTTCATGGTTTTGTAATGCCCTGAGAGGGCAGAAGTAGCTTTGTGCACAGATGTGGTTTGGTGGGATGAATGATGATGTGCATTTAATTCCTGTTTTGGATTACTGGGGAATGATGACTAGAGAGGGTCATAAACCATGAAGTTCAGATCCAGGTCTGAAACACTTTGAGCATTTCAGAGCATGGGGTGACAGACCTGGGGCTTGGGTTTTGCTCCAGATCATTGCAGAGAAAATGGTCAGCAACACAATTTAGCTCTGGAATCTATCCTGAATTTGTCCAGATTCATGGTTTTGGCTTGGACCCTTTAGTGGTAAAAATTGTGAGCGAAAGCACAAGGGAGGAAGAAAAGATAACACAATAGCATAAATTCCAGTAGCTCCTGGAAGAAATACATTTGACCTTTATTATCTACTAACTTCTAACTGTGATGCTTAACTGTGGTTTTTCTTTTTAAGATATTGTCCCTGGCAGGATGGAGTCCAAGGAGAAAATAGACTCTGGAAAAAGTGTGAGACTCTGGGGAGACAGTTATTTACTGGCAGTTTCACAACCATCCCTGCACTTCTAATGAAATTTCATTTGTCAAATTCAGTGCAACTTGGTGACAAGCCAAGCTTATTCTGTCTGCCTTTTAGCTTAGACACATCCCTTTGGTCTCTTGCTCTCAAAAAGTGCCTTTAATTCATTTGAGATTTAAAAAATAAAAAAATTGCAGCTTGTAGCTAAAAACCTGTCCTGAAGCTCTCATGGACACAATTTCTTATTTTATTGTGAAAAATGAGTTAAAACTTTGAACTGCTGTTAACACCATGTGTAATGAAACATGTTCCTCACCAATAGTACTTCAAAGGGAAATAGATACAGCTTTGCCAAAAAAAACCAAAAAAAACCAAACCCAACCCACAACTGGTTATGATTTTCTATGGACTCACCACTGTCTGGGATGAGGCCACCTAATATGAGTCTGGTCTTAACATCCTTCCAGCACTGGATAAAATTCATAGCTTCTAAAGAGGGAATGGATCTAACTCATTATTGATGTCTTTTAACAAGTGAGGCAGTGTTTGTCCACATAGCTTGCATCACATTCCAGTGGTGGGTAAACCAGCTGAGCTTTTTTGACTTCTCCTGGTTAAAATACTACTTTAAGCCTGTTGAAAGTTTTTGCATGTTTGGGTCTTAGACCAGAGCTGTCAACAGAAACAGTCACAGGTTTTCTTTGGATTTAAGGAAAAGGAGAATTAATGAGAAGGGTTAGCACAAACAAAATGATCACACTTACTCCATTGTTCAGGAAAAAAAGAAGAAATGAACCCAGTGATTTATTTTAGACAGCCTGAATAGCTGGAGACAGAGAGCTAAAATATGGCAAGGAAATTGCTACCCTAAACAAGTTTCTGTGAGGAATTTGTTGATTTTTTTTCTTTTCTGCCTGAGTTATGTGCCCTTGGAATGCACATGCCATTGAATTGCTTGGTAATTTGCACAAACATCTCTTCCTGAGGTCCTAAAGCCACTGTATATCCCTGAGTGGAAATATTACCATGATAGAGAGGGACAGAGTCCAACTGTTTGCCAGAGACTGGCTACATAACCCTGTAAAAAACAAGAGACACTCCAGCTTCTCCCAGGAAACATGGGAGCAAGTGAACATGTGCTGTCACACAGAGAGCAGTGAGCATGGGGATACACACACCCACTCACCCTTCGCTTGAAAACTTGAAATTTCTGTTCAAAGCTACCCAAAATCTCACAGAAGCATCATTGCTGGGGAATTGAACTCCTGGCTGCATGTCTGGGGGTGTGAGCATCTCTACTGAATGGGGCCCCTTCTTCCTGACCTGTTTGTGCCATGAAATGTTTTCTTTTGTTAAAGAGATTTGTTTGTGTTTTTGTCTAAAATATAAACACAACCATATTTACAAATATAAACAGACCACAGTCTTATGTGATGAGATTTCTGTGGGTGGTTTGGGTGCCTAATTGCCATGTTCTGCTCAAAGCCTGTGGTTCCAACCATGGGAACCTCTGCCTGCAGACACTTGTTTTCTCTTCCATTAGCTCCAAACTGCTTTGTGCCTACTAAATGTTAAATACTGGTTAACTACAACCCCCCAAAATACATGCTCAAGTGGAGGCTATGAGAACTATGCCACTCTTTTATAAAGGGAGCCAATGGCCAAATTCGATTTCTGGGACAGCAGAAGCAAAAGCTCAAATTTTTCTTTGCCTGGTACGAAACAAACTGGTGCCTGACAAAGGTTTCTCAGACTCCCAGGAGCAGCTATGTTACAAGTTTATCTGGGAGTGATCCTCCCAGTGTCTCACCAGAGGGACTTACTCCATTCTGCTCCCTCACCTGAACCGGGACAGAGATGGCGCGGGAAGTAAGAGGGTACATCAGTAAGTTGAGTGCTCACCTGGAAGCTGGGCATCAAGCTGCCTTTCAACATTCAATTACATCAGGGGCACTCACCATGTGCCACCAGGGAGAAGGAGACCTAAACTGCAGGACCCCCTCTTCTTTCAGTTCTTTGTTTTCCCTGAGGAACAGTGGGCAGACTCCCTCTGAACCCTTGCCCCAACACCCTGCCAGTCCCAGAGGCCAGGGAGGGACCCACTGGGAATGGTGCAGCTCACAGCCTCACCCTGGGGAGGGACTGCAGTGTCTCCATGTTCCCTCCTCCTCCAGCAGCACAGTTCCCAGGAGGGATCTGTTCCTCCCTCTCAGGGTGCATCGGGGGCACCCCGATTTCCAGCAGTCGGGGATTGAGTTCACTGACTCACGCAGCTCAGCCTCCTGTCTAATTCGAAATTTATCTTAGAAAATTAAGCCTGAAAGAGACCTGCTGAGATCATCTCATATCATTTTCTGCCCACAGGCAGGGTCTAATATCTGTGGGCTAACCCCAACACGTGTTTATTTAACATGCTCTGGAAGGCATACGAGAAAGGAGAACTCATAAACTCATTCAGATTCCTGCTTCACTACTTTATGCTTACAGAATTTATCTTTTTTGTCATACAGTCAACTAACTGATCTTTACTTCAAATTTATTTTCTTCCTCTCCCAACGTGTCTGAAAGGAAATATTAACTTGATGTTAAAGTACTGAAATTAAATTTCAAAGTTAAATCTGCTCCACTGAAGCTAGTAATTAGTAGGCAATTTTTCAAAGCAAAATAAAAGAGAATTGCTAAAAAGAGTCATATCTTAATGCTGTGTCACTGTGTATGGAACCTCCTTTTAGAGCTTTGCTGTGGATGTGGCAGCTCTTTGTTTATTTTGAAAGGATAAGTTAAGCAGTCACTCAAGGATGGGTAGGAAAAGCCTGAGGCTGGAGATTACCATGTAGCTTTCTAATTAGACTGGAATGAAAATAGGTCTAAATCCATTGAGTAAACAAAATACTTTTGCATACTTGGTAATTGATAATAATTATGGTTCCCTTTAACAACACTAAATGCTTAGTTGTTATTTTGTGACCTCAGGCAAATGAGTAGGGTATTTGTTTTCCTTAAGCTGACAAAACTTGTAAAAGAGGCCACCACAATGACATTCCAGAGCACAGGGAGAGCTGTCATTTCATCTGCTGGCTGGTAAAAAAATAATATATGATTTCATAATGTCATCCTACTAAACGCTTGAGGTATTGCACATCTCACTAGCTGGAAGGATCTGAGAATTAAAGTTGAACAGTTCTAACTGTGAACAAACTTGGTCTTACCTCAGTGCAGGATAGGCAGCCATGTACACCAGCAGCAACACAAGAACAAGCTTGTTCTAGAGAAACCAGTGGAAAAGTCTGACTCTTGTTTCTTTACATTTAACAAATTAAAGAAAAGCAATCAATAAGTCAACTTTCAAAATACCCAAATGCAGACACAAACTATGTGGTGAACATGTGTTAACTGACAGGCAAAAAATACGTAAGGAATCATTGTGGTTATCTAGGGAGGGAACAGGAAAAAACCAAGGGTATATTCATACAATGGATGGTTGTTAAAAGCTGACCTTTTTCTTTGGGATCTGACTTAAATGGTCAGGACTTATGCAAAAAGAGGAGAGATTTTCAGCTGCATGAATAGAAGTTATGCAAAATCACTCCCAAACCCACAAGCCTGGTTAGCACGAAGAGAGGTCGAGATTTGTATGTTGAAAGCATGACAGCAGCCACACATTGCCTCGTGCTCATTTCTGAGAGCCACTTACCACTGCAGCCCCTGTAAATGTGCCACAGGACAAAACTGCACTCGAGGGACCAGCACAGTTTGTTAAACTTGACAAACTGATCCTTAAACTGACCTACAAAATGCCCATCTGTATGAGTGTGCACCTGTGGGGGTGGAGTGTGTGTGCCTGGTTTCCTAAGGAAATGAAAGCTTCAGGGATGCACGTGTATGCATTTATTAGAAACTTCACCGTGCTTGCAGATGACCATTTCTCTAAACTTAAGAAACTCCCAGCTCTCGACTTCCAGAGAGCCAAGGCTGGTAGCTCACTCACAGCCTATCACAGTGAGGTGGAATTCCAAATTGCCTGTGAAACCCTGGATGTAGGTATAGTAACATCGCCAAGAAAACCATCTCTTTGCAGTGCAGAAATCCCCTTTGTAGCAGACATGCAGCTGCAAGTTGATTTTGCATATTTAAAATTGTGGGGATTTGTCAGGGATTTCACAAAAGGAGATGATCTATCTGCACTGTTAGTGTCTCTGAATACTTATGAGACAGCTTCTTTCTGCATTTTTGGTATTTGGGATTAAACTTGGCAAGAGATGTGGTTTTCAGGTCTGGGAGATATTTAATTTCTGGACATGCTCAAAGCAAGCTGCTCGGTTTTCCAAAGATTTGGGAGATTCATACATATTTAAAAATACTTCAGTGCATTTCAGTGGATGAGTTCCAGATACTACAGTGTCCTGCAGAAGTTTCTGGCTTTATGGCAGCCTGGATTTTAGAGAAGGTTTTATTAACAACAGGCATAAGTCCTTTACAGCACTACCTGAGAGAGCAAGAACTATTCTGCTGGGTAGGCAGGCAGAGCCTTAGTCTTCTTTTGTTTATGTGAATAAATAAACTACTTCAGCTGTTAGCAAAACCATGATGAGCAATAAACAAAGAGTTTTTAGTCTTCCAGTGGAAGGTGTTTACAGCAGTAGACACTCATAAAAATATTGGCCTAAAGGAAGGAGAGGTGCTAGCAGTCCAAGTGCTCCTTGGAAGAGGGAGAAGTCGATCAAGAGCTTAAATTTATTTACATGTTAAACAAAATGAAAATAAAAATTAACCTCCCCAGTTATTGCAAAGGTTTTATTCTCTGTAATTTAAAAATGCAGGGAAATATTTTGATAATCTTAGGAGGCAAAGGGAATAAAACACTTTCATGCAACATCTGTACACTATTCACAACTAGAAACAGGGTACTACTTCCTCAGACTAGAAACCCCAAAGTTTCACCCTCCTTTTGTACATGAAAGAAAAAGGAAATAAATCAGTCAGAAATACCCCAAAATAAAAGCACATTGTGTCTCTTCCCAGAAACCAATTAATTACATTGAAATAAAGATCATTTGGCTTTTTTTAAAAATCTCTGCCACCAAAAGTTTAACAATTCCATGTAGAAAGCCATGCAGTTTTTTTCAATCTGCCTCATTACCTGCTGTAAACAGATTTTTTTGATACACATAATTTATTTGCCATCATGCCACTATTCTCAGGATACAATTTGATGTCCATGTGATTTCATACACCAAAAATACAGTCCCTAGCTAGGCTCTCATCCACCTGCATTTTCAATATAAGGGGACAACATTTGTGGGCAATACAATATTCACAGGTAGGGCATGGAACAGAAGGAAAGAAAGGACATTTTTCTTCATTGTCTTAAAGGTTTCCTTCAATAGTAAACTAGAAAATAATTTCCATAAAATTAATTTAGCTCATAGCAAAATTATCTTAAGATAAAGAAGAACGAACAGTCTTTAACTATCAGCCATTTATAAATCTGTATGGAAGAACTTCACATACATGTATAGTCCAAAATCTATGTAGCAGTTGGATGTGAGTGGTCATATTCCAGGAGAAATGAAGGCTTCCCATTCTGAAAACATCTGCAGAGGCAAGTGGAAGTTCCCAAGTTCCTTAATACAAATCTTTTGCTAGGAGAATTGCAATTCTAAATCCTGTTTTGAAGAAGCCCAGGGAGGTAGGGAACAATGACTTTCAGCAAACACATCCTCAGTTTTAAAACTACAGAGGGAAATGGTGATGATATTCACATTTCCAGCTCTTCCTTGTTCTGTCACCCAGAAGGGGACCAGGTTTAATTACTCCATGTCCATTTACTGATTGTTTGGGGGTTTTTTGGGTTTTTTTAAGCTGAACTAGAATGATGGAAAGATTTTTAGATGCAGTTTCAGAAAGTGAGTAAGGAGGCAAGGGGAACAATTTTTCCTCATTAGCCATCCAGAAGCCCATCCTCTCAAGAAATAGACAGAATTTTCAACCAGAACCATCTATGTTTCTTATTGATCTGATTTTTGTCCTTTTGCAGAGGACTAGCAACAACTACAGAAGTCAAAGATCTATATAAAGGTAAAAGTGAAGCTTTTTCTTGATTCTCTAAGAAGAGGCAATTGAAAGGTGGGAAGCAGCATGCTCTAAAGGTCTGGTACCTCTTCCAATCTAGTAGAAAGATACTGGACTTAATCCAATGCAAATGAATGGATAGTCAGTCATAAAAACCATGATTGATTATCATGTAGTAGAGATCATTTCACTCAGCCATTTTGAAAGGCCAAGTCCCTGATAGTGAAGATGTGAGTCGATTCATTCAAATCAGTGCCTCTGGGATGACTTATGCTAAGCCAAGGGAAAATCCTGCAGTTTTTACACTTCTTCTTCTTCTTCTGTCTGCACTTGACACCAACTGGCGATTTCTTTATGTTTCAGATAAATTGAATTCCAGTGGCCACTGTTTAAAATTTTTTTAAAAGAAGATTTTAGCCATTCCTTTTCCTTATTCAGGAGGATACATTTTAAGTTGGAATACCTCCAGCTCTTCAACTCAACCTCTCAATAATTGATGTCATATGGCATAAAAGAGGAAAAAAATGTGTCACATTCATTTTGCATTCCTTTCTCTTTGAGGTGCTTGTTGCAAAATTCCTCACTACATTAATCGGCAGAGGTGCTTGGGTCACAGTTGGTTGCACTTCCTCAGCCAGAATATTTACTTTTCACTTGCACTAATAAAAGAAGACAGACAATTCACCCAATACCAGTGCTTTGAATGAAGTACGCATTCAGTACTTACTGACTGTGTAAAGGTACACTTATGGTACTTAAAAAACAGAGAAAATTTACCCTATGGGTTGTAAACTGGTTAAACTGTAAAGTGAGTATCTTTACACATAGATATAATTTTCACACATGTAGATATTTTAATATCCATTATTAAATTGGGAGTAGATTGCTGAAAGCCATCATTCTTTTCAGAAAGTACAGAATCCAACATTTGGTTATCCAGACTGAAAACAACTTGGTCAATGAGTAGCATATTGAAATCAGTCATGACAATTCACAAGTGAAGAAAAATCCTCCCCTAGACACAGTTTTAATAATCTGGCCTATGGACTTCTGTAAAACTTCTGTAAGAGCTGCTGCAGTCCTCACCATTGAGATATTTGCATGCCAGGCTGGTAGGAACAATTTGAAATGTAAGTGTTCAGAAAATATTCCGAGAAAAGAATGGCCTGGGAGCAGATCCTGTCAATGTTATTTAAAGTGAAGAGCATCCAGTTCCCCTGGCAAACTTTGTTCCACGTGAAATAACCTACACTATTAGCAGAACAAAATATAGCTAAATGTACACAGAATCAGGCAGGGTTCAGGTTATTAGAACCACATCCTGGAGTGCAAATACAGAACGACACTGCTGTTTGATAGAAAGGTCAGGCCATTTTCACCTGTGTTTGATATTCTCTGAACTTGGGAAATTATATTAGAGAAAAGAGACATGCTCACATGTTAGCACATCAAAAGTAGTGCTGTTAAACTGAGGGCTGGCTCAGTAACCACAAGATCCGCCCATGAGTATAAGCCCCCTTGAAGCTCCTTCATTGCTTCAGGAAGAAGCTTCACAGCTGCAGAACAGGGCTGCAGTATTAAATTAGACATAAATATTGCATGTTGACATGGCTAGATTTGGAACATAGACTGTGAAAAACCAACTAATCCAAGATTTTAGAAACTTTGAATTTTATGAATGATTCAGTAGACCTGAGGCTGTTTAACAAAAAAACCCAACCAAACAAACAAACAAAAAAAACTACAAAAGCAAAACAAAACAAACAAACAAACCCACAAACAAACAAAAACAAAAACCCAAACAAAAATACACAACCCACCTCCCCCCCCAAAAAAAAGAGCTGGAGAATGTATGCAGTTTATTTGGGTTAATGCAAACATGCCCTGAGCTGGCCCTTTATTTTTGCATCCCCGCACTACCACGTAACTCAGAGTGGTTTGTTTTTTTTAAATATGGGCTTAAATTTTGCAGTAACATGAGATCCAGCAGCACTTACCATCTCTTACCCTGAGTGGTCTTCTGCCATACCAGTGGCAGAATGAACTGCTTCGGCCAGAAGCCATTTTGACAGCATTGTGCCACTCATTAAAATCCCAGATGAAATCAAGACCAAAAGTAAACGGTTGTGAAGCCTGTTTTTCACATTCAAAACATATTTATGGGAAAAGGAACCCACCCTATGGATGATGATTATGCTCTAAATATTTTCTTTTGAGAAAAAGAGAAGCTAGTCCAGCAAAAATGAGATACTCTGGAAAATTATTAGAATGTAATACAAAGTAATGTTCTTGTTCTTTTAATAGCTCTTCTTTGAAATGAAGTCATGAAGCTAGGTCGTGGTTTTAGGGAAGTGTTGCTTTTTTTTATGAGGTCAGAGACCACAAATTATGTAATAATCTCAAAAGCCTGTCCTTAAATATCAGTTTACAAACTGGTGGGCAAATATTTCCTTCAAACTTTTTCTTTGGTAGCAAAGTTTCAAATGATGATTCTGAAGGATTTTAGATTATAAAGCTTTTTCTTTTTTTTCGCTGTGTCCTCTAAAGAAGAAAGATGAAGACTTGGTTCCAGTGCCAGCAGTAAATAACTCCATGTTGAGCATGATCCACAGCTCCAATTCTGTTAAATGTGATTCTGATATAAATGTATCAGGGAAAATTAGCAGGCCCTGGCCCTCTGGCCAAAGGCAAGTGTGGCAAATGCCCACAGGATGAGGGCAGATATTGAACAGCCACACACATCTCCTGGTCACACCAGCAGCAAACAGCCTCAGCACACAGCACAAACAGCCTCAGCTGTTTGCCAGTGAGCAGAGGAATGTCATTAGCATGGTAAACCCTCTTTCTTCTCCATTTAATAGCAAATCTGTCACAAAGGAGGACAGAAAATGTTTGGTCTTCCTGTATAAAGATGCACAGACTGCTGAGCTCCCAGCAAAGACTGTATCCCTCCCTGAAGATATAACTCCTCTGATGGTGAGCAATGACTGCCTGCCAGAAAAAAAAGGAAGGACAGTCCTCTTTCCTGTGTTATGACATTCACCAGGATTGAGTTGGGTAAATTAATAAAGTTTCTTCAGCAGCACAGCTAGTACCTGCTGACCTAGCCCTGTGTTCCTAGAAACTAGCTCGTTTAGAAGATGCTTCAGGACAGCACTGCATTTGCTTTTCCCTTTCATTTGGTTTAAGGAGTAGATGTCCCCACCTACGTTTCATCCCGCTAAGCCTCTCATAACTGAATAAGATCTAGTTGCAGAAAGTAGCTCCCACAAGCTCCTCCAGCGAGGCCCTTTGCAGACCCCTTGGCAGATCTTGGAAACCAAAAAGGTGGCAGGCATATAAAGATTCCTTGTATAGGGAAGCTTTAGGTATGGAGTCAAACCAGGAGGCAAATTCTAGTTATGTACTCACCTAGGAGGATGAAAAACTCGAGATTTATTGCAGTGATACCTTCAATATAAGCAGAAACCAAAGCAAAAAGTAAGGGCCAGTTGTACTGAGTATCTGGGCAAGAATCATCATGCTGCATATTTCCATTTGCCCTCCTGTCCTAGTTATTGTCCTACTGTACCCAGAAAGCAAGCTAAACTGAGTCTAGCCTTCCCAGCACACCAGTTGCAGTTCAGAGGACTAAAACAGTGGGTTTCATCTCTTTGTGAAGAATAAAGGCAAAGCATGGATCCCAGCTGGCACACTATACAGCAAACTTTCTGAGACCATTTTGCCCTTGCCGCTCTGTATAGCGAGCTGAAAACCACATCCTGAATGTGTGTTTGAAACCCCCGGTGTGAGGTGTGATTTCAGTCTAAAAACACAGAGAGACACATTTTGTCATGGCAACTAGCAAGGCAGTCTACTGATGCACAGAGCAGGATATTGATGCATTAATCAGTGTTAGATAATCAGTGATAGATTTGAGGGTCTTTTATATATTGTACAAATTAGTAGAAACAGAAACCCGGAGAGAGCAGTTTTTCTGTACACTATTTTTGCCTTCTATGTGCATTCCATCAAATGAACAGGCTTTTCAAAAGTCCTGGGAAAAACTTACTGACTACTTTGAGCACTGAGATGCTTGACTTCAATGAGTCATTTTCTGTTCCTTGCTGGACCAGGGAAGAGGCCACATTGTTTTCAAAGGATCAAAGAAGCAGAGGTCGTGGTCGCCTAAGCAAACAGGCTGTGACAACTTCACAATGGATGAATTTTCACTTGGCTGAACCTTAGGGACCAGAAACTGGCCCCAATTTTTCTACCACTGTTACTCTAACTTCCAAATCTTTCCTGCTCCCAGAACTCCTGGATCAAATTTTTACCTGGAAGCAACTCAAACATATTTTGAAGATGTGATGATGATTATTTTATGTGTTTTCTCCTCTGCATGTCTGGCTCCTACCAGAAGAAATTATTTGAAGAGAGGGAGCAGCGGTTCTCAAACTCCAGCTCAGCTTTGCTGAGCCAGGACATTTAGGTATCTTGGCCATGATCCCAATAAACATTCAGGGGTAAGATTTAAAAGGCTCAGGCCCCCCATTCTCAACTATCCATGCAAGGGTGGGTATAATGCAGCTGGGCACATTGACTATTGCTGTATTCCTGGAGTTACAGCTGTATGTCAGCTGGGGCACCCCAAGACAGATGTGTCCACAGACTCCATGCCCAGGGAACCCAGTCCTATTCCTGGCAGACACACATTTACTGCTGAAGGTCTAGCCCTCAATATTCACATGCCTAAGTGAGCCAAACATCCAAACTACTTTGATTTTTGAGGACAACACAGGCCCTAGAGCAAGTGAAATCCATCCTGGTGATATTTGTAGCACTGCAACACAGGCAATGATGTAGTGAGGGAGATGCAGTGAAAATACAGAAGCCCCATCTATATGTAATAAATCAGAATTATTACCCTACACATATGAATTCAACTATCAGCTACTTCAACACAAGCTTTATCAACTGGACTGGTGTCAAGAAACAAGTGATGACTCAGAAAACTGAGGAGCTTCAGTGTACTTGTGGGTTCTCAACACCACCAAGATCCTGAAGCAATCAAACACCATCTCTAGGATGTATGGCTCATTTAATCAAGCAGTTATATCATATATGCCTTTAAAACTGGCATGCCTGATGTAGCTTAGATTATCTGGGGCACCTGCTTGCAGACAATACATCTGAAATCTAGAACTACAACTATATAAACATGTCAAATACATGTTTGTTTTCATGTTCTGCAGAACAAACCCTGTGAGAGAAAACAACAAAGGCTAAAGCTGAGCTGAAAGCTGTCCAGAGCTGCAGGTGGAAAATTCCTCTCTCCAACAGGTGTCTTTCATTGTATCACCATGCAAAGAAAAGGCTGAAAGATGCAGACATACTTTTTACTCACACAGATTTTTGGGTGGTAATAAATAGAAACAAAAGTGACACAAAATCACAAGTTTTCATGGAACTCCAATTTTTCTAGATAGTAAAATAATGAAACATCTACTGTCATACTCAAAGGTGAGAACTGAAGTCAGCAAACAGAGCAGGCTCAAAGCCTGAGAGAAAGGGACACTTGCTACTCACCATATGAATGGCAAGCAAAGAAAAAAGCAGACCTGACCTTTCAGGGAGACCTGGAAACAGCCCCAAGAGCTCTGGTCATTAAAACAAAACAAAACACACAAAAAGGCATTAAGAAAACCTCACTCCAGCGGGAAGAGGAAGTGGTTTAAAGGGATTAGCTCCCAAAAACAAAGCTCCACTCTTCCTCAGACTGCTGAGGAGCCCCAGAAATCTTCTATATTGAAGAGGGCTGTGAAAATGGACAAATGTTGGCAACCACTCAACAAATGATAGTAATGTGAGGTGACATCTCTGGACCTCAACCAGCCAGCACACAATTGTCTCATTTTCATGCTGTGTCAAATTAAATTCAGACTTTAGCGCTTTGCTAGTCTTGCGCTGTTACCTCCTTTCCAGAGCAGAACACAGAGGAACATTTACAAATTTACACTGACTTTGACCTGCAGACACAAATGCCAGCCCGCAAAAACTAGTGCTGAATCATTTCTTTCCCTAGCTGCGACCTTTTTAGCCCCCCCTCCCTCTCATGTCACACCATTTCTTCATGAGAGGCTCTCCTGCATCTGTATCACAGCAGCTTTTGGGAAGAGCTGGTAGGTTTGCACTGAGCAGCTGCAGGGATGTTTTCTCAACCAGGAGCCTTTCATGCTGGGCAACAAACACGGTGCCCCTTTTCTGGCTGCCCCGGAGCAACAGCCATGGCAACCACCACAGCAACAAGCACAAACCCCAGGCAGCTCAGTAACCTATTTCACAAAAGTGTAATGCCCCAAAACCTTGGGACGTTAGAGAGTGGCAAAGCATTGATTGGATACAAAATAGACATCAGTTCTGTCTTGGCAATGTGAAAATGGGATAATTGTTTAAGTCTTCTCTACCTTGAGGCTAAACTGATGATACAGTGGCCTCACAGCCACACTTAGGTCAGCTTTGACAGGACCAGGATTACACCCTCTCGCTCTTTTACTGGAGTAACTGCCTCTTCAACTGTGCAAATCCAGCCCATCTGGAAGTACTGTTACTGAAGCCAGACACTTTAAAAGCCTTGATGTTTTTTTTGGAACATTAGGAGTCCAGTGTCTTGCTGCATCAAGGCAAAAAACATCAATCGCTTCAGTTGCAAAATTACTCCGAGATTTGAGCTTTAAAATGGGAGGGAGTTTATGGACTCAAAACAGGGCCAAAATTATAAGTCCTTGAATATGTTTAGTTGATTGTGTGACTTCAGGACACTCTGAATTTGAATTTGAATCTGACTGAACAGAGAGCACTTGCAGGGGTGGATGAGGAAGCAGAGATATCAAAATGAAAGCAGGCAGTGCCAGTTGTGGGTAACTGCTTGGGGATTTTTGAAAAGAGCTATTGGTATGACTGCTAAATTAGATCTGAATAAGCCTGAGTTTACCACAGAAAAAGAGGCATATCTTGTCCCAACTGCTTCTGCTCAAGCTGGAAGTACTAGAAAAATTCCCTCTGCTTGTGGCATTTTGGCACTTCTGAGTTTAGATGATCAGTACACAGAGATGAATAAAAGTCGGGGAAGTACCTGAACCAGAATTCTATCCAACATCCATGTATTTGAGAACTCACTGCACATGGATCAAACTTTGTGGATAAGTTCAATGGGAGATGGATACAGGAGAGCAAAAAGCACAGCGATTTCTCAAAAACACTGAAAAACTAACTCTTCTGGAACAGAATTTTGTTGTACAAGTAGACAGAGACTTATCAGGGACCCAGTTCTGTGAAGCACAGACACAGAAATTAATAAAGGACTTGAGAATGTGTGTAAAATTAGGCATGTGCTCAGTTGCTCTGCTGATCAGAATGTAGATTCTACTCCCTAGCAGTCATTTCCCATTTGGAAACCCTTGTCAGGAAGAGAAAGGGGAAGAAGGATGGTTGTTTAGCATGATATTTTTAGATAGATTTTTAATGGAGTATTTGTTAAGCTTTCTTCCACCCTGACTCCCCCCTGCCTGCTGTCTGGGTTTTGTGTGTGTTTTTTTAATGGCTAGCAATGCATCACAGTGTGGCTGCTGTTTAAATATTTGCCTGAAAAAATGTAGTCTGTGCTTAAGAAAAGTGGTTTGGCACAAACTGGACATTTTCAAACATCCATTTACCAGATGGATCACTTTGTTCAATTACAAAGAAAAAAAAAGATGGTGAAGGAGTTGAAAATCGAGTGGAATGTTCCTAAGCACACAGCATTGTTTACTATCTGCATGTCTCCTGGCATCCTGTGAGAAACTATCAATAGGCTCTTCAAAAATGTTCCTTTCCTTTCAAAAGTCTGCATTTTTAACTATAATAAAAAGGCAGTAAATATATTCTACAATAGCCTGATGGAAAAATGTGCTAAAGTATTTCTATAAATCAAATGTAGCAGTTTGGCATTAGCTCTGAGGCAGTAAATTTAGTAAATTGGGACCAGATGATTTTAAAATAGAATCTTACATAACTTTCTAGCATGATATATTTTTGTTTTAATTTAACACAAGTTTGTCTGTCTTCATAAAGTTATCTTGGCTGCTACCAGAATGTGGTTCAGTCTTTAAGGACCGTATTTTTTGTTATTTATAAAGTGTAGAATATTTAAAATATCAAAGTAAGAAGTTGAACAGATTTCTCAAAAGACAGAAAAGGCCATAATATGTACTGATCCACATAAGGTGTGGGCCGCTTTGTATCCCTGATGCCCTTATTTCACTCCTGTTATTTTGATTAATAATAGTTTATATCTCTATTCTTCTTGCTTTTTTTGCCCTCCTTCCCTTTTCCCACAAATTCAAGGAATTGTCTCCCCCCATTACTCTCTAGAGTGGTTGCAGCTCCTATAAAAGCAGCTTGGTCCAACAGACTTCTCCCTCACCCATGTGCTTAGGTCAGCATTTGGAACTTTGCATTTCTTATGTTATCCCACTTTGATCTCTGCACCAGAATATCCATCTCTGAGAAATAAGGAAAAAGAAATTATAAGAGGAGTCTAAGGAGCTCCAGTCTAAACCTTTTGGCCCTATCTACACATATATCCCTGAAACCTGCTCTCCCAGCACACCTTTGACTTTCCTTTCTGTGCCAACATTTACCCCACCAGACAGACACATCAGATCACTGCTTATGATCTGAGGAGAGGGGATGTCTGGCATACATTTGTGCTCTGTGGTCTTCTTTTTGGGCAAACACTCAGCCATACCATGGTCTTTCACTGGAGGCAACAACTTGTGGAATAGCTACAGCGAGCCATCCCACAGCAGCTGTGCTCACTAGGGTGCTACAGTGATTGGGAAAGCATGATCCTCTTACAGAGCACCCTTACTGAGCCAGACCAACACCCTCTATCTCAGAACTTGCAGATAAGGGAGGGTCTCTGCAGTGCTGACTCATGGCTTCCAGACAAATGTACTCCAGAGCATTATGACACAACTGGAGAGCTAAGCCTCTCCTAAGAAGCTGTAAGGACACATGCAGACAGACCTTTACATCTCCCAGACAGGGCTGAAATCTGAGGATGTGAAGTGTCAAATCGTTGTGACTCAAGCCCTCATCAGACTTCAGAAGCAAACACCATGAGTCAGTTGGGATGTAAGGGAAAGGGCAGACAAAGACAAGAACTGAGGTGTTGAAGGTGAGGCCAGCCAGAGTTGTGCAGAGTCGTCCTTTCATACGAGCCCGAGACTGGTGCTTCCATCACCTGTGCAAGTATCCAGACCAAAGGAAGCAGAAGGATAACTGAGGTGGATGTTTGTGAGGGCTGAGTTATCTGCAAGTGCTGTCTCCCTCAGCAGAGCCAGCCTGCTGCGAGGAGCCAGTGAAGTCCTCAGTCCAAGGCTTGGGATGCTGCATGGCATGACCAAATCCTTGTCCCAGTCAAGACGAGAGAAGCTTTGCCAATGGGAACATGCTCTGTCCTTTTCACCCTGTCTTTGGCTACCCTAGTGCTGGAAGCATTCAGAGTTTGCAAATGGAAAAGAGAGGGAACAGAGTTCCCACGTTCCTTCTCCTCTAGCATTGTTTCCTGAGAGTCCTGCAACACACAGCAATGCAGTGATCTTTTCTCTAAACGACACCACGCTGAAATGCTTGTTAAAAATAACAGAGGAGGAGGAGGGGTTTGAAAGTCAGTCATTTTCCTTTAAAGAATGATTTTGGGAGAGTAGACCATAAACAGATTTAGATGGCAGCAGAGAAAACCTTTTTTGGCAGTTTTGTAGAGATGCAAATTTACGCTGAGTATGAGATGAGAGCTTAAGCACCAACAACCCAAAGAAGAGAAAAATAAGTCAGACACTGTGAGACATTTCATATGCTGTTCTCTGTTGTTATGGATATCAACTGATCTCCACAGATCTGTTTGAAGCAAAAGAGAGAAAGATGATTGCTTTCCTATCTTATATCCTCCCTCCAAACGAAGGAATTCCTCAAGCTTCAAAACACATCTAGGCTGAGACTTCATGGGAAACTTGGCAGTAAAGGCAAAACAGAACTTTCTCCACTGTATTTTTTTTTTAATCCCAAACTTGCATTTTATTAAAGTTTTATTTTTGCTTCTCCTCCTACTGGAAAAAACTGGCTGCTGGCTAGTGAACAACCACTGAGCTGATGGCCTTACCAGAGAGAAATGCTTTTGGTTTGAAAGAGTTGCTGATGAGAGATGAGGAGAGAGAAAACATGAATATATAAAATACAGCAACAGCAAATATTTTTTTCTGAAAGAAGTGTGGGAGATTTAAAACAAACGGTTTTAAAAACAGAGAGAACAAATCTAACAAGCTTTGCAAAAGGAAAATTACTAGTCCAGTCACAGGACAATTCATTGAATGATGTGTAAAACTGATGGACAAGTTATGGTCAGGAGAGATTATATTTTTGGGTCATTACTGATATTTTGCCAAGTTAGAGTAGTGTGCATTTTGCAAATCAGAGGGAGGAGAGAGTATTTTGACAAGGTTGGCTTTGGTCCTGACTCCCAAAATGGAGTTAAGACACACAAATGCTCTGTACAGAGGATTCATGGGTTTTCAAGGATTTTTATGCAGTATTTTAAATCTATCTAATATATGTATGAGGAGTTCAGCACACCCCCCTTGTTGTACACCATTTTTGTACCTTCATGTGTCGGTACAAGCTCCTTCCACACAAGTTCAGAGCCAAGTGCTAGCATATGTGCCTGGAATTGGGCCTCTCCACCCTGCCAACTGCAGGGCTGGGAAGGCAGGAGGAGAGGAAGGAGAGGTGGACAGGAAAAGCAGACAGGAGCAGGGCACTACAGACAGGAAAGAGCAGAGCTGTGCACTACTGTGCTCAAGAGAAAGCTTCTGGGGATGAGTGTTGCTGCATATTATTCTGTGTGCAGGTGAGGAGGTGAGAGAGGTCGTATCTCCTGAGAAAAAACTTGCTGATCCTAGTCTACAAAACCTTACCTTCCCAGGGTGTCACAGGAAAGTGAACCTTTTTATTCCTGATCACTCTTTCCTGCTTAATTGTCCACACTCACACTCCTGCTTCCATTTAGAAACTCCTCTGCAGGTGGGCTATGTGCTAATTGAGTCAGGATTTTGTTCCCACAAGCCCAGTATGCTGGGTGAATGTATTCAAAAGAAAATAAATTCTCAACTTGATTAATTCCCATTTTAACAGTTTTAGTATCTAGTGGAATAATGTAATATGTTCCATGTGAATAAAATCCCAGCTCTGGAGTTTCACCCAGCGTGGGGAAAGTTCAAGTAAAAAGTTCAGGTAAACATCTGAGCTTTTGGATGCCAGCACTATGAATTCTTACAACTGCATGAAAAGGTTAACATGCCTAAACTTTGTGCCCAAGTTTCTTGTCTGAGGCAATTCCGGTCCCAATTCTGGATTCCTTTCATCTTAAACAAGCTGTGATATCTAAACATACATTTCCTCTTGAGCAACCTCCCCGTATTTATCATATTTCATCAACACAATTGTGAACCAGAGAGAACAGAAGTCCTTTGCAGCCTCCACAGTTGTGCTATTTCTCAGTTTTTCTTAGGAAAAACAAGAAAAACTCTTTTGGCATCAGTAGGTTGAATGGCATGCACGCCACATGTCTGGAAGCAAGCTGGAATTTTTTAACCCATGCATTAAATATATTCTGTGCTGGAGGGGAAAATAAGGGAGTGTAGCCTGCAAGCATGACTGTTAGACTGGTTTGTTTGTTTGGGAAATGAATAACCCTTTGACAGTATCTCTGGAAGGAATAGGCTAGTGCGTGCTCCATGCTGACATTCTTTTCCCTCTCCAGTCTTCCCTGGATACCTCACATTCTTCCTCCCCTCCCATCAATAACATCAGTTCCTAGGCAAACAGGCACTGGAGACCCAATCTGCCAGTCTGTACCCACCTGGAAGCCATGGGCTTCTGACATCTCTCCTCTCACCAGTGGTGCACCAAATGTGCACCAGTGCATGTGCCAAGGTTCCCAGAGTTCCTACAAAGGGCTCATGACCCTTTGTGCTGTCCTCCACAAATTCCTCCCAGCACTGCTGAGAACATGAAGACTCAAGTGCTCCACACCAGCCATCTCCATGGGGAGCTGCTGCACGGATCTGGAAAAGCTTTCCACAGAATCACAGAATTTGCTGATTTGGATCATTGAGTCCATCTCCTGGCCCTGCATAGCACACCCCAAGGGTCATACCATGTGCCCAAAAGCATTGCCCAAATGCTTCTTGAACTCTGTCAGGCCTGATGCTGTGACCACCTCCCTAGGGAGCCTGTTCTAGTGCCCAACCACCCTCTGGGCGAAAAACCTTTGTCTAATATTGGCCTTGGTCATGGCAAATTTGGGAGGAAACTTCCAAAGGGGTCTCTCTAGAAAGCAGATTCAAGTGGCCCCTCCCCCAACTGGTTCAGGAAAAGATTTCCTTGGAGAAAAGTGGAAAAAACCTGTTTATTCAATAAGTAAAGTATTCACAAGCATAAAACCCCAAATAATATTACACAATAAAATCTCTTGCTCTTCTGAAGAGATGGCAAGTTCAGAAAGTCCTTTTCATGGGGTGTAGCTTGGCTCACTCAGTCTCTTATCAGTCCTTCCTGAGCTGGAAAATGCCGTGTCCCAGGCCCAGGTGGGCCACAGGTGCGAGCTCCCGATGTTTTTCTGGGTTTTCAGTCCAGAGCAGAGCTGATTAGTTCCAGGAAAAAGAAAAGCCACAGTCCAGGGAACTTCTCTGCCTCAGCTAGCTAAAAAAACTGACTAAAAAGCAAAGGAGAGCTCTCTCCCACTGTCCATGCTGCGGACAACACAGTCCATGAGAAAGAATGTGTGGGAGAAAGTGGAGCTTCTGCAAACAAACTCCACACTTCTTTTCCCCCTCTTTGCTCTCAGAACCAGTCTAAAAGGTGCAGAACTTAATATCCAGCATAAACAGAACAGACAATTGGGGATAAAAGCATCATAAAGTCACCCTAGGACAAATATCCAACCTGAACTTCCTCTGACACAGTTTCACACCATTCCCTCGTGCCCTGTCACTGGTCACCAGAGGGAAAAGATCAGTGCCTGCCCCTCCTCTTCCCCTCATGAGGAAGTTGTAACTGCATGAGGTCTGTCCTCAGTGTCCTCCTTTCCAGGCTGAACAGACCAAGTCACCTCAGCTGCTCCTCACACGGTTTCCCCTCAAGGCCCTTCACCATCCTCATGGCCCTCCTTTGGATGGTTTCTAAGAGCTCTATGTTTTCTTTGTACCCATGTCCTTTTTCTTTGCTTGTGCCTCCCAGAACTGCCCCCAGCACTGGAGGTGAGGCTGCCCCAGCCCAGAGCAGAGCAGGACAATCCCCTCCCTTGCCTGCCTGGCCATGCTGTGCCTGATGCCCCCAGGCCAGGGCTGGCCCTCCTGGCTGCCAGAGCACTGCTGGCTCGTGTTCAGCTTGCCATTGATGAGAATAATTTCTGTGGCACTGATTTCCAGTGCTGGAACAGAGATAAATTTACTTCTTTTAAATTTTACATTACTTTTCTTTTCTCCAGAGAAAGATGTGTCCCTCATGCTGTTTTAATAGCCATTCCACTGTTTCCCTTTCCCTTGTCCATTCTCCCCTGAGAAAGTGACTGCTTGCTTCTCATAACAAATGAAAATTGTAGTGGTATTTATGCCCACCCTTTTTTTCCTTATTTTTTTTTTTTTGTTTTTTGTTTTTTTGGTTTTTTGTTTTAACTGAACAAAGTTTTCAGGTTTTATTCACTGAGTCAGTCTGGTGGCTTAGTGACAGCCAGTGCCAGAATATCTAAATTCCAACTGCCTTCCATGATTTCTCAAGCTAACAAAGGCTGGATTCACTTTCAAAACCTTTTGGGTGGGAGGAACACCAGTATGTTTCTTTCTGGCTGGCATTTGAAGCAAAACAGAGAGGATAGAAGGAGCTGCATTTATTCCCCTTATCTGAAGGAGGGGCACTAAACAGGGCCTTGATGGTTGACTTACAAAGTTAAATGAGCAATTCCTGATGAAACACTGCATAAAATGCCCTTCTCAAGAATGTGAACAGCTTTTGTGCTTTATTGTGAAAGGAGGTGGGATGCCTGTAAGATTAGTTAGTATATATTAAAGTAAATGTAGAACTCTAAAGCAAGGCAAGTGAACTAACCCTGTGGTTAAAAGGCATCTTAGGCATCTTAAAATGGCAAAGCACAGGCAAATTTAAGAAGATAATTCTATGTCACAATTTTTATTCTCATAATTTGACCCTTGCATTTAAATCTCACCACTACAATGACTGTACCCACTCCTCCATCTGTCAGGACAGATTTCTCATACTGTTAAATAGAATAGAACATTTGCTTAAAAATATTTCCATCACTGCTCAAAGAACAATCAAGCAGACTTTGTTTTGGTTTGCTGAAATGCAAAATATTCCATTCTTTGGGTGAGAACAAAATCTTTTTCTTGTTATCTCTTAGTGAGGTGGGAGAGGGAGCCTCTCTATGCAGACAGAATCCTGCCTGTGTCAGTGGTGAACTTCTGTTAACGTTCCTCTCAGAAAACAAGAGCGTTTCATCTTTTTTAACAGATATATCCAAACAAGAAAATTCCACCACTCTTGAGTGCGTGCACAAAACCATTCTGCACTGAAAAAATTCCATCCCCTTCATATCTGCTGAACCAGCCTGGGTAGTATTACATAGGTGACAGGACATGAAGCTAATTATTACTCCTATGCTCAGAAAGTGCAGTGGCACTATAACTAAATTAATTTTAATCCAAACCCCCTGGCCAAGTATCACAGCAAGAAGAAATGCAGATGCCGCACAACATTATCCAAGAGATAGTTAGGCCTTTGTGAAGAGGGGGGAAAAAGAAAAAAGACAGCTCAATGTTTCCCAAACACAGAGCTCACAGACCCTTCCTGAAAAGACTCTCTCAACTGTGAGGGAGACACTCTGCTGTGTCTCTCTTTTCTCAGATTGTGTCAATGGGGAAACGGGAACAAGGGGATTTTTGTTTGAGTAACCTTTCAGAGCAGGATATCTGTCTCGTGTTCCCCTATCAATTGTCACAAGGTGATAGCTGGCTGCTGTGCTTCAGCGGGTATTCCCTCCCCAGCCCTCTGGCAGCTCTGCTCCGTGCTGCATGCCGAGGGCTGGGGCAGGCCAGCCGCAGAGCCCAGCTGATAAGCAATCCCTGTGGCTGCCCCATGGGATAACTTCACCTGCTACCACCTCCCAAACACCTCAGCACCCCAGCTGGCAGCCAGGAGGGCAGCAGGAAGACACAGAGCAGAGACATGATTGGACATAAAGCGCGCAATAGGCTCAGCAGGATGGGGTATGAGAGCAGGATACAAGCAGTAGGCTGCCCAAATGAGCAGAGAGTAATATTAATTGCCCTCAGCAAAAGCAAGGAAAAAAACAAAAGCCACTGACAGAGGCACAAGACGAAGTCACAGAATCCATTTGCTACTCTGCTAGAATTGCAGTGGAATAAATATGAGGCAGTGAATCAGGCCATTGCTGTGCTGTGAAGCAAAAAGGGCACATTACATGAATTACCCTCCTGAGAACTTCAATGGGACCTTGTAGTTATAAATCCTGGCAATAGAGCTCAAGTTGCCTCTGAAACACAGACATCAGTAATGCCTGGTCCCAGCTTCCTCATCAGCAAGTTGCATTGTATAATTGAGCTGATTATCCAAGGCAACCGCCTCAAAACTTCCCTAGGCTGTGCCTGAAATACAATATTGCACAGCAAAGGCACGCCCGCCGCCAAGGTCACCAAGAGCCGCGGGGCGCTTGCACCAACCACAGACGTGCCTGCTGCAATCCCAGCTTCTTACAGCAAAGCAAGGAGCTCAGCAGATCACGTTTACAAATCCCTCTTTCAAGGTATATCCAATTCCCGATATCTGTGATAGACCACAGAGCTCCGCCATGCTGCCGGCTCTGCTGCGAGTGTCCCTATGAGTGGGAGTGTTCCACCCTGGGGGAAATGAAAAACTCCCTGAGGGGAAATGCAGTAGGTGAGAGAGGGGCAGGGAGGGTGAATAAAACGAGCAGTGGGACTTTGCCGCGCAGTGCTGAGCGATGGCAATCTATTTTTCTCCCCATAAAATACCAGTTCCTGTGCCTGCTCCTTCAGAGTTGTGAAGTACAGCTACTGAGAGCACTGTAAAGTACTGTAAAGTACAACACTGACAGACTTTGGGGGTTTGTGCCCAAAGTGTCATTCCAGTGGCATCTAAGTAAAAGTATTTAATTAGAGTTGTGGAGAGCGATACAGGCAAAACAATACACGCGCAGGAACGCTCCAACCAGAATTTCATACTGACACATCTGTTGCCTCATATTAAAATCAGTCAGGGACTTTTTAAACACATTAAAAGCAATGCAAGCTAAAATAATAGCAGAAGGCACAGCTTCTCAAATGTGCTTAGGTTTCATAATGTGATTGTAAAGCATTCTGAAAAAACACCAATTACAAGAAAAGCACCACTACTGGTGGGATGACTGGAAACCAGATGCTCTCTGAGTTTAAATATAGGTGAAGTCAGAAATATTATGTTACTTATTTTTGTCTCCAGTACTTATTTGGTTCTTGCTGACGTGGTTCTACAGTACTTAATGCATTTATCTTCACGGTAATGGTGCCATGGGAAGAGATTAAACAGAGTTTATTCAAGGAAGGAGATCTGGATGCTAGTCCAATATCACACTAACACCTTAGCCATTGCATCCTCTGTATCTAAAAGTAATTTTCTACTTGGAGTATGAAGAGCAAAAACGTGCGAAAAGAAAAACAGTGTTTCTTTGATTCTTAACTCTACAATTAAGAAATGCTCCAAAGAGATTTGCACTCTCTTAATAGTAAGCTGGTTATACATAATCACTGGAGGAATTCCTTTCTTAATTAAGGTGTCTAAGGACACAGCACGCAAGTGAGTTTTAGTCTCTTGAAACTACCCACATTTATTTTGATGCTGCACTTGAAACAGCCCTGCCCGAAACCCAGTGCACATAAAATATCATCTGTCTCACGTTTCTTCTTGGGAAATCAGAAGAATCAACAGCAACAACAAAAATGGAAAGAAAGGCCCAGAGAAAAACCCCTACAAGGGGTTGGAGCAGCAAGGCTACAGCCCAGCCACAGTGGCTCAGAAAGCAGGAGCTTGTCCTTCTCACAAATTTCTGAGACTTATTTTGTACTGACGGGGATACACAACCATGAGCTATTACAGCATGTGCAGTCAAGAAGACAGCATAAGGGAAAAAAAAAGCATTTTTGTATTCAATTAGTAAATTTGTAGAGTACACATTTGTAGAGCCACATATTTTATGCTGGAACTGGAGAACAGAGGAGATTGCAGATAAAAGTGTGACATTCTTTATCAGTCAAGAAGCCATTTTAGCAATAGGATCCCTCTCTAGAGGATTAGTCACATGAGAATTTAGGGATAACATTGTACTATGGAATGTAGTTATGTTTGTAATCTGCTAGTACAAGATTATTCTTTGCTATTTTTCCTTAGGCCACCAGAAATAGCCTTGAGTCCATCTGTGTCCTAAAAATGTTGGGTAAGATTCAGCTCGGGCAAAAAGGAGAGAATTTATTTCCTGTTCCTCTAAACAAGCTGGAGTATGTCCCATACACAAAGATTCCTATTACGTGCACCATATTAATCATGCCTGATTAAGAGATCTATCTTGAAAAGCATGGAGGATCACCACACGTCTATTTTACCCGCTCTTTCTTGCTTCTAAGATACCAGAGTTAATTATTACTCTCTTCCAAATAATCCTTATTTACAATGGTCACTCTTTATAATGGACATCTCCAGGCCATTAAAGTATTCTTGGCCTCTGGAGTCTAATCAGTGTTAAAATTGCAGCCAGGCAAAGCCAACACTTGGCAGATTGATTTGAGCAGTAGTAGTTGAAAACGATCATCTTCTGAGGATGAGTGAGAACAAAAATAATTTCAAAGACATGAACAAGGCAGTGTTCAGCACCTCCAAGAGCTGCACGTGAGAAAAATGCCTCTGGGAGGGATGGACAGGAAAGGTTCACAGAATCAGTTAGGTTGGAAAAAGTCTCTGAGATCATGGAGTCCAACTCTTGACCAAACACCACCTTGTCAACTAGGCCATGGCATTAAGTGCCATGTCCAGCTGTTTCTTGACATTTGCAGGGTTGGTGACTCAATCACCTCCCTAGGCAGCGGATTCCAATGGCTTACCCACCCTTTGCATGAAAATATTCTTCCTTATGTCCAACCTGAACACCCCCTGGACATCTTGAGGCTATGTCCTCCTGTCCTGTTGCTGGCTCCCTGGGAGGAGAGACCAAACCCCACCTGGGTACAACGTCATGTCAGGCTAGAGAGTGTCAAGGTCCCCCACTAGCCTCTTTTTCTCCAGGCTAAACACCCCCAAGCTCCTCCAGTCTTCCTTCACAGGACTTGTGCTCCAGACCCATCACCAGCTCCGTTGCCCTTCTCTGGACCTGCTCCAGCACCTCAAGGTCTTTCAGTGAGAGGTCCAGAAGTGGACACAGGACGTGAAGTGTGGTCTCACCAGTGCCCAGTACTGCTGGCCACACTAGTGCTGATCCAGGTCAGGATGCCATCGGCCTCCCTGGGCACACGCTGGCTCCTGTTCACCCGTTGTCAGCATGTGCCCCCAGGTCCCTTTCCGCCGGGGAAAAGTGAAGGCGAGCAGCTCTGAAAAGGCATGGCGGGGTCCCTGGGAGCAGGGCCGCCAGCCCTCGCTCTGCGGGGCTCTCTCTCCCCGGCCATCGGCGGAGTGAAGCGGCGGAAGGCGCCGCGCCCGGTCTCGAACTCGCGGCCCCGCCGGCGCCACCGCGGTCCGGGCGCGGGGGGGTGCGGGGGCGGGGCCGGCTCGTGCTCGAGCGCCATGCAAATGAGGGCGGTGCTATGCAAATGAGCGCGCGGGGCTGGCGGGGCGGCGCGCGGCGGGGCGCGCAGAGCGCGCGGGGATGCGGCGGGGCGCGGAGGCGGCGCAGCCATGAAGTACAAGGTGAGCGCGGGGGCAGCGAGCCCGCACCGCCACACGCACTGCACTGCGGGCCGGGCCCGGCCGCTCGGGGCTCCCCTCCGCACCCCCTCAAGGCGAGCCTGTGCCCGCGGGGCGGCCAGGTCTCCCTTTTGCCTGCCGCTGCGCTGCCTCGGGGCGCAGAGCCCGGGAAGGTGCCCGCGCGGAGTGGGAAACGAGGGCGCAGCGGAGGGGTCGGGCTGCGGGGACCTCCGGGTGCTGTGGCAGTGTTGGCGGTGCGGGAGAAGGAGCTCCTCTCGCTTTTCCCGCCGGTGCTGGCTCTGAATAACGGGGTGAGCCCGGGATCGCGGTGCGTGATGGCCAGGCGCGTTTGGGACAGGTACCCCGATCCTCCCCGGAGCTCATTCACCTCCTTCCAGGCGCTTGTGGATGTTTCCTCATCACGGTGCGGTCTGTTTGATGGATCACAAGCGAGGGGGAAAAAAAAACCCTAGCATTTTTAAAAAATGAGTAGCCTATCCCCCATACTAATTCCTCTCATCCCCGCTTATTCAATAATCACTTTTAGCGACTTTTTACCAGAGGGGGTTGTGGTTGGTTGGGTTTTCTGTTTTTTTTCCCAAAAGACACAAATGTGGAGCCTTTTGTCCTAATAGTACTCAAAAACGTCTGGGCAAGGTACAGAATTGCCCACGGGGCATTAGATTACTGTACAGACATACCGTAATCTTGTGCGATTGGAAAAAAAGGGGGAGGGAAGGAAAAACTTTCCTTGCCCTGCCAAAAATAACTTCAGCGTCAATAAAAAGGTGATTTTGGAAATGTCACACGCTATATACTTACTTGGAGACTGAGTTGCTTTGGAAGTGAAGTCCATCTCTGTACTAAAGTGAGGCATTGTGGTGTGAAAGGGTGCTGATGGAGTGGCGGTGTGTGTGAGAAGTACAGTGATACCCAGGTAAACGTGCAGGGATTTTTGTGCTCCTCTGTACATCTCTGAGCTGAGTCCAAGTTTTCGGAGTCTCTCAAGCCAAACTTTGGGAAAGGTCAGAGTTAAGTTTCCAAAGCAGCTGCCAGTTTCTCCATCTCATGGAAAGACAAGGGAAAAGAAATTGTGTTAGATGTGGAGATGTGGGTTGACAAAGGTAATCCGTGGCTTTCACAATTTTGAGGTGGAGCTCATGGCGTTTTTTTTTTTTTTTTTAAATCGTATCTCAAGCAACTGACTGATTGGAAGTCTGAGATGAATTTTATCTGTTCTCCTCTATCTGCTCCACCTCTGATCAGCCCAGGTAGACTTTATACCTGCCTAGAGAAGGTGTTACTCTGAGCAGAAAACATCAGGCACTTGAGGGTAGAAGAGCAGTGTCGCTGTTAGTCCAAAGCTCACAAACTGCTTTCAGGCTGCCCAGGGACAAGGAGCACTTGTATCCCAGTAGCAAAATAAAGGTCCTGCATAGTTATACAGCTTCCTGATTTCTTGCATGCAGGCCAGTGGTGCTGCAAGAATAGGGACAGATAAGGTGGCTCAAAAGGGGGAAGTCTTCCCTGCTCTGTAATGTTTCCTTTGCCCTGTATTGTGGGAATGAGGATTTTGGATTTGGTTTGTGATGATGTAATTCTAGACAGAGAAGACTAGACAGAGGAAGAACAAGCCATTAAAAATAAATAAATAAAAAGAGAAGAATGAGGGGTTTGGCCTCAAAAACCTTCTTGCTGGATTACAGTGTTTACTTTCCCTGGGAAATGTAAAGTAGTTACAGTGTTTAACTGGGACAAACATTCTTAGATCTATTTCTTATCCCTAGAGTAATACACAAAGGAAATACCTGCACATTCAGTCTTTGTTCTTTTGTTCTTTCTGTATTTTCTCTCTTTCTTTTATCTTCCTATAGAAAAACATTATTTTTTTATTGTACACATGAAATAAAGGAACGAAGAATGTTAATGGCCTGCCTGAGGATATATCATCACTTCAGAGGAGGCTTAGCATCCAGGTGCGGATTTGGCTCTGTTTACCTGCTCCCAGTGTTATACTGGGGCCTGTCATTCCTTCCTTTCATTGTGATAGTCTGTAAGGCCTCATTTGAAGAAATTATTGAAATGCTCATTGTAGTTTAATTCAGAGTTTTAACAGTAGGACAGAACAGGAACTGATTCATGGGTGAGACCCTGAATATGTCTCTCCATCACTCATGACTTTGCTTTCAGTGTGACTAAACCCAAGGTCATTTCTGGTCTAGAAATCCTTTTTGGTACACAATATATACATTTTTTATTCAGACATTTTCAAAACTCGTTCCCTCTCTCTCTTCCTTTATCTAAGCTTCTTTTATTGTCCATTGCATTTTTCCATCTTAGCACTCAAGTCTGAATCCTCTGAAAGGGAAAATACCTGTGGACTTAAGCAAGTTCAGAATTTTACCTTAAATATGTCTCTACACCACTGTCTAGCTTTTGCACACTGTGTGAAATTCAGTGATTCTGTGACTATTTAAAGCAAAGAGAAACTTAACCCCAGGTCAGGTCCTGCTGTCGCATTCATGTACTGCTTAAAAGCCTGAGAACACAGAAGTTATTTTAACTGAGCTATGGAAAGATGGGAAAGGTTAAGCATAAGAAATACTTCTGTTGGTTTGGAGCATTTCTTAGTCTTGTTTGTCTAAGAGCTGCTTTCAGAAGTAATTCCTGCAGGGGTGCAGTTGCATGAGGGCAGCACCTCAGCTCTTTGAGGACAACAGCTTGCTTTTGAGCTAAATCCCCATGTACAACAAAACTGCACCCCATCAAGTTCTCACAGGACTCCATTCCAGTGTTCTGTAGTCTGGAGTAGGGTCAGCCTTTTCTGGAACCAAACACAGGCTGTGACTCCAAGGATGGAGCAGTTACAGCTAGCTACAATGCACTCTGTAGCAACAGAAATTCCAGTGGGTTTCCATGATGAGGGAGGGACACGGATGGGAGAGGGTCTATCTGGCCCCCAGTTCCTGCACTCTTATCTCAGGCAATAAAAGTGCAACAGAAGCAAAAGGGAGAAGACATTATCATAACAAGGCTTTTGTAGCTGGGTGGCTGTTCACATGGAAGACAAAATAAGAGGGGGAAGGATGGAAGAAAAGGGAACTTGTCTGCTTACTAAAACTTCCAAACAGTGAAAGAGGAGAAGAAAAAAAACCCTGCATTCCTTACCTCATTTAAGCCAAAAGGAATGACGTAGATGTAAAGTATGAGGTCTTGATTATCTATTTTTAGATAATTTGTTGGGCAAGGAAGAAACCTAAATAGGGTTCGAAATGCCTGCCATTTGTGCTAAGGCACAGTCCTGTAATATATAGACTTGATTACAATGTCTGCATGCCAAGACAAACAAAATAGTGTCCCTGGGAAGAAATACAATATTCCCAACCAGAAGTGCTTGTGAAAAGCTGCTTGTAACCCTGGCAATGAAAGACTTTGAGTGCTGGACCATGTAAAAGGAAAAGAACTGTCTGTACTTTATTAACCAAATCCTCTCTGTTTCATTTATTCCTTCTTCCTCTTCGTTTCACTTTTTATTTCCAGTATCTCAGCAATCACAGGGTGGCAGTCAAACTCAGATGTAAATAAGAACTGTAAAGTCTTGTAAAATGTAGTTAGGAGAAGAACAAACTGACAAGGGGAAAACCTGTCCAAGTTTGTGCTGTCTCTCTTACTGCCATGGGTTTAGAATGGAAGTTTCATGATTTTTCTCTCACCTGTGCACCTGCAGGATGAGGTGGCTGAGGCCTAGCAGGGTCAGGCCCACGTCAGCAGCAGCACCAGTGAGATGTAGCCAGAAGAACTGTCCCCTTCAAAAAGTTTGGAGGGCCACTGTCAATTTCATGTTCTGGCTGTAGCCTCTGTGTGCCCTCCTTCACCTCCCATTCTCCCCCTGTAGATTCATATTTGTATACTTAATAGAGGAGAGTGCCCCAGTACCCCAGGGTAGTTGAGAAACTCCAACAGTTGTGTCCACTTGCCCTACCAAAGTCTTGGTGGGACAGCAGAGTGCTTCTAATTCTGTTATATATGGAGCTGCTGAGGCTTAGAGATGTTACAGGGCTTATTTCAGAGGAAGAATAAGAGCCATCACAAAGCATTGCAGCCAACAGCAAGCAGTTTTTTAACCTGATTTCTAAACTTCTGTCTTTTTATGCTAACAGCTGCTCCTGAGTTATGTAGCTGTGAATCTGTTGAATCAGAAACTGGCAGCCTAATCTGTCTCTGTCCAGTAGTTCCTAGTGTTTGATGGGGAAGCAGAACTACCATACGGACAGCCTTCCGTATTTATTTGATTGTCCCAATTCAGTTTGATTCTAGATAGAGCAAGAGGCATTAGATACTTGTCTGGGATGGTTTTACTTTTGCTTTTAAGGTCCTGCAGGAGGTTGCAGGTTGCATGTTAGACTATTACTTGGCCTAAAGGTATCTTGACTCAACTCTACTGATTCCAAACAGTGCCGTACTATCAAAATACCTCATCCAGGGGGACCTATCGGATCAGAGAGCAGGAAAGCTGTCTAATAGTAAGACTTTATGGAAACATCTTCTGCAAAGGAAAAATGAAAGCACATTTCAATGGTTATTGTCTGAGGCTGCAGAACTCTGCTATTTTGCAGAATATAGTCTAGACATCAGAGAAGTCTCATGAAGTGTTATTGGGAACTTGCTAAAGTTCCTAAGACTGCAGACAAACTCATCTTTGGAATCTTACCATCTCAAGCCCAGCAACAAGTGGGGTTAGAAGACTATACTTGCACTGATACCTGATCACTGAACACTGAACTCCTGTGTGTGGTGTCTGAGGAGAAGTTTGTATTTGTATATTGCCTGTGCTCTGTTATAAGTACCAGAGTAATTGCAGCAAGGCCAGGTGCATCTAAAAAAGTAGAAAACCAGGAGCACAGAGCTTCCTACATGTCCTATTGCTGTTATCAAAGGTGTTAAGGGCATAGGAGTGCCTTCTGCACACAATAGATCTGCTTAGGTCACTTAAGGGCCAATGGGAAGTCACTCTTGCCATGCTTATTTTATTTGGACTAACTTATTACAGCATTTTAAGTATTTAAATCCCATTCATACCAGTAGCAATTAGGAACCCACCTGTCTCCCAGGGTCCAGAGTTTAATTCCATTTTTAAAGCACCATGAGTGCTTAAGAGGAGTATGCACAGTCTCAGCCTTGGCTGCAGCACTTGTGGAGGACCCTTATCTTGCACTGTTCCCATTTCTGGGTGCACTTGACGGAGACAAGTAGCTGAACTTCTTAGGACATAAAAGTCTACACGCCTCTCTAGGAAACCACTTTCAGTGACATTTGGAATCACAAATGCCTAAGTCACTTTTGAAGAGGCTTCTTTACATAACAGATGCTCTCTGAGCATCCATGAAAGCAGTGGACATCTCCTGTTAGAGCAGTGGCCCCTGAAAGGTGCTTTATGCTGAGCCTTCAGTGGGCTAGATCAGACTATGAAAACAGTATTTATGGGAGGTATTGAGCAATGTTTATTAAGTCAGGCCACTGCTAAGAAAAGCTGCATGTAGAGGCACTTCTGCCTGTAAATGGCTGCAGCTCTCAGCACCAGTGAAGCTGGGTCACTTTACACAGCTCAGAGTGCAGCCTCTGCGTATTATTGCCTGATTATCACAGCCTGCTCTTGGCAAGTGCCCGTTTTCTTTTGCCTTTTGGTCTAGACATTACAGTAGTGGAAACTGTCTTAATTTTAAGGAGCTCATTTTTCCACAGCAGATTTGGACGTAGTTTGTGTTTGACATGAAACAGGGCTGCTAAAGCTATAGTTCACACTCCTAGAAACACAAGGGCATAGCATGACAAAAATTGTATATTTTTTTTTGTCTATAGGGATGAGGCCTATTCTCACCTTTCTATTTTTATGTTGGTTTTGAAAACACTTTCTTCACAGTCAGAGTGGATCAGCCTGCCAGAAAAGGAAGAGAAATGAGAATGGGTTTACTCTACAGGAATGCAAGTCAGCACATCAGAAGCCTTTCTTAAGCAGGCCTCATCGACAGCAAGGTTGAAAATTTTAGCAATAGCAATACCATAAATCATTTGGTAACAGCAAGTCTTAGAACTTGAAGGAGCCTAGGATCAAATCTCAGTTCTTCCAGCAAATGACCTGCTTAGCTGAAGACACAGAGAGGAAGATACAGATCATTAAAAAAATCAATAATTCTCTTTCTAAAGAAGTTTCTGATCCAAAGGGTTAAGTACAAGACAACCAGAAGTGTGCACTCTGTTTAAGATACAGCTAGCAATAGGTGGTGTCATGAATGCCCTTGTCCTGTGGACTTTACATCCCCTTAAAATGCTTAGGGTAATAAACCCATTTTTACTGCTACAGAGGGGTGTATTTACAAGCAGATATCTTCTTTTGTTTTCTGTCTCTCTTTTTATACTGCTTTATTTTATTTGCAGCCCAGGAACTGCCTAAACCAATCTCTCACAAGATCAAGATCTTACATGATGAAGCTGAAGTTGAGCTTCAGCCTGAGATTGAGCAGAGTAACCAGAATTGCTTAAAACTGATTTGCACCTTCACCATCCCTTTCTCTGGGGGTACACTTACCCAGAAAATGTCAGCTTGCCAAAATTGAGCTGTTCTGGGAGGCTTGGTGACTTTTGGCCACTACCTGTAGGATGGAGATGGCTCTGACTGGACCTGGCAAACATCAGCTGCCAGCCAGGCTTGGCTCCCCTGGAATTCTCATTCACAGGCAATGTGCCTCCTGTCCCACCAGCCTGCTGAGGGCTGGAAGCAGCCTGGAAAGAGGAGTTCCTGAGCTTGCTTTTCTTTAGTTGGCTGGACTCTCAGGGCATCCCAAATTGTAGCTGCTGTGTAGCATCCCAGATGGTGACACTGAAGTGACAGAGTAGGATGGCTTTCCCTTCTAATGAATTTTTTTTTTTTTTTGAGAGACCTGGGGGAAGAAGAACATGCCCTAGTTCATCGAGGTTCTAGACTTTAAAAAAAAAATTTAAAAACATACTTTTAAAGCTGAAGCTGTCAAACAAGTGAGTTGGTGGCAATACTGAGGTCCTGTGTCTACATAGCTGTGGTTTCTTGACAATCAAGTGGGAATTGTTTCCCCAGAGCCGCAGAAGGAAGGGTTAATTTTGGAAGGAGGGTTTGGGTTTGTTTTTTTTTTTTAAGGAAACTTTGTCTGGGAGAGGACTGCTCACAAATGCCAGAAAGTAGAAAACTGAGAACTCAAAACACACGTTTTGGGATTCTTTCTTTCCGTACTTTTTTTCGCCCTTCTGCTCTGCTTCTTCAATTCTTTAGCATTTAACATCTGATCTCCTTTCATTAAGTTTTTAATTGCTTGCCTGAGGGAAAGAGGTTAAGTTTTACATCTGCTTTTTGATTCTGATGTACTGTGGTTTAATCACAGTGAGATCATATTTACTCTAAGGGTATTGTTTGCATGCTTGATTTTTTTTTTTTCCTCTCTCCCTGTTGATGTCACAAAAGGCACACAGCCCTGAGACAGATTTGAAAAGGCCTTTTAAAGTCATGGAACGAGATCACACCCTTCCTTGGGTGGGGGGAAAGGAAACCAGTTACGAGGGTGAAGCATATACAGAAAGCTTAGTGAGTTAGGTGTGGTGGAATTTCCCAAAATATTAATAGATCTTGAAGGTAAGTCAGGAGATGTGATTTGTAATCCCAGAGAGAGTAAAGAGAATGCTATTCCGGCACTCCTGTCCAACCCCAGGAGTTCAGGGGGAATGAGAGGAATGAGAGGAACATGCAATGAGTGGATCAGCGCTCTGCCTGGCTCTAGGTGTTTCTGTCGCGCTGCGTGTGTGACGCCCACGATGGCAGCATGGCAGGGTGGGTGGTGTGCCAGCCCAGCGGTGCCTGCTCGGTGCCAGGCTGTTGTCCCAAAGGAGCATTGTCCCAGCCGTGTCCCCTGCCCGCGGAGCCGGGACCGCCTGTCCCGCTGGCTGCACGCAGGGAAAGGGAGCGCCCCGCTCCCCTTGAGCTCCTCCTGCTCTGTGCCATGCACGTGGGGTTTGGGATGAGGTACAGCCCTGGCGGCGTCAGGAACAGCTTATTTAACACCTAGGATGTTATGTTTCTGTGATTGCCTTTTTTTGCCCGTCGAACTGATACAAAACTGGGCAAGCCAATAAACCAAAACTCAGTCAACAGATGAAAGAATATCGTCTGAGCAAACAGAGACAGCCTGGGGGTTTTTTTTCCCTTCTTGCCAATGTAGAATTATCATTTTGTTGCTCTCAATAGATACGGAGCCAGAAATCTTTCTTTTCAACTCACTTTTCCATTGGGAAACATCAGGCATGGCAATAAGCTGACGCACTGAGTGCAGAATTGTGAAGTATTTTATTCACACAGGCTGGAGCACCAGTTGGAATTGTTTGGGTGAGCAGCACTTGACCAGAGAAGTATCTTTGCTAAACCAAAAGCTTGTGGGTTTTGGTGTTAGAAAGCAAGAGAGTGCCTGAAAAGCAGAGCTATGAGCTTTGCCTGAGGAGTGAACTGAAGCATTACCATGGTGAGCACTTGCAGCTGGGCTCCTTATTTTGTCATCAGCTGGGAGAGCCAAAGGAGCTCAGAGTTCCAGAGCCACGCTCAAGCTGGGTGCTCGGGGCCTTTCCCCTGCTGCAGCTGTGGTAGCTGTGACACCCTGCTAGTGCAGAGGCTCTTTGATAGGGGCTGTGGTAGCACTTCCTGCCGCCTGTCTGTAGCTGCACACTTCATCTTGACATAAAGAGCAAAAGCCTGCACACACTTGTTGCTGGCAATGAGTTGTTTCAGGGCTGTACATGGATGGGGGCTGTTGTGGCCAAGCGTTGCCATTCCATGGTCCGTTCCCCATGTCACTGCCCACAGGGACCTGCCCAGGAACATACCAGGGCAGCTTTGTGTGTATCAGGTACTGCCTTTGCTGTTCACACTGCCTTCTTCCAGGTTTGAGCAGACCAGCAAAGACATTTTTTCAAAGCTGAATGTCTTATTCAGTGACCTCTGTCGACTTCTGTTTAGTAGCCTTTGTGATAGGTTGCTTGTTACAGATAGACCTGTTACCTGCTGTGCCTCAAGAGTTGCTTTCCTTGCCAACACAGCACAATGAATGCTTTATTCCAGGGGCAGTGACAGTGAGAAATAGAAAAGGAGAAAAGAACCAAAGTTAAACTGTCCAATGACTCTTGCACTGAAACCCTTCTGTCAGAAGGCACAATAGAGCTAAAATTTTCCTCTCTTCTATGAGTCCTGCTTGTAGGCAAATGGTGTATCTCAGAATAAAACTTTTTACAGGGTTTTCAGAACAATCCTTTTATCTCACAGGCAGATCATTACTGCTGGGCCTAATGCAGCCCTACCAGGGTATGTAAATGTTTAAGCTTACTTTGGAATACCAGTCATTCATTTTTAAGAAATCTAAAAGATGGGAATCTGTATCAAAAATATTATGAGATGGATAACTAAAAGTCATCCAACCAAAGTTAAGCTACTGGTTTGTTCACAGACATTGCCCCCACCTTTCCTTCCTTTGTTCCTCCCTTCCTACTCCCAAGCTAAACATAGGAGAGAAGCTGTTTCTCATTTTAAGAAACAGTTTGCCCAGTAATAGAAAAAAGGGGTCCCACCCTCTTTCAGTGAAGAGCAGAGGCAATTTTCCCAGTCGTGTTTGCACATAAACTCTACACACAGGAAGCAATATTCTAAAACAAGACAAAGCTGAACCAAAAATACGCCTCAGCAGCCAAGCACAGAGCGGGGATCAGTATCCTCCTATTGCACCTCTGAGGGATGCAGCAGGAATCCTTTGAGCTCATGGTTGGTTGAGCCTTTTCCTCGAGCGTTCATTCATCGTGGAGCTGGCAGAGAGGTTCGAGTGGGCAGCCCTGTGCTGGGAGCCTGGCACCGCCGCGCTGGGCCCTTGAAGAGACCATTGTGTTTAATCTCCTGGCATGTCATTTGTTATTCCTGCCTTCGCTGCCATGGCTCTGGGCACCTCACACGCTCTCGTTACCCACGTCACTGCCTATGTTTACTCTAACGCAAGTGGTAGATGTTTCCACTCTTCTCTTTAACTCTTGCCTCTTTTCTGCCACTTAGCCTCATCAACAAGCACCTTCTTCATCCTCCAGACTATGAATTACAGAATTCTGTCAGTTCTCCTCACTGCAGAGAAGGGCAGCCAAAACAGGTGGTGATCTTCAAAGTATTTTCATGTGTCTTCATCCAACTGCAGATGTGTCAGCCACCAATTGCCACAGGCTAAGGAGAGAGCAGACACCTCTGACAGTTCTGTAATAGACTTCATTTATACAGCTGAATTTGGCATGTTGTTCCTCCAAGATTTGAGAAGAAAAATAGTTTACAGAGTCTTATTTTTTTTTGTTTGGGTTCTGCAAGTAGAACAGCTGACAGTTTTCAGAGCAGCATCTCTTGCTTACTGGGTCATGCATCCTAGGTGCAAAAGAAAGAAAAATCTGAGGTGTACAGAGAATACAAATTGTCCCTTTCCAGCTTTTATCTAATGGACTTTAAATGGCATTAAAGGAAACCTCAGACAGAAGTTTCAAATCCCAGGTTCACTTTACCTAGAGGGAGCTTGAAAGCTTTACTTTTGTCTCAACCAGTGTAGAAAGTTGGGACCACGGGCACTGTAATCTGCATTTGATCTTGAGAGTATCCATTTCCGTTCCCTTACTTTTAGACAGTTTCTGACAGAGTCAGCAGAGTCTGCTGAGCCTTTTCCTGCAGTATGTTCCAGCTGAAATCCCCAGGCAGCAGTCATTAGGGTCAGGCTCCATTTTCACTTTGACCTGCTGACAACTGAGATAGCACTTTGTTAAACAGAAGACTGTAAAACTTCCGATTTTCAGTGATTTTACATAAGATGCTTTCTACTGCACTCATGAGCCCAAGGTTAAGAGGAATTTAAGCTTCTTGAGAACAAATGTGGGGTTTTCTTGTTTTGCTTGTACAGAGCATTAACACCGTGGGGGCCTGACCCTGGCTTCAGCTTCCAGACATCCCAGTATTGCTAGCAAGGCTTGACACAAGAAGCTGAACTGAGTCTTTCCAATCCACCATTAGCTGCAGAGAAGCACTCATGACTTGAAGTAGGGCTGTTACAACACTGGGAGCTCAGGAGAATGCAGCTGCTGTGCAGAGACCACAGGGACTTTTGAATTTTGAGGAGGGCGCCACTGCTCCTGTCATGTAGTTAGTTTAACTGGACCAAAGGAGAGCAACAGACACTCCCAGTATTAGTCTTATTAAAAGAAGCTGGTAGCTGCCAGTATCTTCATTTTGTGAAATGCAGCTGATTTCTATAATAAAATGAATTTTTTCCCTATCTAGCATTAGGTAATTTTCCCCAGCCTTTACAGAACTTGATTTTGTAGCTCTGCATCTGTTGCCCCCCCTTTTTTTTTCTTTTTTATTGGGAATATAAAGTCCCTTTAAGGGGACTTTTGTGCAACTTACTAGTTTTGAAAACAAGTTCCAAGGCAATTTTCTCATTGCCCTTTCTCTAGGAAACAGACAAGGTTTTTTTAGCATTTAGTGATACAAAAAGGTCACTGCTGTGCTTTTGTCTTCTCATATCAGATCTTAGTGCTTACTTGGTGCCAGTTCTCAGGCAGTTGAGTGGACAGATCCATGCCTCTTCAGAGCAAGTCCAATTAATTTCATGTAACTGTCCCCACTCTCTGAGCTGATGAGACCAATGAGAAGGAATATTGATATATGGGCTACGGTGCCCACAGAATGAGAAAATGATTCAGATTTGTCAAATCTTTGGAGATAAGGCCCACAGGTGTTGAAAGATGTCTTTGATCAGAACTTCTTTCCGCGTGATGAAAAGTAGAGACGACCATTGCGATCACCGCAGCAGGTAAAAGGTACCTGTGGTTTCCAAAGCTTGCTTTCTGTGGTCACAATTGCAATTTTCTCAAGGCTGATTCTGCTGACTTGTGAAAGTGACTGACACTGTTTCTGAAGCTCACACTAAGCAATCCTCTGAAGGAAGAATGAAGTGAGGGAAAACACAGAAGGTTTGCTTAGCAGGAGCAGCGCCTTTGCTGCTGGCACCAAGCAGCAGGCTTGGTGTTTCTGGTCCCAGTGCTTATTTGGAGGAGTATTTTTCCTGCTTCACTGCTCCATCAGTGAATGGTGCTGGTGGCATGGCTCTGGGCTGTTTAAAAGGCCTCGGGGAAATGGCTGTGAAACAAGTGGCAACCAATTAGTATAATTCACATACTGGTGCCTGAGTTAACACCAACAATGAGAATCTGAAGCTGTTTGCAGCAAAGAAGTTCCTGAAGCACATCCAGAAAGTGTTAACATGCTGCATGCCAGGTGGTGAGAAGGTCACTGGGACAGAGATAATGAGCAGCTAGAAAAAAAAATTCACATGGGAACTTTTATCTGCTCTAATTCTACCACCATTTCAGTTTTGTTCTGAGAATTGCTTTGCTGCAGAAGCTAATCAAGCTTTTCAAATACCTTTAAACACCAAAGTACAGAAAAATACACATTTATCATTGATTTTGCCTGTGTGGTTAGTGCCTCCCCCACCTAGCTGTAATCTTCCTCCTTTAAACAACTCCCCCTGTGAAAGTCTTCTTAAAGTTGCACAGGCTCTTGTCCCATTAGTAGATTTCCCCTGTGAAAGACATGCTAGAAAGAAATGTGGAAAGATAAGAGATTGACTTGAATATTCAGATTAGGCAGGGGCTTTTGTTTTCTGATCTTCAGATCCACTAAGCAGCCTGGTTGACACAGCAAGAGCATAGAGGTAGTGCCCAAGAAAAGACTACTGGTTTTGACCATGCTTAAATAATAGTTCTACAGTCCTGCCAGGGTATGGACAAAAATTGCTCCCTGCTTTATCTGTATTGGGATATCTTAGTGTTGCTGACTGATGAGCTGAGTAAACATACATCAGAAGGAATGGTGGGCCCCAGTGCTGCTGTTTACATGGGAGTTCAAAATGGCAATCCTGCTTTTCCAAGCCAAAGCTTAATTTATACCAACCTCGCTAATGATGCTGATGAAAGGTAAAGCCAGTGTTTCTCATACATTTGAAAGCTGATCTCCCATTCAGAGAAGAGGAAACTGATCTCGTGCACCCCATTTCAACCCTGCATGTCTTGGGAAATGCATGTTCACCTACCTTTTATGTGATACCTGAGCTTATCCCCCTTCCATCCACCAGACAGCCCTGCACACAACCTGCTACACTGAGCAAGGTCAAACTAAAGTCTCTGTCTTGAGGAAGCACAGGAATGATGGGAAAACATCAGTGTGTCAACAGGGAAAGATATAACAAGTGAGGGATGGTTAAAAGAAGAAGTTCTGAAGTGTCCAAGAAGGAAGATAAATATGACAGATAAAAACACTAAATTGTACTTGACGCTATTCCTTTGATATAGGAAAGATAAATCTTTAAGGCAGCTGCATATCCTTTTTGGTGGCATAGCACCATTTCAGTTTGTGTACTGCATCCAGATATTTCAGCTTGAACACTTCAGATCCAGGGCTCTGTATATTTTTTCAAGTGCTTACAATTGGATTATAACCACCTCTGCGGACTGCCTTCACTGAAAATCAGGCAATCATGGAGCAATTGTTTCCAATATGTCTGGAAATATCACCAGAGCCAAGAAATTAAATCTTCATGGCCTTTTTGAGGGGTCCAAGAATGTTAGTGCAGATAGCCTGCCTACTTTCCATTGAGTACCTTGGCCAGTTACTCACAACTGGATGTGCCATAGAGGCCTGCAAAGAAGAGGAAAGGGAGGTGGGTCCATCTGGGAGAGGAGATGGTACTTATTAGTAGCACATCACAGCCAGCAGTCTTCCATCAACTCAGAGCTGGCTTAAAACTGCATAGCAGAGGTGCTGCTGGGAGTAGAACCCCAGCAGGAGAGAAGTCAGGGCAAGCTGCAAAGCCTGCCTGGAACTCTGGGCAAATGCTTGGGAGTAGAGCTGTGTGAAGCTCCTTGTGTTGATGGTACTGCTCTACTTCACATAATCAAGCAAAGTGCATCTAAGAGTGCTTAAACTGTGTTGACACAAGTCAAAGACGCTCTTTGGCTGCCCTGAGTCTCCCCTTAAGTTACACACAGAGGCTCTTTGTGGTGCTGGTTGATACCTACATTCTTACATTCTTTTAGATGGGCGCTACTTTCCTCATGGCATGGGCATGACCCTACTTGGGGTCACTGGGCACATTATTTTTTAGAATTATATTTCTCTCTTGAAGATCTTTCTACAGAAGGTGGGCCTCAGAGGAACCATGTTCTTTGAAGTTGGTTTGGAGGGTTTTTTTTTTGTGGGGCTGGTTTTGAGGCAGCAGGGGAGGAAGGGTTTTATCTATTAAGCTACTGCTGTGCTATGCTGTGCCCCTGAAGAAGTTTGCAGAGTGAGAAGGCACAAAGCTACATGCAAAGATGAGCATCGTAGCTCAAAACCTGCAACATTTTGTCAACTCATTTTTAGATGGTCTTTCTTACTAGGTGGTCTAGAGATTCATCACTTTTAAGGCCACCTGCAGGTGTCAGCTAAAAAAGCCAGGCCACTGTCTTTACACTAAATGGGATCTGCACCTCCCTGGAAAGTCTTTTGGGACCCCACAAATGTAAAACTGGTTGGGAAAAATGACTCTGGATTACTCACTCCTTGTGAGTCTTGCTCAGGTTTATTTTTAATGGCTGCTTGCTGGCTGTAGCAGTACACAGAGCATGTTTGTAGGGAAATCAGTGTCAGGAGATGAAGGTACAAGCCCCTCATTCACAGGAAGAGCACCTCAGTGCCAGGAGCAGCACTCTCTTGACTTTCTGTCTGTTCAGGGGACTAGGCCGTATAAAGAGCTTCTATCTGACCCACTGTTGTTGGAAAATTTCTCACTAGCAGTGTTGCTAATGCATAAGCCTCTCATTTTCCCAACTTGAGACAGAGGAATCCTGTGCTGTATGATTTTCCTTTTTTTTTTTTTTTTTTTATTTCCTGCGCACTTCTTTTTCAAATTCAGTCCATATTTCCTATCACTTAGAATGTGCTTGAAGATACGGAAAAATTCTGGCTTGTTTGTTGACGTGCTATTCTTGCCTTTGTTTCTCCACAGAATCTTATGGCCAGGGCCCTCTATGACAATGTCCCCGAGTGTGCAGAGGAGCTGGCCTTCCGCAAGGGAGACATCCTGACGGTGATAGAGCAGAACACTGAGGGGCTGGAAGGATGGTGGCTCTGCTCCCTGCACGGCCGCCAAGGCATCGTCCCAGGCAACCGCGTGAAGCTCCTGGTAGGTGCCGTGGTGCAGGACAGCCCTCCTGGCCAGGATGTGCCCAGCTCAGGACTGATGAATCAGCCCTTCAGCCACCAGAAGATCTACCAAGTTCCGAGCTCGCACGCCCCGGCACGGGACCCTGTCTACCAAGTGCCGCCTTCCCACCAAAACCAGGGAATTTACCAGATACCCACCGGTCACGGTCTGGTGGGACAAGAGATTTACCAGGTGCCACCCTCCATGCAGAGGTGTATTGATGGTCCAGCTGTGACTAACAAGGTGTGTGCATTTGCTTTTATTTCATAGCTGCAGAGCAGCTCACTTGTGCTGAGAGAAGCATGGGATTCAGGCTCCTCCCAGGCTGAAGCACATTTGGCCTGTGGCACTCTCACATTATATGTTCAAAAGAGCTGCTGCAACTCATCTTTATCCTCATGAACTCTCCCACTTCTTAATGAACAGTTACATCATCTGCCCAAGTAATTTTTGTTTAATTAAAAATTATATACTGTCTTGCTGGAGCAGTCCCAGTGGGTCTAAACTACAAAGAGAAATCAGTGATTGATGTGACAAGGGCCATACTTGTAAGAGTGAGGAAACAAGAGAATAATGATAATGAGGGATGTTTTAATACTAAACCTAAACCTTTTAAGAGTGCACTTGATGTTTATCTACAGTTAAATTTCTTGGTTGAGTGAGAGCTGCAGCAGCTCCATGATGCAGCCATTACTGCAATATTGCATTTTGCAAGGGTCACCCCTTGTTCCTGCTATTCTTCTTAAGTTCTCCCCATCATCTGCCACTCCCTGCCAGGTACCCTGGTGACAGAAAAGGATTAAGGAGGATACCCAAGGAAGGAAGTATTACAGAGCCAAAAAGAAATTCTTTCAGTCCTTCCATTCCCGACAGCTCCAGATATCAGCATCCTGCTTACCTTAAGAGCTCAAAACATAGCATTAATATCCAATTTATGTGAGTGGATGATGGCTCTCTCAGGAAGTTCTTTACTGGTTTAGACTTTCATCTAATTTAGTTTGGCAAGACTGTCTGTTTTGTGTTTTCCCCCCACATCACCCACAACTCAGCCTTTTTCGTATCAGGCCTTTGGAAGACATCTTCTAATGCTTTTATTTCCTTGTTATAATTTCATTTTCCTTGATAAGAATAAATGGATTTTTTGTCTTCTGAGCAAGAAAGAAAGATCTGTGAAACCATTCCAAGTCAATTTATAAAGAGGTTTGCTTGCTCAGCTTTTCCATAGTTATGCTTTATAGGCTGTGCAGGCAGATAATACAAGAAAATTGCACTTGCTGCACAGGCAGAGATAGGTGCTTTGTTGGAGCAATTATGTGAGTTTTCTTGATAACTCCCATGTATTTTCTCACATTTCCTTCTTTCTATATAGACCACATACATTGAAATATTTTCCAGGGATGGTATTGTTTGCATATCCACAGTGGATACCCTCCAAGGTAGTTAGTGAGCACCTGGTAAATAGTCTGTTGATGGGGCAGCAGAGAAGAGATCTCATTTTAGGGTATGGCTGCAGGAAACATTTTACAGCACTGTTCAGAGATGCCTCAGCTATCCAGGCTGGGCACAGGAGATGCACCATACAGCAGATCTGCACTAAAGTCTGTAGGAAAGCCCAAGGAATTAGTTTGGAATGAGCACTATGTGCCTTCATTTTAGTACCTGATTTGCGTAAATACTATTAGGATAGTTTGCTTAGCATAATTAATGTGCATTTCTACTCCACGCAGAAAGAATTTTCCAACTGATAAGAGGAATTTTCTTCTCCCTCCTCCCACCCTCTTCAGCTCCAGTGAAAATAACAGGACATTCTGCATAAACCTGTTGGCTGCTAGGACTGTGTAAAACCCTCGAAACCCTAAGAGACTGAAATCTTTGTTTTAGTCTAAGTGCAAAGTTCTTGTTGAGATACAAAAATCAGAAGCTGTGAAGCTCCTGTTTTCTCCAAGTTTCTGCTGAGAAATTTTTTCAGCAACCTTGATTATGATTTTTTCTGAATTCTTAATAGATAACTTTAGAAAGTTATCTATTTGTCAGAGTTGTGACTTGTTTTCATTTAATTCCTTGCCACCCATGAAAGACCAGCTATGCTGCTCACTGTAAAAGAACTAAACATACACGTTTATAAAGCATTTCATCCTCAATCAAAGTAAATGCCAACCTGCTTAGCCCTAGCCAATATTTGCTACTTGCTTTAGTCCTGATTTACATTTATTTAGCCCAAGAGTCCTTAGTCTCAGTATTCATTGTGTTGTATTAGTGGCTGGCAAAGCTCATGGCAGCATCCTGCTTTGACCAGAGGTAGATATATCCTTGCTCCTTGGGATTGCTCAGTTCTACGCTAAAAGGAACACATTGGGATTGAATCCATGGCAGGCAAGAGACAACTTAGCAGTGAAGGAGGTGTCTAAGGTAAAATACTTTGTTCTGTATCATCCTGATCTTGCTAAGCTGCTTTTTTACAGCTACAGCTGCAACTCTGCTAATGCCTTTGTGAAAGAAAAGCCTAATTAAAGGGAAGCACTTCAGCGCTTGTCTCCTTTGTATGGAGGAAACAGTCTGCCCTCCAAATCCTCCTCCTCTAGGGATCAGTAAAAACAATCCTTAATACTAAGAAAAGCTGGGTATCTTGAAGGTTTGATTTGGGGTCTCTTTGCCTTGTCTTCCAAACTGAATGATATCTTGTCTCAGGCTTGTGACACCTGCTTCAAAGGCTTAAATGAGCCACTCTGGCTCCTTCCATCAGCGCAACCAGCTGGTCAGCAAGCTGTGTATTTTGGTAGTCATAAGGACATTGAGAGGTTTTGCTGCAAGTTCTTGCTGTATGCAAGCCTTCTCCCTTCCCACAGCAGGAGCTAGAGAAGAAAACTCTGTCCTCTGGACACCATTCCAAGCAGGACCAGCAGCAGTTTCTGTGCCATCCCTTTCTGCACGTGTCTGCTTGCTTCCCTTGTGCAAACGTGCTTGGCTGCCGTGCAGGTTTTGCAGGCAGGGCTCAGGAGCTGCTGTCAGGCAGGAATTGTCTAGCCTGGAGCAGCAGTAAATCAACAGCAGGCATGTTATTAAGCTGTGCTGAGGTAACCCATCTCCTAAGCCAGCAAGGCAGAGTGAGTCAAAAAGGAGTCCTGAGGCAGGTAATTACAGTGATTAATTGATTCTGGCCAAACTGGTTGCTGACAACAGAGCTGTATTGGCTCCCTCTATCAAATGAAAATAGCACCTTCTAGAACTAACCCTACCAGTGACAGAGATAAGGAGCCTTAAAATTAGCCTTGGTTAGCCCCAGGCTTTTGCAGCTCTGCTGCAAGTTCAGTCACAAAACCCCAAAGCGTGGAGAGCATCTGAGGGGTGTAAAGAGGTGGAAGCTGTGTCTTAGAATTTATTCCCTCTTTCTGTACTCTGCCTTGGAACTTACTCTCTTTTGCTGCAGCCAGCAAAGAGAAAGAACCTTCAGACAAATCTGACATTCAGGAAACCTGGTTTTTATCCTTGTTGCAGAATTCTGCATGGTCTTGAGTGGTTCTTTTGCATCTCATCTGCAAAATATGTGGGTTAATTATGAGGGAACTCATTCTGTACAGATTGCTTTGAGAACATCCTTTGGGAAAGGTGCCAACAGAGCACAAAGATTCTTTTGCATCTGATTAATCATTAGTGATTAATCATTAGTTCACACCTAAGCTGTGAAGTAGGGAAGGCTACACATGAAAAAAAAAGTCACTGCCATAATTTAAGCACTCATTTTCTGGTTCAGTGTTTCTCCTCGCTGATCTGTTGTGCTGTCCCTGCCATCCTGAAAGTAGCATTGGCCAAAAAAATTAAGGGAATTATTTCCTTGTTGGAAAACAGCTTTCTGTAGGAACCAGTAGCTGTCAGGAGAATTGTTGGTCAAGGAAACTCTGCACAAAACAGAGTGAGGCTGATGTTTGTCCAGAGAAGAGACCGGACTGTGGGAGTTACCAGCCCTGAACTACAGCTCCCACAAGGCACAGACCAAATCAGGCAAATAGAGATTAATGCCAACTTGCAACAAATCACCTTTTTTGTTTGTTGGTCTGTTTGGACTGGAACACTTCAGTTCAGGAAGCACTCAGATTTATCCACCTTTTAAAAGTGGATAGAGCGGAATAGGGAAGGAACTCATCTTCATCCCCCGCCTATTTCCAAGTATAAACATGTCCTTGACAAATCAAGGGTTTCACACCCCACCATCCTACTTTATCAAGAGGTCACTGTCTTCAGCAGGAGATTTGGGTAAACCATGGCTATGGGAACGGACCTTGTTCCCTGGGTTTTATTTATGTTAAGAGTCATGCTGGTTCAAAGCACGAGAAAGTAGAAACACCCCCCCACAAGCAGCACCACCCTGACAATTCTGGCACAGACTTCAGTAGCAGGAGCCAGTTAGCCACATTGTGACATTTTTCCTTCCAATTACACAAGTACTGTCCTAGCTGGGAAGAAACAAATGGCTCCTTATAATGTTAGTTCCAGAAATAAGCCTGCCTTTACATTATTGTCTTCTTTTCCTTGCCTATTTTTACATTTATGAAATAAGAAGATAAAGACATTAAGCACAGTAAAGAGTTGTGTGACAGATTATTTTCTTATCAGAAAGAATGAGATCATATCTAGTGTTTTGCAGTTTGTTGGTAAAATGTACTTACATTCCAAGATAACGTCCCCATTTACCCTCAGGCTGAAATACCAGAGTTTCCTGTGATGGGGTTTCCATAAATGGCCCGAACAGTGATCATATAGTCATTCTTCTCTTCTGCTTTCACATTACAAACTCTACTTTGGGGAATTGTATCCCTCATAACAAAATACTGCTTCTGTGTTAAAGTGCTGAACACACAGGAAGTTTGCTGAGTGCAGCAGCAATGGTAACACATACCTCAACACTCAGAGCTTGCTTTCACAAAATGTGCTCTAAAAGATGAAAATACCTCAAGTTAAATGCAAGCTCAGTGGTTAAAACAGCTCACAGCTGTTTTCTTAGGCTCGGGAGTTTCCCTTGTAACTTTCCATGTGACGTTAATAGGAGAACAACCATTTTACTGATGAAAAGTCAGTGCATTAATCCCTCATCCACAAGGCAGAGTAAGCAGTAGTTAGTCACTGATGTGATTTGTAGAGAAGTATTTCAAGAAAAAAACTGCATTTTATTAGGCTGAGCAAATATATGAGCTCAGCATTACTCCCTGTTCCTCCCTGAGCACAGGGCTCTTTTTCATCAGTTCTATTTGTAGACCAGAGGCGTGCATTTTTCCCCTGGAGTATCAGAAAAAAAAGCCAGTCCTGCAGTCTCATCCAATAACTGAGGGCTCCAGGGGCACAAATCTGTCTTCCCAAGAGCAGGATCAAACCTTTGCTAAAAATAGTAAAACAATAACAATAGTAATAATAAAAGAAAAATGCAAGCTTATGGGCTCTTTCTTGGTGGTTAAAAACCTAACTGAGCATTTGGTTATGTCTGAAACAAAACACCAAATTCAGGTAATCTAAATTGCCCTCTAAGTACTAAAAACTAAGCACAGCAGCAGAGCATTTTAGAAAAAAAAATCCACATGAGTGGAAAACTGATTATTCAGAAAGTGAATCTCATCATAAGGAGGAAGTGTGGTTTCTGGAGATAGGAAATGGGTAGATGAAGACAGGTTGCTGGCCATCAGAAAATACAGTTCTAGTGAAATCCAAAGTCTTGGCAGGCATTCTATGATTTTTTAGATGTTTTGATTTGAAGGATGACTAATTAGCATCAGAATATCATCATTCCATATGTTTGCATGAAGCATTTCAGTTTTTCTTTTTTATGTAGCAGTGGCAGTATTGCATCTTTTTTTTTTTTTCTAACATGAATCTAAATTAATCTTTCTCCCCAAACAGATTGTTAAAATGGGTGCAAAGTGAAATTAAGGTAGCTAAGTTCCTAGGAGACAGGAACCTTCCATAAACCAGTCTATCCCTAATCCTTAAAAGACAGTAATATATTCCCATTGGGTCTTACCATCACAGCTTTTAAATATACACAGACAGTCATGACTGAGGTCTGGCAAAAAAACAATTAAGGATGGAGTTTATATCTGTTTAAAAGGTGTCTTTGCCTTCCATAAACTTGCCAAAGCAAGCTGTGCTAATCTAAACACCACTTACTAGAAGCACTTGTCTGTACAGCTGCCCTGAGACACCCATGCAGAAATGGAGCCAATACAGCTTGTGAGCCAGAGAGCCTCTACAAATGAAATAAAATCAAATCAAGCTTCTTCCTCATGGAAGGTTTTATTTGCCTCTCTCTCGCAGAGCAGTGTAGTTCCCAACTTAAATGATTTAGGGGCACTTCCATTGTTTCTGCCCAAGTGTACCTTTGAGAGCACTCTTGTGGAATTGAAACTCTGGCAATGCTTTGTCTCAGCCATTTTTTTGCCCACTGGGAAATGCCGATTCACAAAAACTGAAATTGATGACAGGGAAGGATCTGTTCTGAGAAATGTCTTAAAGGAAGGGAAATGAGAGGTCATGGAAATACCCTGTTACAACAATTCCCAAATGAAGCTTTCTCCCTAATCTAGAAATTCAATGTAGGAGGAAAGAAATAACAGAAAAAAGATGAAGCACCTCAAAAGAATTAAAATTATTTGTATGAACTGAACCAAACTGGTTTTTGATTGTGAGCCTTTAGGATTTCATGTCATTCACAGCAAGACACAATCTGCCCTATCTGTCTTAACACCTCATCCTTTTTCTTTCTTTCCTCTCCTCTGCCAAACTTGCCCTAAACTTGGGCTTCTGTCTTTGAAAAGAGACAGTCATAGTATTATGAGCACAGAAAACAAGCTCTGGTTTGCAGTTGGTTCTTCATGTGACAACCTTTTTAGAGTGGGGAGACTAGACAGACTGGGATGGCCAAAGCAAGATATTCTTTTTTTTTTTTTATCATGGACAAGAGACCCAAATGCTGAGGTGCTGAGTTTTGCCACATACTTTTCTTTTATCAAAACTGTAGCTCAGACTTAATCACAGTTTTTTCAGAGAATGCTTTAGCAGTCATGCATATTTGTCCACTAAAAATTATCACACAATAATTGGGGGAGATTCTTTCTCTGTAAGACCCATCCATAGACATTATTTCAGAGTTCATGCCTGTTCTATCACCAGTCCTGTGACACATCAGCTTTTTAGCTCTGTTGACCAGAGCATGCAAAAATGATGATGTCTCTATCTGCCTAAATATGAGTAATTGTCATGGAGATGACATGACACTGGTAAAACTCTTATCAAGAATGTTGGACAACTATCCTCTTCACACTCCTCTTTAAATGCTGATAATTTAATAGTGATGGTATGATTTGCTCATCTCACTTGTTCTCTTCCTCTCCTCTCAAAAATAGGACGTTCTCAGAAGTGTTAGTTTGACTGTCTTCAATTACATTTTGTGAGCAAGAATGACTCTTACCAGAATCTTGGAAATACCCCTTCCCAGTCAGCCTTGCAGTTCAAGGCCAGCCTGTTCCACTGAAGCAAGCAGAAATGTGCTCATAACACAACTGGCAGCAAGCCCCAGAGCTGATGTGAGAGTGAGTGGGATCATGTCACGAAAACATCATAAAATAAAGAAAAAAAAAATTCCCAGTAAAATCTTGCCAGTGACAAAGCTGTTGAGATTTTTTTTGTGTGTTTTTGTACAGCTCATTTAGTAAGATCTGGAGATACAGACCTTTTTATCTTCATTTAGTTTGCAGTCATGAACATCAGTGAGAAAAAATTCAACGTTCTCATCTAAAGCTACAGCTAATGCAAGTTCAGCACTATTCCACCACACTTCATAGAGCCCTGTCATTTTATAATAGTCAGAGCTTAGAACATTTGTGTAACTCTACAGATTCATTTTTTTTAAAAGTAGTTTGGAAAGACTATAAACCTGCACTTCAGCTTTAGGAAAAAAATGAAACTTAAAAATATTGTAATGACCCTGCTTTTGTGTACTGATTAATGGAGGAAGTCATACCAGAAGTTAAAAGTTCAGGATTAGGCTAGTTGCAAAGCAGTTGGTTATACCCTTTTCACCAGCAGTGAGGGTTTAAATCCAGGCCAGTTTGTGATGTCACATTTTTTATCTTAAATTTGTTTCACAACTTGTCCTCTATATCTTCAAGACTCACAACCCAAAACTTGTGTAAGTCTTGTTGAAATAATGCATCCTCAAAATTGTAACACCCATTTTCCTTACATGCTGTTATGACAATACCACAGGGGTAGTTTTTAAGACTGGACATCTACTGGTGAGGCACTTCATAGGCACATTAGAAAGTTTCTGATTAAATGCCTGAGCCTGAAGAGCTAAGCATTTTTAACGCACCACAAATAAGTGACATCTGGACCTGCTTTAGGTTTTGAGAGCATTTACAGCAGAATCTTCATAGGTGTAGGTCTTGGACAGCAAATGGAGAAAATAAGCAGGTTTTTCAAAGATAAAAGTAGCATCAAGAAATGAACCAGCTCTGTACTAGGGTAGTATTTGTCATGTGTCTGTCCTTTTCTTCACACATCTGAGTATTCTAAGAAATCTCAGTGGTGAACGCCCCCTCAGAAGCAGGCAGAGGTGTCACAACACTCCTTGGTGCTGCGGTCCTTCTTGCTGTGTGTTACAGCTGATAACCTGCTCAGCCCAGAAAATCTACACAGCCATTTCTGTCCATTTCCTCTTGCCTGGCAGAGACATTTGGGCCTTAGCACTAAAAACAACTCATAGTCCAATGCATCAGAAAAAATGCATCTACAGACGTCCTCTCCTCCATCCTCTTCCAGCTTGTGAGACTTGATCAAAGCTCTCCAACAGCTCAGTCTTGGCAGAAAATACTATGCCAGAACATTTTATAGTGGTCCAATGTTCATGCATTATTTCGATTTAAATAAAGTGCTATGAGTTCATAATCTTAAGACCTTACAAACCCAAGCATTGATAAGAGTATCCTTAGCACATGTGAAACCTTTACTCGTTGGCAGCAGAGAAATACACTGTCATTGTGTACAGCAAATAACTAAGTAAAAACATGTTTGCTTGGTTTTTTCAGAGCAGGCAACAGAAAGTGATATGGTAGGTATTACTGTCAGGAAATTTATTATCAGTCACTGGAAATCCTGATGCAGCTTGCAGAATACATGAGTGGAAACACTGTGTGCTTTCTGTAAAAATTACAGTTTTAGCCAGCTAGCCAGGTTCTTTCAAATACCTAAATTACCTGTGTGCTTTTCAGCTCAACCTTCCTGCAGTTCAGCTTAGCCACTGAAACATCCTCAAGAGGAAAAAAATTGCAAAACATTTAAAGAGACACACATGGCTTCCTAAGTACATGCAGCAGAACAGAAAGAAGGGCTAAGAAGTGGTTCACTGCCTGATCTGACATAATTCAATGGCCACTGTCCCTGCCTTGCAAAAGGCTAGGACTTCAAGAGAATAGGGAGTTCTTTTCCTCTTAATTCTCTCTGATATTTCCCTATATTCTCTTTGTCTGTTTTATGCTTGTTCCAAGCCTAAGAGAGCCCAGGTGGCTGTTACATACCCACTTAAGGGGCTCAGCAACAGAATTTCAACAATTAGAGCTTCATGTTAAATCTGAAGAAGTAATTTACAACAGTAAACAGACATGACTTTTTTTTTTTTTTTCATTTCCTTACACTTTGATTCATTTTTCCCACACCCATGCTTTATGCCAGCCCCCTTTTATGCACCACCACTGGGGCAGAACTCTTCCCAGGGTAAGCAATGGATGGCAGCAGCTCATCAACTGCTGAGCCCTGCCCAAGGGGTGAAGAGGAGAGCATCGTGGGGGGAAATATGTTTTAATGCAGATTTTTGTTCCAATTTAAAATATATGCCACTTCTTTCCCATCTTCAAAAAGCACTATTTATTTAAAAGCAGTCAGCGGGCATCAGTGGGCTCTTGGGGTTGAGAGGCCATACTGGGAAATACCAAGCTGTCCTTTTTAGCTCCCCTCAGGCTGGGCTGGGTGGGTCAAGGTGCTGCAGAGGTGCAGTGTACCTCTGATCAGTTTTACCACCTGTAAAACTCACTGGTTTCCCATCATTCTGCGTATCAGGAACTGCAGTTCATGAGAACAGGCCAAATTCTGCCCTCATGGTGCTGCTATAAATTCAGAGTAGTTTTGTTTGCTTCAGTAGGTTTATTTGCTCTTTGTCCTTGTGAAACAATTTAAACTACAGTGTTGTGTATCTGCTGTAAGCACGAGAATGAGAATGGTCTTCTTGTTGCCGCAGTTAGGAATGTTCTCTGTTGCAGCCCAACATGCCTTTTAATTCTGGAAGAAATAGAATGTTGGTTTCCCCCCCCCCCTATATTTAGGAAAGCGGGATTTAATGAACCACAGAGCTGGATATTTTGTAAAGTACATGCACATTCAGCTCTTTTTTCTTGGTTAGGGACATGCCATTGGCATGGAAAAGGCCCAAGTAATTGCTTTTGGAAGAGCGTGGTCTTCAGAAAGAACAGAACAAACTTTCTGCTCAGTTGTCTTTGTTTTGCAGTACTGAAAGTTTGAAGGCTCATTACACGTTTCAGCAGAGCCAAAGCTGGTCCCTGTTAGCTGCTCTGCACGGATTAAGTGGTTAACAATGTTTTGAGAATGTTGTTGGGCTAGATAGTTTGTGGGAACACCATCTGTTTCCTTTAACACGTAAACAAGGAAAATTGCTGGTTTGAAATGCAGGATTATTTTTTTATACTTGGGTGACCACAGGCATTCTTGAAAGAGAAGAGGTAAAAGGGAAAATAATCCTTATGAGGTATGAAGTGCAATGACATTTGTTAGAAAATGAATTTGTGAGTGTCAGATGGAGCAGCTATCCCTGTTCTAGAAGTGGCTAATGTGGAACGTTTCCCTTGCAGTCACCTCCTTCCTTCTGAATTCATCTTCAAAAGTAAGCTACCATCAAAAATAAAACCATAAAAATTGTTCAGCAATGCATTGGAAGGGCTGAGCATCCCATTCAGAAGCAGCAAGTTAATTTAATATATATATGGGTAAATATCCAAAATGAAAATTACTTCTGACTGGGTTTGTTATCTTCCATACTTCATCTGCCCAGCTACACCTCTCTTCCTCAGACAGAAAAAGCAGCACAACCCCATGTCCTGATGACCCATGTGAGGTCATGAGAGTAAGAACAAATGCCCCACATTTTTCCTTTGTCAAGTAGTGGGGGCATTCTTTTAATTACTGTTACAGAATATTTACTCAAGAAAAGCTTTGGTGATGAGCTTCTTCTGTTCTGAATTGACCAAGAATAAGCAGTCCAGCTTAAGGAAAAGCATTGGAATGAAAGAGGGGTGGAGGTACAACAGGAAATATTCTTGTACTCAGTACAGACCAGATTATCATCTGCAGGAGAATTTGCTGTGAAATTGCTCATAACATGTTGTTACTGGATAGTGATCCTCCACACAGGAAAATATACCCAAGTCACTGGGAGAAAAAAGCTGTCTTTCATGTTATCAGCAAACCTTCGTTGTTGCTGGTTGTCTTAAAATCATATTTTCTGCCTTTCATATGACTTGTTTGAAAGCCTAAAGAGGAGCTGACATAAAAGCATCTCATGCATTTCTTTTGGAAAATAAGTGCCACCATAAGCAGAGTGCACTGCTAACCACAGCCCTGCAGACACCTCAGGTCCTCTGTCCACAGTCGCACTTGCAGGCAGACTTTAGTCAAGAATACCCAGAATCAAGGATTTTGCACTTTAACCTCTCACTTTCTTTGACAGCAGTTAGGCACACCCAGAGCGCATTTTTGTTTCAACCAAATTAAGAGTGACACTGCTTGACCACTGCTTCAGGTCTGGGAAAGAGCAAATGATATAAAAAGTCCTGCAGTGCTGAGTGAAACTGGTTTCCTTTGTGTAGTCCATCTAGCTTTAGTGTAACTTTTTAGGGTTGTATCAGCACAGTAAATAAAAGCAGCACCCTTGTAGTACTGTAAATCTTTCATATGGCATCTGGTATGTCAGGATTTTTTGAAAAGTGGGAAAGGCCTCTAAAGATGGGCTACCAGAGTAACTGCAGCTGCATGAAACTCCCGTGTGCAGAGTGAGGGAGAATTTCTCAGCAAGTACTGAGCATGAGCAAGCCTCTCTTCCATGCACGTTCCAGGCTCCATGGTGCAAAGATATCATCTGTTTTGTGACCAGGGATTCTTGATACAAAGCAAAATACCATGTTTAGCCATGAGAAGAACAAGTGATTTTACTTGTGTGTGCTTAGGGACATGGCTTAGTGGGACTTGGCAGTGCTAGGTTTATGGTTGGACTCACTGATCCTAAAGGTCTTTTCCAGCCTTCTGTGATTCTGTGCCTTATTGCCTGTGCTGCTTGGATCAACTCCCTTTTTTATATTAGAGGGCTGTGACTTTGTTCATGGAGATCAATTCTCTGAGCAAGAAGAGTGGTGGTGTCTTTTATCAAAGAATCACAGAATGAACTAGATTGGAAAAGACTTTGAGATCATTAAGTCCAACCTGTGACCTAATATCTCCTCATCAACTAAACCATGACACTGAGTGCCACATCCTCTCTTTTTTTAAAAATGTCCAGGCACAGTGAGTCCACCTCCTCCTTGGGCAGACCAGTGCCCAATCACTCTTTCAGTGAAGAATTTTTTTCTAACATCTAATCTAAACTTGCTCTGGCACAGCTTGTGTCCTCTTGTTCTGTCAGTCATTGCCTGGGAGAAGAGATCAGCCCCCAGCTGCCTACAACCACCTTTCAGGAGCTGTAGAGAGTGGTAAGGTCTCCTCTGAGCCTCTTTTTATCCTGAAGCAGTTCAGTCATTCAGTTTCTGGAGCAGAACAAAACTGAACAAGTGGGTATAAAAATTTCACACTGAGCAACCAATATCTGTCTTTTTGGAGCCTGACGCATCCTGAGTCCTGCATTGTCCATGTAGGCAGCGAGCAGCAGGTGAAGCAGAGCCAAATGCAGCAATGCATCATTCCTCCTGCTTCCAGCGCTGCGTGTTGCCTCTGGCTGCCTGCCATGAACACCCTGTTGTTTCTTTTCTCTGGGATGGTCAAGCACTTTCCCAGCATATTAGCAAGCAGCCTAATACCACTGTGTTCACAGCAGCAGAAGGGCTGGTGGAGATGGGCTACCCAGGAAACAGCCCTTTGTTTTTACTGTGCATTGTCAGTTCTCCCAGAGGATCACTTTAACACACTCAATGACTCATTGAAGCAACTCCATGGTTGTAATTTTGGAGCCCTTGGAAGGAACCTTTAAGTAAACATGACTTAAAACCAAATCCTTCAGTTCTTGACTTGGGTAGAAAGCATTTGACTGGTAGTACACAGCTGGAGGGAAAAAAGGATTCAAAATGTACATGGCAAGCTATTCTAGTCTGGTCACTAACTCTCACTGGCAGAAAAAGCATGAAGAGGTGATGTTGATACAAGTTAGAATTTTCTCTGGCAAACAGAATAATCCCAGTACTACATGAGAGTGGCCTGGGAGGGATACTGTCTGGAGTGGCTCATTATGGGAAGTTTCCAGTAACTTCAGAAAGAACTTCCTTTAAAGTTTAGCCCATAGATACCTTTAACAATGCAGTATGTGACGCTGTGGGACAGGAATGGCCTGTCATAAATGCAATATTTTTAGATTCTTTTTTTAAAAAACTCCTGTGTGTGTAAGCCCTATTAGCCCCATGCCCAATTGAGCAGTTCTCTCATCTGCAGCACTCTGGAGACTATCACTTCCAGTTCCTGTGTCTGATGGCAGTTCAAGGAGAAGCACTTGCAAAAGCCATGGTCTTCCCCCGCCTGCCAGGTGTGACTGTTCCTCCTTCCCCCAAGGCCCACAGAGTCAGGGCAGGGCTGGTGCTGCTTTAGGATGCTCACTGAATCAGACCTGTCCTGGTGCTGGCAGGGCACCCACCCGAGGGGGAATCCAGTGGTTGTTTCATGGGACAGGGACAGAGACTGCACAGCCAAATCTGGGCAGCAAGTGAAAGGAAGGAAAGCCTGTGTTGTTAACATGGCAGAGAAGAGGTAGGGGGTCAGTGTGAGGGACTTGCCCTGAAGACCTCAGTCAAGAAGAGCTCACTGTGAAATCTGGCCAGGATGTGAGGATTCCTTTGAGCAAACACTGCCACGGGATCCTTACTGAGCATTTGGGTAGAAATGCTGTTGGTATGCCTCGCGTACATTTCTGAGGAGAGTTAGGTAGCTTTGGTATAAAATTTTCCCCAGCCGAGTACAAAGCCACATCTTATGTGGCCTATGTAATTTATCATGTTGTGCCTTTGAGTTACAGTATTTATATTTTTTTCTTAGAGCTAAATAGCACCAGCAGAGGTTCAGATGCCAGCATTGCCACTACAAACCCAGTTCTCTTTTGGGGTTAGGTAACATTTATTTTATACCACACTGTACTGAAATTCTGCTATGCAGCTGCTGTCCAAGACTTAAGGCATTTATTTTTTACCAGATTTTATTTGCAGTCATTATGGTAGTTAATGGTTTACAAAATGTCAGAAAATGTAAATTCTAAGCTTTCTTGTTTTTCAGAGGCTGTTATTGCATTATATACTTCAAGAATGGCTTGACATTTCCCATGTCTTAGCCACTAACATGAAAAAACCAAGCAGAGACAGCAAAATTGAATGTCCTGCTTTGGAAAGTTTAAGCATGGCATTTTTATGTAAAGAACTTCCAAAGCCTCAACTCACACTCAGTTCTCCAGGATGTTGTGCTGTGGAGCACAGTAACACATGGAGTCCTGCTGGAGTAGCTGGGAAATACCTCTACAAGCAAAGGTGTAGGTTCCCAGAGACTAAACACAGTATTTTAAGCCTCTGAGAAGGAGTGGGGACACTCACACCTCGTGGGATCAGCCCTGATCTCAGCGAGTGGGTGGTGCAGCCATCACCTTGTGCAGTCTGTGCTAATGGGTGGTCAGTGGGAAGAAAGGACAGAGCTCTCAGACCTGCCCAGAATCTGTGCTTGGCAAGTAGAAGACAGTGTAGAGCACTAGCAAACAGTCATGTCAGGGCTGGTCTGGAAAGAAAAAATGGTGCATTTGTAGCTACTGAGACTCGTTTAAAGTGTTCAGCTCTCAGAAGGGCATGCAGACTGGTGTTACTAACATTGCCAATGATGCATGAATGTTAACAGGATTGGATCGTTACAGAGAGAACATCCTCAGAGACTTAACATTTCCTCTTTTTGCTTTACCCACAGGTAATAACACCAGTCAGGTCAGGACAAGGTTATGTTTATGAATTCCCTTCTAAGCACCAGAAGGATGCCTACGATATCCCCCCCATTCGCCCTCTCCAAGGGGTAAGTACCAATAAAAGTGCCAACAGGGTTGACAGAGCACAAAAGGTGATGAATTTCTACCAGACTTTTATAAGCAAGGCAAGTTCTCTCATTTCAGAGAGAAAATATATTTTAATTAGATGCTGTGGCTTATTCACAGATCACAGACGTATTTCAAAGTTTTATTTGATGTTGACTAAGATTTGGCAGCACACCAAACGCAAAAGTCCCATTTGTTCTCTCTGTTTTGATCAAAGAGTATATCTAAACAGAATAAACTTGCTGCCTGGGAACATTTTTTTCCCCTGTACTTTGTTGAGGCATAGTTGACAGTAATTCACTCAGTAAGGGTAAAATTATCGCCCAGATGAACAGCTGCTATGCAGGGAGTTTTTTTCACCACGTATTGGCTTGCACCATGTCACTGGGCTTGAACTATAGCATTGTTCTGGAGAGCACCCTTAGCAGTGAGTGCCCAGGACCACAGGCTTGTAGAGTGGATGCTGGCAGGACCTGGAACTCAACCCCCCTGAATGGAAGGGTGTGATCAGTTCTGGTTACATGTTCACCCCAAGAGGTGTCTGCAATAGACTGACCCTGATTTACCTCTCAGGAGGGAAGTCAGCCTTGACTTCATCTCTCCAGCCTGCTGTCCACACCATTGCCCAGAGGAGACCTGGCAAAGTGCATTTCCTCCTAACTGTCCAAAATTCTAGGCAAATCCAAGATGTTCTCTCATATAAAAAAAAAACTGAAGAGCTCTGGTCATGTTCAAACTTTCTGAGAGGAAACACAGAAAATACGAAAATCCATCTAATAGCAGAGCTTTCCCTGAGGTGACTTGTTTCTGCAATCCATTTATTCTTTCTTCAGATATATGACATTCCCCCCACATCGGTTAAGGGGCCTGCACTTCCAGTTTCCATGGGAGAAGCAAAAGGAGTGTATGACATACCACCTGCCAAGGGGGTAAGCATTACTCTGTTTCCACAAGATCCTGTATTTTCATGTCTGGCCAAAGACGTGTTATAACAAGGATTCATGTAGAATCCTGAAGGAGAAGGAGATTCAGTACTTCAAAAACTTCCTTAGGTTTTTAAATTGTTAAAACTGGTGAAGTGAAGCACTGCATCAAAATTAAGGTTATGAACTATAAATTGATAATTAGACCTACATTATCTTTGTGGCAGCATGCTGCCTTTTTGGATTTTGCTGTTTGTGGGAATTTGTATCAAGATGAGTGATAAAAATGAGATATTAAAACTGACTCTCAGTCAAACTTAAGATAAGTATCTGACTCTTTGAAAGTCAATAGCAGATCTTCCATCCCAAATGGAAGATGGTAAATATTTCACCATTCTAGTCAAAGGTTTCATGTTCTGTTTTCTGTGATTCAGGTCTATGCTGCAGCTCCCTCTGCATGCCAAGATGATACAGCCCTGAGGGAAAACTTGCAGGATTTTTCATCTTCAGTGGGCCACAGTGTAAGACCAGAAGGAGTATATGATATTCCTCCTCCCATCACCAAAGCAACTGGAAAAGAACTTAATAGATTTTCTCCTGAGAGCCTATTATTGCCAGGTGGAATGCCACAGACACATAGTGTTTATGACATCCCTACAAACCATCAAAACCATTTTCTTGGACAGCAAATTGCACCTGA